>NC_142758.1:36639176-36942206 GCF_054948205.1 Urtica dioica subsp. dioica
ATCTAATTATAGCTTTGATTTTGTACTTTAAGGTTCAAAAAACTAATTTATAAGTTTCTTATATTTAATTAATTGACAATATATTTTACTTTCTAAATATATTTTTTTAGTTATTTTTTTATTATTTTTTTTTTTTGAAAATCACATGTTATAAGATGTATAATTTCATTAAAAAAATGTAAAGGACCAAAATGCTATCAAATCAATAGACTGGGAATTAAAATGCTCTAAAGATCTATTTTTCAAATCTTTGTAACTATAGGAATATACATGATTAGCCTATTACATAAGCGAGTAAAGTTAATAAGAACATAGAAATTTACTTTAAAAATTGAGATAAAATACTCTATGGAGTAATTAAAAAAAGGGTAATTAGGCAAGTAATATAATAGTCCACCATGTTTTTTAAAAATAGTCCAAATTTCATTTTATTAAAAAAAAAGCTTATCTTGTCGAAGTAAATTAATTAACTGATTAGATTAATTTAAGTTACTTAAAAAAAGAGTCCATCAGACCGAAACAAATTAAATTAACTTAAGCATTTAATTAATTTAATTCGGTCTTATGAGTTATTTTCTTAATAAAATGAAAATTTGACTAACAAATTGACTAGTTACAACAAATTATTAAAAAATATATATATATATATATATATATATATATATATATATATATATATATATATATATATATATTATATTAGTCGCAATTCCTAGCTGGTTCATATAAGCTATAGGAAAAAGTGACATAGCCTAGGAAAGAAAGTCGAAAATTGCAAAAGACTCGAGACAATATTCCCTCAACCCAGGTTTATGATCTCTAACTCTATTTATATATATACATATATATATAATGTATATGTCTATCATTATCCATTTATTGTCTCAATGGAGTATATTAAGCTATTCAATTTTCTTGTAAAACGCGTGCATAGTTTATTTATACCACGCTTAAAATATTTATCATTATTTATAAACTAGTATATTAAGTTCGTATTTTTTTTTATTAATAATGATAGTATCATATATTTTATTATTAACCAAGATATTTTTGTTTATTTTTCTTAAATCTTATCCAATATTTTTTCATGTTTAAATTCACCACTTGTTACTTGAAAAAAATTAGGAATATCTGTTAATAAAATTTTTAGTTGTAGACTTCTTCACCTAGTTCAGACCGAGCAATACAAATGCATACTTAAACTATCTAAATTATTCTAGAAAGATTTAAAAATAAATATCGTATGTCTTAGTATGATTTCTTAAGTTATTCTTCATATTCGAGTTTTCGATGTATTAGTGAAATTACTTAACGTGTACTGAGAATGTTGTTCAACTAGCATGTGAAACAACTTGTTGAATAGCTGATTTCTTTTAACAGTTTTAATCAAGATGATAGACAAACAAAGTAATCAAACAGAAAGCAATAAAAGACACACGAAATTTGTAACCATGTTCAGTATAAACAACCTACTCATGGGACTATTACGTCTGATGGTGAAAAGCGATTCACTATCTCAATAATCAAAGGTACATAACTTAGGTTTGTAGACTCCCTCACAAACGCCTACCTTCTTTGACTTCTCCAATGGATCGCAATCTGAGGTCTCCTCAGATCAGAAACTCCCTCTCTTTTTCACGCAACTCTTCTTGCAGGTTCGACTTGAATAAGTTTGACAGACATTGTTTTGCAAAACTAAACCATTCCACAAATGATCCAAGAAACTTCCCCTAGGAATTTTTGGAAAACAAACAGACGCTACGCAGAGTGCTTCGAGAAAACAAAACAAGCTACTGAAAATAAGCTACTACTATTTTTCTATTGAATAAAAACTAACAACCAAAAATACTCTCCATTTTTGCCACAAAAAGACAAGGAAGGAAAACATAACTGTCTAGGTTGATAGTGAAAAGTGCTTAAAATACTGAAGAAAAATAAATAAGAAAAAAGTAAATAATTATGCACGCAGCAACTTGATCATCGTATTATTCTTCATCTTCAAGGATTTCTTTAACGGATACTTAAGTCACGTAGGAGCAATGATAGATACATTCTAGAAGTTGTAATTCTGTTGATCTCAACAGTCTTGGCATTAATCTCCGCTTCAAGCCATCTGATGATCCTATATTTCATGGCAGCATATAAATAAGAGGATGTTGGACTATCTTCTTGAACTACTGGAGCAGTCTGCTCCCCCTAAATATCATCTTTATCCGGCCACAATCTCATAAACTGTATAGTTCTCCTCATCAAGTAGCTTCTCATGGATCATTGATCTTTTCACCACCGCATCTCATTACTTGGTCTGAGCCTGCGAAACAAACCATACACACTTTTTTGAACACTGGGTATTGTAGAAGCTTTGCCTATCTTCTTAGTTGAACTCTTCTTAGTAAGACACTTCTTAGAAGTACCAGGATAAACTTCATACCTTCCACGAGAAAGCTTTATAATCCGCAATAGGAGATTCACAATCTTGGTGGTTCTTGAACACCATATATTTCTTCTTCCACAACAAACTCATCCTCTTGAGGTTCTTTGTATTTGCAGCAGTTGTTTGAACAACTTCTTCAACAACAGTGTCCTGAAGATGAACACAAAATCTTCAGTCGTGTTCTCTTCACTTGGCTTGGCATCATACTCTTCAGACCCACCAAGAGTAATAATCGAGATACCAAGACATATGCCTTTATCAAATTCTTCTTCTTAATGACTTCTTTTTGTGGTAAACCTTCAATCATTGATCTGGTGCTTTCATCAGGGTGAAGACTATGCGCGTGATCCTCCCCTCAAGCATAGAACCTCTAAACAAATCTTCCAAGGATATTCTACTTTATGGAGAACATCTTCTTAATAAGCTCAGCAATGTTCAATTGCTCTCCACTCGGTGACCTCTATTGGAATCAACAATAATATACCAAGGCCTAGAGGGAGCCTATTCTGGTGCATGATCTGATGGAGCAACATCACCAACAGAGGGTTAAGCCACAGTGACTGGCTCAGACTCAGAAACAGCTGCTTCAGTGGGATCCTTATGTTCTTCGGCATGAGCAACATTCTCTTGAACTTCAAAACTTTGTTCCAGAGTTAGAACTTGTTCAACCATCTTCTCCGTCGGAGTGGACTTCTTGGAAATTTATTTCTTTTGTTTCTTCTGATACATCTTCAATCATGGTTCAGGTGCTTCGCCAAAGTTAGGGTTCTCATAATGACCCTCCTTATGAGTTTAATGTGCATGATCAAGCCTTCATCAATAGTCTTTGAACCCATTAGAAGTTCATTAACAACCACGAGAACCATCAGCAGAAATGACATAAAGATTAGGGCACATGGTCCACATTTGCAGCAAGACCCTCACCGACGGAAAGAAAATTGTGAAAAGTCTCCTAAACAACTCCATGGCGGAGGCGACAACAAAAATACTCAGAGGATGACATAAGCTCCTGAACATTGTTGAGATTCGACCGGAGCAGGAACAAGTGGAGAGGCAAGCTTCAATGAACAAGTGATCTCTATTAATATTTTCAATAATAAACACCATGTCACTCTCCCTTAATTCCACAACAATCACAAGAAAATAAATCTTGTATTAGCACCTGGTTGACGGACATTAGTGGAGAACAATTAGTTCTTAATAACAAAAAGATCCAGAGAGGATCCAATTGTTTCAAATTGCACAATATCGAGAAGCTTCATGAGTACACTGATTGCACACTTGTTGTCGCAGTATGAAGTTACAACATCTTCTTGAATGTCATACATTTGGTTCATCGAGATCTTCTCCGAATGGCTACCCCCAGCGACTGTAAACTCTGCTTCAACTGTGTCTCCTATGTACCAGATTTGATCTTCAACTGAGCTACTCACATACCTGATGATTTTCCTCACAAGAACAGACTTACTCTGAGAGATGAAGACATCATCTACTTTCATCTCACCCACAATGCTCATTATGAACTCTCTATCCCCCGGATTCAAAATTTGTTCTACCAACTTTTGCAAACTGTCTACATAATAATATGAGCAATAACAAAGTCTGACCTCTTGTGTTTCAAAACTAGAGCCTCCTTGTTTTCTCCCCCTTGAACATAGTCATGGTCGATTAGAAACACAGTACAAGATTACCATACTACACGCGAAGCACTTATTGCAGCTCATACAATTCTTTATGAAATCCTCGTGCGGGTTGAAAAGTAGATAGGCTTGGAGAAGTATGTTCTGAATAATCCTTAAACACATGTTGAGTTGATTCATCATCAGATGAGCCAGAAAATTTATCTTAAATGCACTCATGAACAATAGTCATAGAAGAACTAGCCTCGATTCGGAATGCCTCATCATCCTTCAGTAGAGGAATGCCTCTAACAAAACCACTAACAACAGCTTTTTTTTCATAGTCTTCATATTCAGGTGTCGCATTCTCTTGTGCCAGAGATTCATTTCATCAGACTTACGCATCTAAAATTTGTACAAGAAGTTGTTTGAATAACTTCCAACAAATATTAGTTGTTAGACGATATGTACCCTTTCATCACACACGGATCATGCTTATCATAGGCTTGACAGGCTCCCTAGGTGAACTTCACATGATAATCATTATCACATAATTGATCGATGCTGATAAGATTTTCTTTCAACCAACCAACGAAAAGAACATTCTCAAGTTGTGGTAAGCCTTTCGCCTAGAGTGTGACTTTGCCAATGACTCAGCCTTTTCACCATCACCAAATGTCGCAGTCTGTGTCTTGTATGATTTTAGGTTGATGAAACAGCTCTTGTCACTTGTCATATGCCCTCAACAACCACTGTCAAGATTCAGCTTCCTTCATGTATACTCTTTGCAGAACTATAAGCCACGAGACACATTTTTTGCTTGGCTTTCCATTCTTGTCAAACAAGTGTCGATTTCTTCACTTTCTTCAATTTTAGATCAGCGAGGTACTTGAAACAACAAGACTTGATGTGACTAGCTTTATTTCTGTACTGACATACCCACTTCTTATTCTATCTACTAGTTGTTTGAGTGATATGTTGTTGTGGTTGCTTGAACATCTTCTTGTACAAGTCGTACTTGGTAGTATTTGCCTCAGCAACATCAACATCATCATCACTACTCCACTGGTTAGTAACTGGTTCGACCAACTTCCGGCCTAATCAGCTAGAACTCATTTGTTTTCATATCTGTTACAACATTAAAAGCAAGAAAATTAGTGTGTCTTCATTAGTTTTAGTGCAGTGAGAGTCATTATCACTCTCGTTAACAACACATGACTCATTTTTATTCTTCAGAGTATTTGCTCATTCTACCTGGACGTGCTCAAATCATTCACATTTTCTTCACTGGATTCTCTTAGATCTCTCTTCATGGTTATCTTGGCGAGTGTCCTCAAATTTGTTCCTTCTCTGAAAGTTATTGCCTCGACTATTCTGCATATTTGATGTTTATTTATGCCCTTGATCTATATCTCTCTCGTTGACCTTCTTCATGAATCTCCTAAAAGTCTCGTCAAGGTTGGCAATCTACTCTGATATGTCACCATCGTCTTCAGTTTCTGAGAATACTTTAGCTTTGAGACCCACACATTTGTTCTTCTTCTTCGTATTCATCTCAAATGTTTTGAGAGACCCCATTAAATCATCAAGTCTCATGGCCTTCACATCGTAAGTTTCTTCTACGACAATCGGCTTTATATCAAATCATTTTAAAAGAGATCTTAATACTTTTCTAAGAAGATTTTCATATTTTATTGGTTCTCCCAAAGCAAAAGATTCTTTGGAGATGTCATATATTCTAGCATTGAATTGAGCAGTAGTTTCGTCATCCATCATATTAAGATTCTTGAACCTGGAGGTTAGCATCTGGACACGTTGAGTTCTGACTTTATCCGTACCCTCATGAGCAACTTGCATAATATCTCATGCTTCATTAGAAATTTCGCAGTTAGAGATCAACTTGAATATATTCTCATCAATAGCAGAAAATATGGCATTCATAACTCTCGACTTTCCGATGACATCTTTATGTTGATCTCTTGACAACTCATCTTGCATCAATGTGGTCGTTGTTACCTTATCATCAGTGACCATGTGATCAATCCAAGCTTTCTCAATAGCACTCTAAGCTTTCTCATCTATCGCCTTCATAAAAGCTTTCATTGTGCCGTCTAGTAGCTATAGTTTGGTCCTTCCAAAAATGGAGGTCGACCGGTACTCTATCCTTCTTTCATGTTCATCTCAAAAAACACGTTAGTAGACACAAATAGATCACACTGTATATTGAGTGATCTGCTCTGATCGAAATTCAAATTACTTAACATGTATTGAGAAGGTTGTTCAACTAGCGTGTGAAAAAACTTGGTGAACAATTGATTGCTTTTAATAGTTTTAATCAACATGGTAGACAAAAAAAATCAAACATAAAAAATAAAGGACGCACAGAATTGGTAACCATGTTCGGTATAAAGACCCTATTAAGGGGGAATGATACGTTTGGTGGTGAAATGCAATCCGATATCTCAATAATCAAAGGTACATGATTTAGTTTTGTATACTCACTCTCAAACACCTAGCTTCTTTGACTTCTCAAATAGATGGCAATCTGAGATCCCCTCAGACCAGAGACTCATTATCTTTTTCATGCGACTATTTCTCCCGAAGATTGCACAATCCTCTCCCGAGATTTTCTCAGCGTATCAACGCAAAAATACGTACTCACGACCTCTGTATGAATCGTGAACAACAGCAGCAAGTTCTTTGAACTAGTTGTCGATGAATATCTTCTAGCAGAGAGACTGATTCAAGATTAAGGTCTGTATGAATTGACAGAAACCTGTCAATCGACCTAATGAGACCTTAGGGGGAGTTTTTATAGAGGTCAATAACAGAATCTCCGAGAATTAAATTGATCAGGAAACCAAATGCGATCGTATCTCCATAAAAATCGAAACTAAAAATATTATGGTTTTAGTTCTGTTCGCGCTGAGAAAAGTGACTGATGTAACTCGGGTTGGTTAAACAACTTCTTGTAGCTTCGAATTTGAACAACATTGACGGACATTGTTTTGTCAAACTAAACCATGGCACATGTGATCCAATAGTTAAGGCTATAAACTAGTTCATTATTTAATCATTTGTGATTTGTTTATTTCATTATTTGCTGAAGGCTTAACTTAGAGAGTGTATCTAAAGCGAAATCAGTTCTTTGTCACCATCTTTCAAGATCGATGAATTGATGTCAAAGATCATCAGCAGTGGTTGAGCCTGCTTGTGTGAGATCATTTTTCTCGTGAAGATCAATGATCGTGGAAGATCGCGTTATTGAAAAGGTGCAGGTTTAATTTTACAAGTGGCGATTGTAAAATTAATAACTCATTTAATCAATATATAAGTCATGTGGCAATTGTATCACTAATATATATATTTTTGGAAAGCTTTTACTCACTCAAATAATGTGATGTGCTCTTGTTATTTTTTTTTTTTCTAGCTTATAGTTCACTGTTCTGTTAACAATTAAGTATTCGAACTATAATTTTCATTTTTTAATTAATTTGATTTGTCACACAACATTTATGACATACTTATCCCGGAGGAGCCCGAATACGAACCCCGTGAGAGGGACGATTGTCTTCCTTTAATTCCAAAAAAATTAGAGTTATTGACGAGATCTGAAAGGCAATAATTTTCAAGACTTTTTGAGAATGTCAATCGGAATGCACTATAGGAAAAATACGAAAAAATAAAAATATGTTCATGGTAGGGTTTTTATAGATTATTCGCGCTAATGGGGAAATTGATCAAGGAAAAAATGCGAAAAATAGAAATAAAGAAAAATAGAAATAAAGAAGCAAATGGTGAAGTTAGTGGATAAATATATATAAAAACGCGCAACTTTATAAATAAACAAGCATCGGTAGGGCTTGTTTTCCCAATGCTACAATAAGGTTCAACTGAGCCTTATAAATTAACCAAAAAATGTTATATGTTGAATTAGATCTGACTATGCTATGATAGAATGAGTACTATAGATATTAAAATTACTAAGCGCATTTTAAGATTGTTGTTCACTAAAGTGGTTGTGACGACTTATTGAATAACTGATTGTATAAGCACGATTAAATAAATGAATAGTCAAATAAGCAATCACAAGCAGAAAACAATACATGATAAAGAGATTTTATAACCATGTCTGGTGATATAACACCTACTCAGAGAGAGTGATATATATGTTCGGTGGTGAAAAGTAATATACTATCTCAATAATCAAAGGTACATGACTTAGGTTTGCAGACTATCTCTCAATTGCCTAACTTCTTTGATATTTCCAATGAATGACAATCTAAACTCCCCCTAGATTAGAGACACTCTCGTTTTCACGCAATTCTCTCTTGAAGATTGACATAACACATCGATGCAAACACGCACTCACGAACTCTATAAAATAAAGTACAACAGTAGCAAGTACTTTGCACCTGTTGTTGATGATATCTCTAGAGTAGAGAGACAAGTTCAAGGTTAAGACGGGCGTGAATTGATAAAAGAGAAAAAGTGATTAACCTAATTGCAACCCTTGAAAAGTTTTATTAGGTAAACAAAAAAGTCTCTCAAAAATCTGTTATTATTGTAAACCAAATATTCGAGAATATCTTTTCATAATATTCTGAACTGAAAATAGAATGTTTTCAGTTATATTCGCACGGGAGGACATGTGACTTTAAAAACCCAACTTCTTGCAGTTTGTCTTGAACAACTTCTTGCGGCTTGTCTTCAACAACTTTAATGAAATTATTTTGTCAAACTAAATCATGCTTTAGATGATCCAACAGATATGATACTCTCATGATAACTCCACGCATTTTTGTATATATTTTTAAGGCAACTTTCCTATTGACTCATACCATAAATTATCAGTGTTTTGGATTGAAAAAATACAGTAGATAAAAAAAATGCTGAGAGAGTACGTACTCAATTGATCATCGATTGAGCTCAATAAACACGCAATTTTTTTTTCCGCTATCAGCTATAAAACAACAAGGAAAAAAAACCTGCATATTTATTTTTCCTAAGATTAGATCACGTCATCTTTATGGCTATTTACCTAAAATTTATAAAACGTTAGCTATATAACAATTCCAAACGTTTTAATTGGTTATTTACCTAATTTTTTTATTGAATAAAATGCTATTTGTGTTTGATATGAAATTCAGAGACAAAAAGATTTAAGAACAGAGAGATGAGTGGACGAGATATGGAGAGGTTGTAGCTAAGAATCTGCGTACTATGATCAAATTGCATGCTTTATGATCCAACCGTTAATTTGTATCGTGTGGCTAGAAAAAAGCTCCATACCATACCAGCAGAGCAGGTACCAAGACTCTAATTATTGTTGAAATGGGAAACAATAAATATAATTATAGACGAAATAGATTCATCCTGTCAGTCTCAACCTGAAGATGATGGGCCACGTCCGTGCTATATGGTCGTTGCCTCTCTCTCCCCTATATGATTTGCAATGTTTTAAAAAATAAATTTGTTTAGTATGCTCTTTAAAATTTTCTCGGACGACATTTTCATCAACATGTCTATTTTTAGTCAAAAAATTATTTTTGATTTTTTAAATTTTTTGTATTCGATAATCCATCACTCGGGATCCGGATTTTGGGAAAGTTCCGGTAGCGGTTCGAACAAAACCGGAGTTTTCCGGGAAAATCGTGATAAACCGGACGAGAAGTGAACCGGTCCCGTCAAACCTAATTTCGATTTAAGCATGTGTATTTGTTCCAAAAAATGGGGTCAAAATCGGGACAATACAGAGAAAATAAATAATGTTAGATAAGGAATGGAGAAGAAGAAGCTGCAAATAGGATAAGAAAATGTTGGAATTGATCTAGGCTTAAGAAAAAGTTTAACGCTTCGAGCAAGCGGCAGAATTTAAAAATTTTCTTTAAAACAAGTAAAACGATTTTACTAACTTAGACAAAGAGCAAGGACATATAAATTAAAATTATAAACGAGCATTATATGTTTACTAACCTTTGAGAAGCTTGAACGTTGAGAAGCCTTTGGATGGTTGAAACGTTCATCTCCCCTCGCAGCACGTCTCTCTTCTTTCCTCGGGAACTCGAGCAACCACGAAAGTTTCTATCACAAGAATCAATCGAGAAAGAAAGGAATTAGTGTGTGGGCACTTTTAAACACGACGACTCGAGAACAAGTCTCAAAGTCGAAGAGATAAAACACTAGGTCAAATGTGGACCTAGGTTCCAAAACAAAGACTGAAAAATAACTAGAGAGAGAGAGAGAGAGAGAGGATCGGCCACCACAAGGTCTAGAGAGAGAAGCTATCAATCTCTAACTTATGTGGGATGAGAAAACAACGAGAATGAGGCCTCTATTTATAGGGGAGGGATTACCTTGATAAAGGTAGTTTCCTCTTCTATAGAATTTCACATATTCATGAACAAATATTGGCCTCCTTCCCTTTATTCAACACGGCCAACTAGTCTTCTAGAAGGACTTGGATTTGTTTCCTCTTTCGTTCTCTCCCTTGCCTTGACCGCCCACTTGGTTTTCTTGTATAGGAAATTTGTTTCCTCTTTTTCTTTTGGCAAGTCTTCATACATTAATGCACAAAATAAACTCTCTTTTCTGTCTTGGTATGGATGAAATTGGGGCATCTAGAACATGCTTCTAGATGTTTCTTCATTTGTTCATGACAACATAAAAAAAGCCCATTAAGAATTTTCAAATAAAATTCTATGAAATGAAATTAATCCCCAAGGCCCAATTAACTTGAACTTGGCCGTGTGATATAGTTTCATTTGTCATCATATGACAATTTCAAAAAATTTATTGCCATTCGTTTCGTCCTATGTCCAAAATGACAAAAATACCCTTTTGACAATTTTCGTAAAACTTGTCGCGTTCTTGTTTTGACTTAGCTTCTAGTTGAACTATTCCTACACGATGTGATTTGTGACAGTGACCTCATGGATCCAAATGCACAAAGCTTGAGCTAAAATACTTGGACACAAAAGTTCACAAACCTTTTCCAAGTTTAGCTTAATGTCAACTGACTCCACTAAAGAGCTGACACTGAGAATCTCTCGGTTCAAATGAATTTCTTTTCTACTCAAGAATTCAACTAATTGTGATGAGTGGATCCACTGAATATTATCTGTGTTTAACCTTGATGAATATCATCTACTAGTCGGGATTTACAAAATTACCATTTTACCCTTCTAGCTATTATTTTCTCAACTCCTTTGTCGCTTGTGAATAAATTAGAAACAATGTATTGACGAGGAGCTAACAAGTCACATTTTTTCATTCAAAAGAGTCAAGAATCAATTTGGACACTGGCCAGTTCATTTATTCATATTCTAAGGAACAAAGCATGAGGTGATATACATTGCATTTCAGCAATCTTGTACATGAATTCCATATCTATGAGAACTGCACAAAGTTACTCATGTCATCTTCACAACTTAGTACTTCACAACATAGTGAGTCCGAACTCTAACTTTCTCAAACGAGAATACGTAAGCTGTGAAATGGCATGTCTCATTTCAGGATTAAGGTAAGCATGATGCAATTCATACGTAGTGACTTCGAGACATAAGAGGTTAAATGGTTTGTTCTTATCTTGTCTCTAGAAGTGCACTGGTCAATTCAGTACCTTCGGAAGATACCTAGAAGAACTATAGAGTCTCCAACTCTCAATGTTCCATAACAAGACATCATAGATTCTCCTAACAATCGTACTAAGGTCAATAGTCCTTTGACCCTTAGATTGCGAATATATTGTTTTAAGGAAACCATGAAGAGTTTGTTCATGCAAATCTACATTTGTCTCTTCATGTGTTGTTAGGTTTGTTTATGGACTAAAGACTAAGGTTTTATCATAAAGCTTCACACAAGGAATAATGAATGAACGTTTCAACTTTTTATTAATATATAAGCAATTACAAGCAAGAGTCTTCGTGAGACTTTATTACATCAAATGTACAAAAGTAAAGACTAGAACTCTTCTTGTGGGGACCATTGACAACGGAAAAGAGGAGAGAAGACACGGTTGGGAGGGAGAGAGAAGAGAGATGAAACACTAGGGTAGGGCCTATGATTCTTTATTTTATATTTAAATTGTAAAACCATTATTTTCAAAATTCAAATATTTTGTATACTTGAAAGGAGAGAGGATCCTATATAAAAAAAGAGAGATGACGAGATTGGGAGAGATAGAGAAGAGAGATAGTCCTTATGTTACAATTTCCGTAAAAAAAAAAGATATTAAATGATCTTGTGCATATCACGTGATGACTAAAATGAAGTAAATTATGAATATACCCTCTCAATTATATAGCTTGCCAATCATAAATAAAAAAATAAAAAAATCCCCCTTTTATCTCTCTACTGCCTCATCCGCCCCTACCAATCCTCACTAGACCACCTCTTCTGCATCCCTTCTTCGCCACCAATTCCGATATTGCTGCACCGTAGCCCATCACTATTTTCGGAGAGATTCGTGAGTTTTGTTTCCATTCTTCATTACTACTTTCAACTCTTCACTCGTCCTTGTCGCTCGAAAAGGCCCCACCCTCGTACTCGTCGGTCAGAGCCCGAGAAGCTTTTCGAAGTCGCCATCTATCGTCTCTTTTGTCAAAGGCCTTCGTGAAGTCAACTCGTCCAAGTCTATGGTGGTCGATTTCACCAACGACCTAGACGGCAGAGTCCCAATTTGAGCGAGCTCTGTGCGAGTGTAGGATATGGAAACTGCACTCCAAGTGCTCGATGAGTTGTGAGCTTATTATTTGGCCGTTGCAGTCTCCAGAGTTTAAAATTCAATGTTTGTAAAATTTTGAAATTAAAATATTAAAAAGCGTCATCGTATCTAAATTAAACATTATTCTGTATTAATATTGTTTTAAAATAATTTATTAGAAGAGAAAATTTAAAGTATTAATTCAATTTTTTTTAGCGTGGATTCAAAATTTAGTTAAAACTAAGTCATTTAGTTTTAAACATATTGTACGGGGCTATGTAAATAATGGAAAGGAGCACCAAACATAAATACAAAGTTTTATCAACTGATGCCATTAATTGGTATTAACGGCGATTCGTCGGAGTCGTGCCGGCCCGGCCTGATTGGGCCCATAGGCAGCAACGTTGGGAATGGACTTGCCATGGCTCACGTGAGCCATGGCAAGTCCATTCCCGCATACAGCAGGGACCTAAAATGGGTGACAGGTGGAACGGCCTTTGGCCCGTGGCGCTAGATGCTCCGCCTCGCCAACCCAGCTGACAAGCTGTCGGCTCTTCACCATGTTGGAACAGATCTAGGGTTTAAGAAAAGATTATCGCTCTAGCAAGCGGCGGAATATAAAAATTTATTTAAAATTTGTAAAACGTTTTTACAACCTAGACAAAGTGCATGAGCGTATAATTTAAAATTTTAAAACTACATTTAGTTTTTACTCGGTACCAACCTTAAATGGAGCTTGAACGTTGAGAAGCCCTAGGAAGGTTGCATTGCTCGCCTCCCCGCGCAGCTCGCCTCTTGCACTAGTATCTTTGATTCTATGAGTAACCACGAAAGTTTCTACCACTAGAGTCTTTAGAGAATGGTTAGGATTTAGTGTGTGGGCACTTTTAAACACTATGACTCAAGAACAAGTCTATGAGCCAAAGAGCTAAAACAAAACACTAGGTCTAATGAGGACTTAGGTGCCAAAACAAAAGAGACAAGAAGAGATTCTAGAGAGAGAGAGATGTTGGAATAGATCTAGGATTAAGAATAGATTTATCGCTTCTAGCAAGCGGCGGAATATAAAAAATTTCTTTAAAAACTCGTAAAACATTTTTACAACCTAGACAAAGCGCATGAACATATAATTTAAAATTTTAAAACTACATTTAGTTTCTCTATTGTGGACAGTTTGGACTTATAGAAGGCGCTTTTAGATGTTTCTTTATTTGTTCACAACAACATACGAAAAGCCCATGAAGAATTTTTACATAAAATTTCATGAAATGAAATTCAATCCTCAAGGCCCAATTCCTTAATTATGGCCGAGTGATATAGAATTCATGATGACAATGTAAAAAAAAACATATTTATTGACATTCCTACCATCCCATATCAAAAAGACAAAAATTACCCTTTAGACAATTTTCGTAAAACTTGTCTAGTTCAACATTTGAACTTGTTTTGACGTAGCTGTTGGAATTGATCTAGGGTTTAAGAAAAAGTTTAACGCTTCGTTAAGCGGCGGAATTTTAAAAATTTTCTTTTTCAAGTAAAACAGTTTTTACTAACCTAGACAAAGAGCAAGCACATGTAAATAAAAATCAATATGAGCATATAAGTTTACTAACCGTTTTAGACGCTTGAACGTTGAGAAGCTTTTGGAAAAAGGTTGCAACGTTCGCCCCCCCTCGCAGCACGTCTCTCTTCCTTCCTCGGCAACTCGAGCAACCACGAAAGTTTCTATCACTAAATCACTCGAAATAAAAGGAATTAGTGTGTGGGCACTTTTAAACACTACGACTTAAGAACGAGTCTTGAAGTCGCAGAGCTAAACACTAGGTCAAATGAGGACCTATGTGCCAAAACAATAAAACGAAATTGACTAGAGAGATAGAGAGAGGGGTCGGCAACAAGGTCTGGATAAAGAGGCTCTCAATCTCTAACTTATGTGGAATGAATAGAATGAGAGGAATGAGGCTCCTATTTATAGGAGAGGTCTCACCTTCAATAAGGTAGTTTCCTCTTCTATAGAATATCACATATTCATGAGCCAATTTCCTCTTTTCCTCTATGAGATACTCGGCCAACAAGGCATTCTAGAATCCTTGATTTGTTTCCTATTTTGTTCCTTTCTCTAGCTTTGGCCGAATTTCCCTTGGCATGCATGGAAAATTTGTTTCCTCTTTTTCTTTTGGCAAGTATCTTGATACATTTATGCACAAAATATTCTCTCTTTCTCTTGGGTATTTGGGCGCCTATAGCCTTCTAGAAAGGGCTTCTAGAAGTTTTTCCATTTGATCATGACAACATGAAAAAGACCAATTAAGAATTTTCAATAAAATTCTTATGAAATGAAATTAATCCACAAGGCCCAATGATCAAGTCATGGCCGAGTGTTATCAAGTCATCAAATGACCTTGTCAAAAAATTTATTGACATTCATTTCATCCTATGTCTCAAAAGACAAAAATACCCTTTTGACAATTTTCGTTCTTGTTTTGACTTAGCTTCCAGTTTAACTATTCCTAATCGATGTGATTCGTGACAGTGACCTCATGGATCCAAATGAACAAAGCTTGAGCTAAAATACTTGGACTCAAAAGTTCACAAACCTTTTCCAAGTTTAGCTTAATGTCAACTGACTCCACTAAAGAGTTGACACTGAAAATCTCTCGGTTCAAATGAATTTATTTTCTACTCAAGAATTCAACCTAATTGTAATGAGTGGATCCACAGAATTTTATCAGTGTTTACCCTTCATGAATAACATCAGCTAGTCGGGATTTACAAAATTATCATTTTACCCTTCTAGCTGTTATTTCCTCAACTCCTTTGTCGCTTGTGAATAAGTTAGAAACAATGTATTGACAAGGAGCTAACGACTCACATTGTTTCATCTAAAAAGAGTCAAGACTCAATTTGGACACTGGCCAGTTCATTTATTCACACTCCAAGGAACAAAGCATGAGGTGATATACATTGCATTTCAGCAATCTTGTACATGAATTCCATATCTATGAGAACTTCACAAAGGTACTCATGACATTCTCACAACTTAGTACTTCACCAATAGGCGTTGTTCGGAATCACATAGTGAGTCCGAACTCTGACTTTCTCAAATGAGAATACGTAAGGTCTGAAATGGCATGTCTCATTTCAGGATTAAGGTAAGCACGATGCAATTCATACGTAGTGACTTCGAGACATAAGAGGTTAAATGGTTTGTTCTTATCTTGTCTCTAGAAGCGCACTGGTCAATTCAGTACCTTCGGAAGATACCTAGAAGAACTATAGAGTCTCCAACTCTCAATGCCCCATAACCAGACATCATAGATTCTCCTAACAATCGTACTAAGGTCAATAGTCCTTTGACCCTTCGATAGCGAATATATCGTTTCAAGCAAACTACGAAGAGTTTGTTCATGCAAATCTACATTTGTCTCTTCGTAAGTTGTTTAGTTTGTTTATGGACTAAAGACTAATGTTTTATCATAAAGCTTTAAACAGACATGGAAGAATGAATGAACGTTTCAACTTTTTAATTAATGAATAAGCAATTACAAGCAAGAGTCTTCATGAGACTTTATTACATCAAATGTACAATATAAAGATTACAACTCTTCTTGTGGGCACCATTGACAACAAACTCCCACTTGACTGAAAGAAGATGTGTGTAGTCCTTCATGCCTAATCCCTCTTGATGTTGGTCGAAGACCTTGTTCGCAAGGGCCTTTGTGAATGGATCTGCTAGGTTGTCCACCGTTGAGATCTTCTTCACTTCCACGTCTCCGCGTTGCACGATCTCTCGAATCAAATGGTATTTCCTCTCAATATGCTTAGAGCGCTTATGGCTTCGAGGTTCCTTTGAGTTAGCGACAGCCCTACTATTATCACAATAAAGGGTCATGGGCTCGTCGACGTTTGGAACAACTTCCAAATACTTAAGGAATTTTCTAAGCCATACAGCCTCTTTGGATGCTTCACAAGCAACCACATATTCTGCTTCCATTGTGGAGTCAGCAATGCAAGATTGCTTAATACTCCTCCACACAACAGCTCCACTATTAAGGATGAACACAGATCCCGAAGTGGATTTCCTGGAATCCTTATCCGCTTGAAAATCGGAGTCGATATATCCCGTCATAGTCAGGTCAGTACCTGAGTATGTAAGCAACAAGTTCCTAGTTCTTCGAAGATACTTAAGAACATGCTTAACAGCAATCCAGTGCTCGGGTCCAGGGTTGGATTGGAAACGGCTAACTACGCCAACGGCGAAACAGATGTCAGGTCTAGTGCAAAGCATAGCATACATGAGGCTTCCTACGGCAGAGGCGTAAGGAATTTTCCTCATATCTTCAATCTCTTGTGCAGTCTTGGGAGACTGGTCCATAGAGAGTGAAACTCCATGCCTAAAGGGTGTTTGGCCCTTCTTGGAGCCTTGCATCGAGAAGCGATCCATTACCTTATCAATATAAGATGCTTGAGATAGCGACAGGGTCCGGTTTTTCCTATCTCGAAAGATTTAGATCCCCAGAATGTACGCAGCTTCTCCTAGATAATTTACCCACATCGTTACCTATGAGTAATATATCATCGACATATAGTACCAGAAACACAAATTTGCCTTCGTGTATTAACTTGTAAACACACGGCTCATCTATTGACTGTTCAAAGCCGAAGCACTTTACAGTTTCATCGAATCTAATATTCCATGACCTAGATGCTTGCTTCAATCCATGAATGGACTTAAGCAACTCACAAATGCATGCTTGCTTGCTTCAAGATTGCCATTCAGAAAGGCTGTCTTGACATCCATTTGCCAGATCTCATAGTCGAGAGCTGCAGCTATGGATAGGAGTATGCGGATGGATTTAAGCATCGCGACTGGTGAGAAGGTTTCTTCATAGTCAATCCCTTCTTGTTGGGTATAACCCTTCGCCACAAGTCGTGCTTTGAACGTCTCGACGTTCCCATCAGGACCCCTTTTCTTCTTGTATATCCATTTACACCCTACGGGTTTAATCCCTTCAGGAAGGTCTACAAGTTTCCAGACTTTGTTGACATACATCGAGTGCATCTCAACTTTCATGGCGTCAAGCCAAAGGTTTGATTCAGAACAAGCCATTGCTTGGCTATAGGAAACAGGATCATCCATGTCAGAGACGGCTACGAGAGAGTCTCCATAAGACATGTACCTGTCAGGCTTTTGAGTAGCCCTCCCACTATGTCGAAGTACTACTTGACGAGATTCTGAAGAGTTAGGTTGTGTTTTAGTTGGGGTAAGAACAGTTCTTACAGATGAGGTAGAAGCTTTTTCACCCAACTTTTCTTCAAGCACAATTTTTCTTCTAGGCTTCACGTCTTTCATAAAATCCTCCTCAAGGAAACGAGCATTCGTGCTAACGAAAGTCTTATCGTCCTCGGGACTATAGAAGATGAAACCCTTGGTTTCCTTTGGATGTCCCACAAACAAGCATAATTCTGACCTACTAGCCAACTTGCTAGTCTTTTGCCTTAGCACGTGTGCAGGGCAACCCCAAATTCGGATGTGGCCCAGATTTACTTTACGGCCAGTCCATCGTTCATAAGGAGTACCAGGAACCGTTTTGGACGGAACTTGGTTCAGAATATAAGCGGCTGTTTCGAGGGCATATCCCCAAAAGGAAGGAGGGAGTGATGAGTGACTCATCATTGATCTAACCATTTCCATAAGAGTTCGGTTTCTTCTCTCTGACACTACGTTTTGTTGAGGTGTGCCAGGTGCGGTAAGCTGAGAAGCGATACCTTCTTCTTTAAGAAAGTCATCGAACTCTCCACACATATAATCGCCACCTCGATCAGATCGAAGTGTTTTGATCACTTTGCCAGTTTGCTTTTCCACTAAAGCCCTAAAGACCTTAAATACGTTAAAGGTCTCAGATTTGTGTTTGAGCAAATAGACAAAACCATATCGCGAGTAATCATTGGTGAAGGTAACGAAGTATTCGTATCCTCCACGTGCCTGTTGCCTGAGCGGACCACATACATCAGAATGTACTAGTTACAGCAACTCAGTGGCTCTTCGACCCTTATCGGAGAAAGGTCGCTTAGTCATTTTTCCTTCTATGCAGGATTCACAAGTTGGTAGTGAACCTATTGCAAAGGCTTGGAGTGGACCGTCTCTCACAAGTCTCTCAATCCTATCTAGACTGATATGACCAAGTCTTAAGTGCCATAGGTATGTTGATTTTGTTAGATCGGAGGATTCAGAAAGTTTGATCCTCTTTGGCTCCCTAATTAGATCATTATCTATTTCGGTGTCCAAAAGAGAAGGTTGAGTGGGATAGATGTAGAAAAGAGCATTCTTCATACATGCATCAGTGACAAAAGAATTATCAGGAAACGAAATACGAATTCCATTCTTAATGAACTTTAAACAATAATCTTGCTCACGAAGACGAGCAACGGATATTAAGTTCTTCCCAAAGGTAGGAACAAAATAACCATTGTTCAAGTTTAAAGTGCGGTCTTCAAAAGACAGCGTCACGGATCCCACAGCCTTCGTAGACACCAGGCTCCCATCACCCCATTTGAAACAGAACTCGCCTTTCTCTAAGCTTTTGGTTTTCTTGAAACCATTCAATGAACAACAAATATGGTTAGTAGCAGCGGAGTCAAGAATCCACGTTGATACATTATCAGCTACTAAGCATGCTTCGGTAACTAGTACAATACTATGTTCCTTTGCTTTGAGATAGGCAGGACTGTTCTTTTTATCGGCCTTGTGAGGTCTCTTCTTAGTTCCAGAGGCGGAGGCTTTGTGCTCAGTAGCATGTGCCTCTTCTTTATTCCTCTTTCTCTTAGTGAGACCTACAGCAGTGTGAAGTTCCATCATAAGCTTGGTAACAGTGTACTCTAGCTTGTTTATGGAGTAGTTCATCTTGGAGGTATCAAGAGATGCGGGGAGAGTTTCTAAGATAATATCTATGACATTCTTCCCATCAATCTCAGATCCTAGGATTTCCATTTTATTCAGAAAACTAATGATCAGTATCATATAGTCTCCAACAGGAGTCCTAGCCTTCATATGACAGTTCATAAACTGTCGGACTACTTGTTGCGTTGCTTGACGCATTTGCCCTCCAAACATCTCAGGGAGATTGTAGAGCATGTTGGTGGCAGTCTCGATGTCACGATGTTGTTGTTGCAACACATTGTTCATTGATGCTAAGATATAGCACCTCACAATCCCATCGGAGCAGAGCCAAGCTTCCAAGGCGTCTTTGTCCTCTTGAGTTGAATCATCATTCGTCAGAGGAGGACACGGGGTGGTGAGTACCCATTTGTGCTTGTTAAAGGTAACTATTATGTCGAGGTTATGTTTTGAATCTACGTAGTTTTTGTTTTCGAGTTTGTTCGAGGAAAGGATGATTGAGGGACGTTTGCGAGACATGACGCTTATTTAAGTTGAAACAAGTTTATGATTTAGTCTTTTGGTTTAGGATTTAAGTTTTAAACATTTGATAAAATCCAAAGGTGTTATAAACTAAACGATAATTTACTCCTTCGAGGGAAGGCCGCAAAAAATCTCCATTTATAAGTAAATGACACATCATTAATCCTTAGCCAAGATGTCAATACACCAATTTTGACCAGACACCTTTTAAATTGGTTTGATCACTCACATCCTTTCGCAGGGCCTCGAGGGAGGATTACTAGGGATTGAGTCTAAGTGTGTAACCAACCACTTAGTCCAAAAGATTGACTTTGAAAAACAATCCGCCGAGGGGAGGTCTTGTGTCATTGTCTCACTTTCGGATTTAGCTCATTGAGCAATGATTAGTGCAAAGCGCCCTTGAGTACTCTCATTTAAGAGAGGGTCACGAGGGTGACTCTTAATCTAGCGACAATTGCACTTTTCATTAGTGTTGGGGATCATGGGTTACAAACAACATATATAACCCTCCCACTTAGTTTTTGGAGTTGGTACATCGACTCTTATAAGTTCGGAAACGGTTTTCCTAGTTATAGAGCGATAGAGCGGACAACTAGAAAAGAATCCTAGATTTTCATGTTCAGAGCAGCGTTAGTGCATAAAGGCACAAGGGACATACTCGGATCTTTTCCTATTTTCTATTTCGGGAAAGTGCATGAGGGAAGTGTGAACTTCAACTCACTCGAACACTTGAAAGTTTGAGATTACACATCTTTTTAATTTTCGGCTTTGTCTACAAGGAGACCTCCCACTCAAATTTTCAAGAGCATATAAATTTTGAACATATGTGATACAAATATAGTTTTGAAAACATTTTGAAAACTTATTTGATTTGGATGACAAAATTTTTTCAAGTTTGAAAACGTTTTTTCAAGATTCAAACTAGTTTTGTAAAAAATTCAATTTCAAATAAACTTTCAAAAAACAAAACATTTTAATATTACACATCATGTTTATAATCTTATGAAAAAAAAATTTTCTCAAGAAATTTTCCTCATTAGAGTTCTATAACTCATGGTAGTGGGGCTGAAAATCCGGAATTCTAAAAAACTGGTGTTTCGGAACAGCCGCGCACCTTGGAGTAAAATCGCCATAACTTGCGGCTCCGATGTCCTTTTGACCTGAAACTGGTGGCATTGGACAGAGGACAGACAGAGTATTAATTTGATTAAAGAATCATTAAATTTCGATTTCTGAACAGAGAGTTATGCCACTTTTACTGTGGGTTTTACTCCAGCTCAAATAAAAAAAAATAATTAAAGCTTGGTCCTTTTTAGGTGCGAAAAAGAATCGAGTGTAACGGAACGTTTTAGGATGTTGTTAAAGCTTTTATTTGTGTTTTATTAGCAGGGTAATAACATGGTATAAAAGAAATAACAACATGCATAAAACGATTCAAGTAAATAAAAGAAACTAGTAAGACAAGAAAACTAGTCACAAAATTTACTCGAAATTTTCTCAAACTTAAAAACACATTTTAATAACATCCCAAACTCATAGAAAATCCCAAACTCATAGAAAATCAATATGATTTTTAATTTAAAGGCAAGAGCAATAAATTAAAAAAAAAATCTAAGAAAACAATTCTAACTTGTCACAAAATTAGTAAACTTTCGAAAACAATTTTCAAGCTCATATTTTTAAATACAAGTACATGCATATCTTTGACCATAGCTCTGATACCATTTGTTGGAATTGATCTAGAGTTTAAGAAAAAGTTTAACGCTTCGTTAAGCGGCGGAATTTTAAAAATTTTCTTTTTCAAGTAAAACAGTTTTTACTAACCTAGACAAAGAGCAAGCACATGTAAATAAAAACCAATATGAGCATAGAAGTTTACTAACCGTTTTAGACGCTTGAACGTTGAGAAGCTTTTGGAAAAAGGTTGCAACGTTCGCCCCCCCTCGCAGCACGTCTCTCTTCCTTCCTCGGCAACTCGAGCAACCACGAAAGTTTCTATCACTAAATCACTCGAAATAAAAGGAATTAGTGTGTGGGCACTTTTAAACACCACGACTTAAGAACGAGTCTTGAAGTCGCAGAGCTAAACACTAGGTCAAATGAGGACCTATGTGCCAAAACAATAAAACGAAATTGACTAGAGAGATAGAGAGAGGGGTCGGCCACAAGGTCTGGAGAAAGAGGCTCTCAATCTCTAACTTATGTGGAATGAATAGAATGAGAGGAATGAGGCTCCTATTTATAGGAGAGGTCTCACCTTCAATAAGGTAGTTTCCTCTTCCATAGAATATCACATATTCATGAGCCAATTTCCTCTTTTCCTCTATGAGATACTCGGCCAACAAGGCATTCTAGAATCCTTGATTTGTTTCCTATTTTGTTCCTTTCTCTAGCCTTGGCCGAATTTCCCTTGGCATGCATGGGAAATTTGTTTCCTCTTTTTCTTTTGGCAAGTATCTTGATACATTTATGCACAAAATATTCTCTCTTTCTCTTGGGTATTTGGGCGCCTATAGCCTTCTAGAAAGGGCTTCTAGAAGCTTTTCCATTTGTTCATGACAACATGAAAAAGGCCCATTAAGAATTTTCAATAAAATTCTTATGAAATGAAATTAATCCAAAAGGCCCAATGATCAAGTCATGGCCGAGTGTTATCAAGTCATCAAATGACCTTGTCAAAAAATTTATTGACATTCATTTCATCCTATGTCTCAAAAGACAAAAATACCCTTTTGACAATTTTCGTTCTTGTTTTGACTTAGCTTCCAGTTTAACTATTCCTAATCGATGTGATTCGTGACAGTGACCTCATGGATCCAAATGAACAAAGCTTGAGCTAAAATACTTGGACTCAAAAGTTCACAAACCTTTTCCAAGTTTAGCTTAATGTCAACTGGGTCCACTAAAGAGTTGACACTGAAAATCTCTCGGTTCAAATGAATTTATTTTCTACTCAAGAATTCAACCTAATTGTAATGAGTGGATCCACATAATATTATCAGTGTTTACCCTTCATGAATATCATCAGCTAGTCGGGATTTACAAAATTACCATTTTACCCTTCTAGCTGTTATTTCATCAACTCCTTTGACGCTTGTGAATAAGTTAGAAACAATGTATTGACGAGGAGCTAACAAGTCACATTGTTTCATCCAAAAAAGTCAAGACTCAATTTGGACACTAGCCAGTTCATTTATTCACACTCCAAGAAACAAAGCATGAAGTGACATACATTGCATTTCAGCAATCTTTAACATGAATTCCATATCTATGAGAACTTCACAAAGTTACTCATGACATTCTCACAACTTAGTACTTCACCAATAGGCCTTGTTCGGAATCACATAGTGAGTCCGAACTCTGACTTTCTCAAATGAGAATATGTAAGGTGTGAAATGGCATGTCTCATTTCAGGATTAAGGTAAGCACGATGCAATTCATACGTAGTTACTTCGAGACATAAGAGGTTAAATGGTTTGTTCTTATCTTGTCTCTAGAAGCGCACTGGTCAATTCAGTACCTTCGAAAGATACCTAGAAGAACTATAGAGTCTCCAACTCTCAATGCCCTATAACCAGACATCATAAATTCTCCTAACAATCGTACTAAGGTCAATAGTCCTTTGACCCTTAGATTGCGAATATATCGTTTTAAGCAAACTACAAAGAGTTTGTTCATGCAAATCTACATTTGTCTCTTCGTAAGTTGTTTAGTTTTTTTATGGTCTAAAGACTAATGTTTTATCATAAAGCTTCAAACAGACACAGAAGAATGAATGAACGTTTCAACTTTTTATTAATAAATAAGCAATTACAAGCAAGAGTCTTCACGAGACTTTATTACATCAAATGTACAATATAAAGATTACAACACTTCTTGTGGGCACCATTGACAACAGTAGCTTTCATGCTTAACTAATCCTACTCTAATGACTTGTGGTAGTGACCTCATGGATCCAAATGAACAAAGCTTGAGCTAGCATACTTGGACTCAAAAGTTGACAAACATTTTCCAAGTTCTAGCTTAATGTCAATTGACTCAACTAAAGAGTTGACACCGAAATCTCTCGGTTCAAATGAATATATTTTCAATTCAAGAATTTTACTTAATTGTAGTGAGTGGATCCATTGAATATTATCTATGTTTACCCTTCATGAATATCATCAACTAGATGGGAGTTAGAAAATTACCATTTTACCCTTCTAGTTCTTGTTTCCTCAATTCCTTTGTGGCTTGTGAATAAGTTAGAAACAATGTATTGACGAGGAACTAACAAGTCACATTGATTCATCCAAAAGAGTCATGCCTCAATTTGGAAACTGTCCAGTTCATTTATTCACATTCAAAGGAACAAAGCATGATGTGATATACATTGCATTTCAGCAATGTTGTACATGAATTTCATATTTATGAGATCTTCACTAGTTGTTCATGACATCTTCATAACTTAGTACTTCACTTATAGGTCTTGGATATATCATATAGTGAGTCTAGAGCTCTGGCTTTCTAAAGTGAGAGTACGTAAGCTATGAAATGACATGTCTCATTTCAGGATTAAGGTAAGCATGATGCAATTCATACATAGTGACTCCGAGACATACGAGGTTATATGGTTTGTTCTTATTCTGTCTCTAGAAGTGCACTGGTCAATTCAGTATCTTCAGAAGATACCTACGAAGAGCTATAGAGTCTCCAACTCTCTACGTCCCAAAACCAGAAATTAAGATTCTCCTAACAATCATACTAAGATCAATAGTCCTTTGATCCTTAGATTGTGAATATACTGTTTTAAGCGAACCACGAAGAGTTTATTCATGCAAATCTATATTAGACTCTTCATTTGTTGTTAGGTTTGTTTAGGGACTAAAGACTATAGTTTATCATAAAGCTTCAAACAGACAAAGAAGAAAGAATGAACGTTTCAACTTTTATTAATTATTCAGCAGTTACAAACAAGAGTCTTCGTGAGACTTTATTACATCAAATATACATAAATAAAGACTACTACTCTTCTTGCATTGACAACGAGGGAGATGGGCGACAACCTATTTTAGAGAGAGAAGTTCTCAATCTCTAAAATTGTGTGTCGTGAATTGTGAATGAAGTGGGGTATTTATAGGAGGAGGTTTTACCTTGAAAAGATACTTTCCTCTTTTTCATTGAATATCACATATTCATGAGAAAATTCTTGGTTTACTCTTTCTTCGTTGGAAGTGGAACATGATGCACGAAGTCCTTGGATTTGTTTCCTCATTTTCCTTGCTCTCGCTTGGCCACCCATGCTATTGCTTCTAGAAGCAAATTTGTTTCCTCTTTTTCTTTTGGCAAGTATGTTTATACATTATTGAACACAATAAGTCTCTTTCTCTCTTGATAGTGGATGAAAATGAGGCTTCTAGAACATGCTTCTAGGTGTTTCTTTATTTGTTCATGACAACACAAGAAAAACCCATTTAGAATTTTCACATAAAATTCTATGAAATGAAATTCAATCCTCAGGCCTCAATATTCTAATATGGCTGTGTGACTAGAAAGCATTGTCATCATATGACAATGTCAAAAATCTTATTTATTGAAATTCATACCATCCTATGTCCAAAAGGACAAAATTACCCTTTAGACAATTTTCATAAAACTTGTCTGGTTCAACATTTGAATTTGTTTTGACTTAGCTTTCATGTTTAACTAATCCTACTCTAATGACTTGCGGTAGTGACCTCATGGATCCAAATGAACAAAGCTTGAGCTAGCATACTTGGACTCAAAAGTTCGCAAACATTTTCCAAGTTCTAGCTTAATGTCAACTGACTCCACTAAAGAGTTGACATTGAAATCTCTTGTTTCAAATGAATATATTTTCAATTCAAGAATTCTACTTAATTGTAATGAGTGGATCCATTTAATATTATCTATGTTTACCCTTCATGAATATCATCAACTAGATGGGAGTTACAAAATTACCATTTTACCATTCTAGTTCTTATTTCCTCAACTCCTTTGTCGCTTGTGAATAAGTTAGAAACAATGTATTGACGAGGAGCTAACACGTCACATTGATTCATCCAAAAGAGTCATGCCTCAATTTGGAAACTGTCTAGTTCATTTATTCGCATTCCAAGGAACAAAGCATGATGTGATATACATTGCATTTCAGCAATGTTGTACATGAATTCCATATTTATGAGATCTTCACAAAGTTGTTCATGACATCTTCATAACTTAGTAGTTCACCAATAGGTCTTGTCTATATTATATAGTGAGTCTAGAGCTCTGACTTTCCAAAATGAGAGTACGTAAGCTATGAAATGACATGTCTCATTTCAGGATTGAGGTAAGCATGATGCAATTCATACATAGTGACTCCGAGACATACGAGGTTATATGGTTTGTTCTTATTCTGTCTCTAGAAGTGCATAGGTCAATTCAGTATCTTCAGAAGATACCTAGGAAGAGCTATAGAGTCTCCAACTCTCTACGTCCCAAAACCAGAAATTAAAGATTCTCCTAACAATCATACTAAGATCAATAGTCCTTTGATCCTTAGATTGTGAATATACTGTTTTAAGCGAACCACGAAGAGTTTGTTCATGCAAATCTATATTTGACTCTTCATTTGTTGTTAGGTTTGTTTAAGGACTAAAGACTATAGTTTATCATAAAGCTTCAAACAGACAAGGAAGAAAGATTGAACGTTTCAACTTTTATTAATTATTCAACAGTTACAAGCAAGAGTCTCTGTGAGACTTTATTACATCAAATATACATAAATAAAGACTACTACTCTTCTTGTGGGCACCATTGACAACGAGGGAGATGGGCGACCAAGTATTATAGAGAGAGAAGCTCTCAACCTCTAAAATTGTGTGTTGTTAATTGTGAATGAAGTGGGGTATTTATAGGAGGAAGTTTTACCTTGAAAAGTTAGTTTCCTCTTTTCCATTGAATATCACATATTCATGAGAAAATCCTTGGTTTCCTCTTTCTTCCTTAGACATGCAACACGATGCACCAATTCCTTGGATTTTTTCCTCATTTTCCTTGCTCTCTCTTAACCACCCATGCTATTGCTTCTAGAAGTTAATTTGTTTCCTCTTTTTCTTTTGGCAAGTATCTTCATACAGTATTGAACAAAATAAGTCTCTTTCTCTCTTGATAGTGGACGAAAATGAGGCTTCTAGAACATGCTTCTAGATGTTTCTTTATTTGTTCATGAAATGAAATTCAATCCTCAAGGCCCAATACTCTAATATGGCCGTGTGACTAGAAATCATTGTCATCATATGACAATGTCAAAAATCTTATTTATTGACATTCATACCATCCTAAGTCCAAAAGGACAAAATTACCTTTTAGACAATATTCATAAAACTTGTCTAGTTTGACATTTGAATTTGTTTTGACTTAGCTTTCATGTTTGACTAATCCTACTCTAATGACTTGCGGTAGTGACCTCATGGATCCAAATGAACAAAGCTTGAGCTAGCATACTTGGACTCAAAATTTCACAAACATTTTCCAAGTTCTAGCTTAATGTCAACTGACTCCACTAAAGAGTTGACACTGAAATCTCTCGGTTCAAATGAATATATTTTCAATTTAAGAATTCTACTTAATTGTAGTGAGTGGATACATTGAATATTATCTATGTTTACCCTTCATGAATATCATCAACTAGATGGGAGTTCCAAAAGTACCATTTTACCCTTCTAGTTCTTGTTTCCTCAATTCCTTTGTCGCTTGTGAATAAGTTAGAAACAATGTATTGACGAGGAGCTAACAAGCCACATTGATTCATCCAAAAGAGTCATGCCTCAATTTGGAAACTGTCCAGTTCATTTATTCACATTCAAAGGAACAAAGCATGATGTGATATACATTGCATTTCAGCAATGTTGTACATGAATTCCATATTTATGACATCTTCACAAAGTTGTTCATGACATATTCATAACTTAGTACTTCACCAATAGGTCTTGTCTATATCATATAGTGAGTCTAGAGCTCTGACTTCCTAAAATGAGAGTACGTAAGCTATGAAATGACATGTCTCAGTTCAGGATTGAGGTAAGCATGATGCAATTCATACATAGTGACTCCGAGACATACGAGGTTATATGGTTTGTTCTTATTCTGTCTCTGGAAGTGCACTGGTCAATTCAGTATCTTCAGAAGATACCTAGGAAGAGCTATAGAGTCTCCAACTCTCTACGTCCCAAAACCAGAAATTAAAGATTCTCCTAACAATCATACTAAGATCAATAGTCCTTTGATCCTTAGATTGTGAATATACTGTTTTAAGCGAACCACGAAGAGTTTGTTCATGCAAATCTATATTTGACTCTTCATTTGTTGTTAGGTTTGTGTAAGGACTAAAGACTATAGTTTATCATAAACTTCAAACAGACAAGGAAGAAAGAATGAACGTTTCAACTTTTATTGATTGTTCAGCAGTTACAAGCAAGAGTCTTCGTGAGACTTTATTACATCAAATATACATAAATAAAGACTACTACTCTTCTTGTGGGCACCATTGACAACGAGGGAGATGGGCGACCAACTATTCTAGAGAGATAGAGAGAGAAGCTCTCATTCTCTAGAATTGTGTGTTGTTAATTGTGAATGAAGTGGGGGTATTTATAGGATGAGGTTTTACCTTGAAAAGATAGTTTCCTCTTTTCCATTGAATATCACATATTCATGAGAAAATCCTTGGTTTCCTTTTTCTTCCTTGGACGCGCAACATGATGCACCAAGTCCTTGGATTTGTTTCCTCATTTTCCTTGCTCTCTCTTGGCCACCCATGCTATTGCTTCTAGAAGTTAATTTTTTTCCTCTTTTTCTTTTGGAAAGTATCTTCATACATTATTGAACAAAATAAGTCTCTTTCTCTCTTGATAGTGAACGAAAATGAGGCTTCTAGAACATGCTTCTAGATGTTTCTTTATTTGTTCATGAAATGAAATTCAATCCTCAAGGCCCAATACTCTAATATGGCCGTGTGACTAGAAATCATTGTCATCATATGACAATGTCAAAAATCTTATTTATTGACATTCATACCATCCTAAGTCCAAAAGGACAAAATTACCCTTTAGACAATTTTCATAAAACTTGTCTAGTTCGACATTTGAATTTGTTTTGACTTAGCTTTCATGTTTGACTAATCCTACTCTAATGACTTGCGGTAGTGACCTCATGGATCCAAATGAACAAAGCTTGAGCTAGCATACTTGGACTCAAAAGTTCACAAACATTTTCCAAGTTCTAGCTTAATGTCAACTGACTCCACTAAAGAGTTGACACTGAAATCTCTCGGTTCAAATGAATATATTTTCAATTCAAGAATTCTACTTAATTGTAGTGAGTGGATACATTGAATATTATCTATGTTTACCCTTCATGAATATCATCAACTAGATGGGAGTTACAAAAGTACCATTTTACCCTTCTAGTTCTTGATTCCTCACTTCCTTTGTCGCTTGTGAATAAGTTAGAAACAATGTATTGACGAGGAGCTAACAAGCCACATTGATTCATCCAAAAGAGTCATGCCTCAATTTGGAAACTGTCCAGTTCATTTATTCACATTCAAAGGAACAAAGCATGATGTGATATACATTGCATTTCAGCAATGTTGTACATGAATTCCATATTTATGACATCTTCACAAAGTTGTTCATGACATATTCATAACTTAGTACTTCACCAATAGGTCTTGTCTATATCATATAGTGAGTCTAGAGCTCTGACTTCCTAAAATGAGAGTACGTAAGCTATGAAATGACATGTCTCAGTTCAGGATTGAGGTAAGCATGATGCAATTCATACATAGTGACTCCGAGACATACGAGGTTATATGGTTTGTTCTTATTCTGTCTCTGGAAGTGCACTGATCAATTCAGTATCTTCAGAAGATACCTAGGAAGAGCTATAGAGTCTCCAACTCTCTACGTCCCAAAACCAGAAATTAAAGATTCTCCTAACAATCATACTAAGATCAATAGTCCTTTGATCCTTAGATTGTGAATATACTGTTTTAAGCGAACCACGAAGAGTTTGTTCATGCAAATCTATATTTGACTCTTCATTTGTTGTTAGGTTTGTGTAAGGACTAAAGACTATAGTTTATCATAAACTTCAAACAGACAAGGAAGAAAGAATGAACGTTTCAACTTTTATTGATTGTTCAGCAGTTACAAGCAAGAGTCTTCGTGAGACTTTATTACATCAAATATACATAAATAAAGACTACTACTCTTCTTGTGGGCACCATTGACAGCGAGGGAGATGGGCGACCAACTATTCTAGAGAGATAGAGAGAGAAGCTCTCATTCTCTAGAATTGTGTGTTGTTAATTGTGAATGAAGTGGGGGTATTTATAGGATGATGTTTTACCTTGAAAAGATAGTTTCCTCTTTTCCATTGAATATCACATATTCATGAGAAAATCCTTGGTTTCCTTTTTCTTCCTTGGACGCGCAACATGATGCACCAAGTCCTTGGATTTGTTTCCTCATTTTCCTTGCTCTCTCTTGGCCACCCATGCTATTGCTTCTAGAAGTTAATTTTTTTCCTCTTTTTCTTTTGGAAAGTATCTTCATACATTATTGAACAAAATAAGTCTCTTTCTCTCTTGATAGTGAACGAAAATGAGGCTTCTAGAACATGCTTCTAGATGTTTCTTTATTTGTTCATGAAATGAAATTCAATCCTCAAGGCCCAATACTCTAATATGGCCGTGTGACTAGAAATCATTGTCATCATATGACAATGTCAAAAATCTTATTTATTGACATTCATACCATCCTAAGTCCAAAAGGACAAAATTACCCTTTAGACAATTTTCATAAAACTTGTCTAGTTCGACATTTGAATTTGTTTTGACTTAGCTTTCATGTTTGACTAATCCTACTCTAATGACTTGCGGTAGTGACCTCATGGATCCAAATGAACAAAGCTTGAGCTAGCATACTTGGACTCAAAAGTTCACAAACATTTTCCAAGTTCTAGCTTAATGTCAACTGACTCCACTAAAGAGTTGACACTGAAATCTCTCGGTTCAAATGAATATATTTTCAATTCAAGAATTCTACTTAATTGTAGTGAGTGGATACATTGAATATTATCTATGTTTACCCTTCATGAATATCATCAACTAGATGGGAGTTACAAAAGTACCATTTTACCCTTCTAGTTCTTGATTCCTCACTTCCTTTGTCGCTTGTGAATAAGTTAGAAACAATGTATTGACGAGGAGCTAACAAGCCACATTGATTCATCCAAAAGAGTCATGCCTCAATTTGGAAACTGTCCAGTTCATTTATTCACATTCAAAGGAACAAAGCATGATGTGATATACATTGCATTTCAGCAATGTTGTACATGAATTCCATATTTATGACATCTTCACAAAGTTGTTCATGACATATTCATAACTTAGTACTTCACCAATAGGTCTTGTCTATATCATATAGTGAGTCTAGAGCTCTGACTTCCTAAAATGAGAGTACGTAAGCTATGAAATGACATGTCTCAGTTCAGGATTGAGGTAAGCATGATGCAATTCATACATAGTGACTCCGAGACATACGAGGTTATATGGTTTGTTCTTATTCTGTCTCTGGAAGTGCACTGGTCAATTCAGTATCTTCAGAAGATACCTAGGAAGAGCTATAGAGTCTCCAACTCTCTACGTCCCAAAACCAGAAATTAAAGATTCTCCTAACAATCATACTAAGATCAATAGTCCTTTGATCCTTAGATTGTGAATATACTGTTTTAAGCGAACCACGAAGAGTTTGTTCATGCAAATCTATATTTGACTCTTCATTTGTTGTTAGGTTTGTGTAAGGACTAAAGACTATAGTTTATCATAAACTTCAAACAGACAAGGAAGAAAGAATGAACGTTTCAACTTTTATTGATTGTTCAGCAGTTACAAGCAAGAGTCTTCGTGAGACTTTATTACATCAAATATACATAAATAAAGACTACTACTCTTCTTGTGGGCACCATTGACAGCGAGGGAGATGGGCGACCAACTATTCTAGAGAGATAGAGAGAGAAGCTCTCATTCTCTAGAATTGTGTGTTGTTAATTGTGAATGAAGTGGGGGTATTTATAGGATGATGTTTTACCTTGAAAAGATAGTTTCCTCTTTTCCATTGAATATCACATATTCATGAGAAAATCCTTGGTTTCCTTTTTCTTCCTTGGACGCGCAACATGATGCACCAAGTCCTTGGATTTGTTTCCTCATTTTCCTTGCTCTCTCTTGGCCACCCATGCTATTGCTTCTAGAAGTTAATTTTTTTCCTCTTTTTCTTTTGGAAAGTATCTTCATACATTATTGAACAAAATAAGTCTCTTTCTCTCTTGATAGTGAACGAAAATGAGGCTTCTAGAACATGCTTCTAGATGTTTCTTTATTTGTTCATGAAATGAAATTCAATCCTCAAGGCCCAATACTCTAATATGGCCGTGTGACTAGAAATCATTGTCATCATATGACAATGTCAAAAATCTTATTTATTGACATTCATACCATCCTAAGTCCAAAAGGACAAAATTACCCTTTAGACAATTTTCATAAAACTTGTCTAGTTCGACATTTGAATTTGTTTTGACTTAGCTTTCATGTTTGACTAATCCTACTCTAATGACTTGCGGTAGTGACCTCATGGATCCAAATGAACAAAGCTTGAGCTAGCATACTTGGACTCAAAAGTTCACAAACATTTTCCAAGTTCTAGCTTAATGTCAACTGACTCCACTAAAGAGTTGACACTGAAATCTCTCGGTTCAAATGAATATATTTTCAATTCAAGAATTCTACTTAATTGTAGTGAGTGGATACATTGAATATTATCTATGTTTACCCTTCATGAATATCATCAACTAGATGGGAGTTACAAAAGTACCATTTTACCCTTCTAGTTCTTGATTCCTCACTTCCTTTGTCGCTTGTGAATAAGTTAGAAACAATGTATTGACGAGGAGCTAACAAGCCACATTGATTCATCCAAAAGAGTCATGCCTCAATTTGGAAACTGTCCAGTTCATTTATTCACATTCAAAGGAACAAAGCATGATGTGATATACATTGCATTTCAGCAATGTTGTACATGAATTCCATATTTATGACATCTTCACAAAGTTGTTCATGACATATTCATAACTTAGTACTTCACCAATAGGTCTTGTCTATATCATATAGTGAGTCTAGAGCTCTGACTTCCTAAAATGAGAGTACGTAAGCTATGAAATGACATGTCTCAGTTCAGGATTGAGGTAAGCATGATGCAATTCATACATAGTGACTCCGAGACATACGAGGTTATATGGTTTGTTCTTATTCTGTCTCTGGAAGTGCACTGGTCAATTCAGTATCTTCAGAAGATACCTAGGAAGAGCTATAGAGTCTCCAACTCTCTACGTCCCAAAACCAGAAATTAAAGATTCTCCTAACAATCATACTAAGATCAATAGTCCTTTGATCCTTAGATTGTGAATATACTGTTTTAAGCGAACCACGAAGAGTTTGTTCATGCAAATCTATATTTGACTCTTCATTTGTTGTTAGGTTTGTGTAAGGACTAAAGACTATAGTTTATCATAAACTTCAAACAGACAAGGAAGAAAGAATGAACGTTTCAACTTTTATTGATTGTTCAGCAGTTACAAGCAAGAGTCTTCGTGAGACTTTATTACATCAAATATACATAAATAAAGACTACTACTCTTCTTGTGGGCACCATTGACAGCGAGGGAGATGGGCGACCAACTATTCTAGAGAGATAGAGAGAGAAGCTCTCATTCTCTAGAATTGTGTGTTGTTAATTGTGAATGAAGTGGGGGTATTTATAGGATGATGTTTTACCTTGAAAAGATAGTTTCCTCTTTTCCATTGAATATCACATATTCATGAGAAAATCCTTGGTTTCCTTTTTCTTCCTTGGACGCGCAACATGATGCACCAAGTCCTTGGATTTGTTTCCTCATTTTCCTTGCTCTCTCTTGGCCACCCATGCTATTGCTTCTAGAAGTTAATTTTTTTCCTCTTTTTCTTTTGGAAAGTATCTTCATACATTATTGAACAAAATAAGTCTCTTTCTCTCTTGATAGTGAACGAAAATGAGGCTTCTAGAACATGCTTCTAGATGTTTCTTTATTTGTTCATGAAATGAAATTCAATCCTCAAGGCCCAATACTCTAATATGGCCGTGTGACTAGAAATCATTGTCATCATATGACAATGTCAAAAATCTTATTTATTGACATTCATACCATCCTAAGTCCAAAAGGACAAAATTACCCTTTAGACAATTTTCATAAAACTTGTCTAGTTCGACATTTGAATTTGTTTTGACTTAGCTTTCATGTTTGACTAATCCTACTCTAATGACTTGCGGTAGTGACCTCATGGATCCAAATGAACAAAGCTTGAGCTAGCATACTTGGACTCAAAAGTTCACAAACATTTTCCAAGTTCTAGCTTAATGTCAACTGACTCCACTAAAGAGTTGACACTGAAATCTCTCGGTTCAAATGAATATATTTTCAATTCAAGAATTCTACTTAATTGTAGTGAGTGGATACATTGAATATTATCTATGTTTACCCTTCATGAATATCATCAACTAGATGGGAGTTACAAAAGTACCATTTTACCCTTCTAGTTCTTGATTCCTCACTTCCTTTGTCGCTTGTGAATAAGTTAGAAACAATGTATTGACGAGGAGCTAACAAGCCACATTGATTCATCCAAAAGAGTCATGCCTCAATTTGGAAACTGTCCAGTTCATTTATTCACATTCAAAGGAACAAAGCATGATGTGATATACATTGCATTTCAGCAATGTTGTACATGAATTCCATATTTATGACATCTTCACAAAGTTGTTCATGACATATTCATAACTTAGTACTTCACCAATAGGTCTTGTCTATATCATATAGTGAGTCTAGAGCTCTGACTTCCTAAAATGAGAGTACGTAAGCTATGAAATGACATGTCTCAGTTCAGGATTGAGGTAAGCATGATGCAATTCATACATAGTGACTCCGAGACATACGAGGTTATATGGTTTGTTCTTATTCTGTCTCTGGAAGTGCACTGGTCAATTCAGTATCTTCAGAAGATACCTAGGAAGAGCTATAGAGTCTCCAACTCTCTACGTCCCAAAACCAGAAATTAAAGATTCTCCTAACAATCATACTAAGATCAATAGTCCTTTGATCCTTAGATTGTGAATATACTGTTTTAAGCGAACCACGAAGAGTTTGTTCATGCAAATCTATATTTGACTCTTCATTTGTTGTTAGGTTTGTGTAAGGACTAAAGACTATAGTTTATCATAAACTTCAAACAGACAAGGAAGAAAGAATGAACGTTTCAACTTTTATTGATTGTTCAGCAGTTACAAGCAAGAGTCTTCGTGAGACTTTATAACATCAAATGTACATAAGTAATGACTACTACTCTTCTTGTGGGCATTATTGACAACAAACTCCCACTTGACATAGAGAAGATGTGAGTAGTCCCTCATGCCTAATCCCTCACAATGCTGGTCGAAGGCCTTGTTGGCTAAAGCTTTGGTGAATGGATCTGCCAGGTTGTCCACCGTCGAGATCTTCTTCACCACAACGTCTCCGTGCTGCACGATATCTAGAATCAAATGGTATTTCCTCTCAATATGCTTAGAGCACTTATATCTTTAATGTTTCATTGAGTTAGGGATAAAGTGTCATGGGCTCGTCGACATTTGGAATGACTTCCAAATACTTAAGGAATTTTCTAAGCCATACAGCCTCTTTGGATGCTTCATAAGCAGCCACATGTTCTAATTCCATTGTGGAGTCAGCAATGCAAGATTGCTTGATACTCCTCCAATCATCTGATCCACCATTTAGGATGAACACAGATCTTGATCGAAGTAGATTTCATGGAATCCTTATCCGCTTAAAAATCGAAGTCGGTATATCGCGTCACAGTCAGGTCAGTACAAAAATATGTAGGCATCAAGTTCTTAGTTCTCCGAAGATACTTAAGAACATCCTTAACAGTAATCCAATGCTCGGGTCCAAGTTTGGATTGAAAACGGCTTACTACGCGAACTGCAAAGCAGATATCTGGCGTAGTGCAAAGCATATCATACATGAGACTTTCTACGGCTGAGGCGTAAGGAATCTTTCTCATGTCCTCAATATCTTGTGCAGTCTTGGGAGACTGGTCCTCAGAGAGTGAGATTCAATGCCTAAGGTGATGGATCGCTTCACGATGCAAGATTCCAAGAAGGGCCAAACACCCTTTAGCCATGGAATCTCACTATCTAAGGACCAGTCTCCCAAGACTGCACAAGAGATTGAGAACATGAGAAAGATTCCTTACGCCACCACCGTGGGAAGTCTCATGTATGTTATGCTTTGTACTAGGCCAGATATCTGTTTTGCAGTTGGCGTAGTAAGCGATTTTCAGTCCAACCCTAGACTCGAGCACAAGATTGTTGTTAAGCATGTTCTTAAGTATCTTCGGAGAACTAGGAACTTGATGCTTACATATTCAGGTACTGACCTGACTATGACGGGATATACCGACTCTGATTTTCAAGCGGATAAGGATTCTAGGAAATGCACTTCAGGATCTGTGTTCATCCTAAATGGTGGATCTGTTGTTTGGAAGAGTATCAAGAAATCTTGCATTGGTGACTCCACAATGGAAGCAGAATATATGGCTGCTTGTGAAGCATCCAAAGAGGCTGTATGGCTTAGAAAATTCCTTAAGTATTTGGAAGTCGTTCCAAATGTCGACAAGCCCATGACACTTTATTGTGATAATAGTGGGGCTGTCGCTAACTCAAAGGAACCTCGAAGCCATAAGCGCTCTAAGAATATTGAGAGGAAATACCATTTGATTCGAGAGATCATGCAGCGCGGAAACGTGGTGGTGAAGAAGATCTCGACGATGGACAACCTGGTAGATCCATTCACTAAGGATTTAGCCAAAAAGGTCTTCGACCAACATCAGGACGGATTAGGCATGAAGGACTACTCACATCTTCTTTGAGTCAATTGGGAGTTTGTTGGCATTGGTGCCCACAAGAAGAGTAGTAGTCATAACTTATATACATTTGATTTAATAAAGTCTTACGAAGACTCTCGCTTGTAACTGCTAAATAATTAATCAAAGGTGAAACTTTCATTCATTCTTCCTTATCTGTTTGAAGCTTTATGATAAACCACAATCTTTAGTCCTTAAACAAACCTAACAACAAATGAAGAGTCAAATATAGATTGGCATGAACAAACTCTTCATGGTTTTCTTAGAACAACACATTCACACTAAGGATCAAAGGGCTATTGATCTCAGTATTATTGTTAGGATAACAAGACATCATAGATTCTCCTAACAATCATACTCAGATTAATAGTCCTTTGATCTTTAGATTGTTAATATACCGTTTTAAGCGAACCATGAAGAGTTTGTTCAGGCAAATCTATATTCGACTCTTCATTTGTTGTTAGGTTTGTTTAAGGACTAAAGACTATTGTTTATCATAAAGCTTCAAATAGACAAGGAAGAATGAATGAACATTTCAATTTTTATTAATTATTCAGCAGTTACAAGCAAGAGTCTTCGTGAGACTTTATTACATTAAATATACATAAGAATGACTACTACTCTTCTTGTGGGCACCATTGACAACACACCAGTGCCAAGGTTCTCAATATCTCGGCTTATCCAGCCGATTGGCGCTAGGCCCCTCGATCAGTCTGGTCGGTCGGCCTTCGGCCCATGGTACAGGACGACCCATCACATCAACTTGGCTGGCACATCATCGACTCTCTATATGCGTCAGGGTCCTTAGCCACTCGGCCCATCCTCATGGTCGGTACTCGGCCTTCCGCAGAGTCTAGCCTGTCGGCCCTAGGCCAAGACATCAGAGACCAGTCGGGTCTTATCTGGATTCCCGGAAGGTGTGTTCTGAGGTCTCCATGGCCTTACAAAAAGTAATCCAAGTTTGAGTCCCAAAACGCTGTTGAAACACCGTGTAAGCTCGTTTCACTAGCATTTTCTCTCTAAGCACTAAAACTCTCTAAATATTCTCTATCTCCCACCTCAATCAACCTAATGTTGAGCATCGGAAATGTAATCAGAGGCAACGCCTCTGTGTCCTTTTGAACATGGTTTCTCTCTTTTTATTTTCAAGCCACCTCGAAGGACGTGAATGATACTTCACCATTGGAAGTGAACTTGGGATACCTAGATAAAGGAACTCAAGCTCGAACGCAATCGTGTGGTCTGACCTTTGGTCGAACCGTTCGGGTCCCTAAAGCGTTGTCCAAAAAGAGATACATGATTTTTGCGCTAGGAAGAGGGTAGCTTCCCGACTTGGCGACATTCTCTCTTCCACGATCTCTTTCTTCAACCTTATTCTTGCACTAGAGCAATGAGCCAATTGCCTGCTACCTTTGTTGTTGGAAACAACCCAAACGCTCGAGCGAGTAGCTCAACGCGAGACCGAGATCCTTGAGCAATGAGTTTGAGGTACAACTTCTGCCACCAAGCCTACAACAAAGATGGTCCACATCCTCAGAAGAATAAGTATCAACTCCTTGAGCAAGGCTCGCAAGGCTGGTGGAGGAAACCAATCGAAGACTCGTCATACTACTCGTCCAACTTGGGGTGGACCAAGCCCTCATGGCAAGCCTACTCGGCTATGACATCGAAGAAGATGGTTTGGCCCACACGGAGAATGCTGAGAACATCGAAGATGAGCTTGACCTCGACTACATCGAGGAGACCAAATATGAGGAGTCCCATTCTCGGTCCGAGCTTGACGGCCTGTAAAACAATAGAAGCGCACCGACTAATATCCAACCATGCGCGGTCCGATCGAATCAACAAAACTTTGAATGCTCTAGAGGGGATGCGGCCTCGAGATCGAGAGGAAGGCAATCGCTTCCCTCTTCCCTGAACAGGGGAAGAGGAGGAGATGACGGCACCGACACTCAAGATGCTGAACAAAGAGAGTGCTCAAGAAACGTGAACAAACTCTGAATGGTGGCAAGGGAGGTATGAGGGAGCACCTGAATGCTCAAATAAGTTCCCGATTATAGGACATGAGGCAAAGACTGAGCTCGCAAAAGGAGAAGCCAAGGCCCTCTGCCAACAAAAAAAGCCCTCATTTATTAGCATTGTGGACCAACCATCCAATGAGAGATATCAACTCACACCTCTGGCTCAGACCAGCGTGCTATGAGATCATCGAGATGAGAGAGTCAGGGAGCGAGCGCCACAGAGCATATGGGGCTATCAAAAAGATATCATCGCCATTTGCCACACATATCATGCCTTATATATTCAACATTACAAAACGTGGCTTAGCATGCAAGATCAATCTGAGGCCACCCTCTGCCAGGCCTTCTGCCTAATGCTCTCCGGATCCAGATTCAAGTGGTTTAGGAGCCTGAGGCTTGGGAGCATTCACTCATTCCAAAATCGTAGGGAGGCGTTCCTCGATCGATTTGCCACCTTAATTGTACAGAAAGATGTGAAATCCCAAAATTTCATCTCTTAATGACTTAGTATTCTAATAATGTGAATTGGTTTGTTTTTTGTTTTTGGGCTATCTGTTTATGTGCTAATATGCACTACTTTTTGTGTGGCATGTATTATATAATATTAAATAGGATTGTAACAACTTTTTTAATAAATAACGATATGTATATATGCTAGCATATATTGCATGAGGATTATATGTTTACATGTTGAAAAGTTTTGAAGGGATTGTATATAGGGTCTTTTAGCTATATAGCCATTTGACTTATAGCTTTTTGTATAATAGATAACCTTTTGTAAATTTTCTGTAAATAGCCAGATCAACTTATTAATGGTACTAAAAAAGACAAAAAAAAACCCAAAATAGACTGGAATGTTTTTTGGTATTTTTGTCTTTTTGAGTGTCATAAATAAGTTGAGATGGTTATTTACAAAAAAAAATTACAAAAAGTTGGCTATTAAGCAATTCTTAAACTTTCAGTGGCTTATTTGGCTAATTTTTTTGTTGTATATATGTACATATGTACTAAAAAGTATTGAAAAAGAAAGTAAACATACACACTTAATATATTATAGTATAATAAATATAGAGCATTAAGACAAACTATTAATTGGTTCACGTAATGGATGGGTATAGAAAGTTAGTCAAAACAAAATTCTTACAGTTCTATCAATTCAAATATCACGTTGTTATATAATGATTGACAATTATTAACTTCTTAATTCATTGCTATCAATAAAGGAAATTTATGTTTCTAATTACAAAAAAAAGGAAGCTCGAGCTAGTCTTTCTTTGCGAGAGAATGATTATTATTCTTTCTCTGCTTTCTCCAAAGAATATCATCCTACTATTATTTCTATGTGCTTACTTTTATTTTCCTCTCTAAACCACAAACCGCAAATCCTAACCACTAAATACACCCTTCCTCACAATTTTTTGGGTCCTGAGAATTTTTAGGGAGCATTTTTTTTCAACATTCTTCTAAGGTATTTTCGTGCTCTTATCAAGCTTAGATAAACATCAAAGAATAGATTTTTTCTGGTTGAAATAATGTTCGTCTATTTATGAAAAAGTATCGTTTATATAGTTAAAAATATTATTTTAATTTGAAATTTTATACATGAGTATTAAAGATGTTTTCGGTATGTGTTTAAAATTTCATGATTTTTAATTGAATAGTTTTTATTATAAAAATAATTTACAATCGGTGCACAGATAGAATTAGTTTGAGTCAATCAGCGTGATTTTGTATTTTTTAAAATACCTAAAAAACGTATTTTCGAATGAAATTTTTATACAAGATATTTGTATGTGTTTTAGTTATATGATGAAAGTTTTATGAGTTTTAGGCAATGAAAATATATCAACTTTTCATTTTAGACCGGTACACAGAACGTTTCTAGAATATTTATGAAACTCCTTTTTACACGTTATGTTTTTTTCTTCCTTAATCTTCGTTATTTAACACGTTAGAGTTTCTGATCATTCTCACGATCAAAGATCATTTTTCCCGAGTAAAAATGTGAGAATAATCTCACCACAATACAGATTCATTCAAAATTAAATATGATGAGTGTGTGATGTAGATTGATATGCGTTATGTGTTTGTTTGTTTGATATTTTTATATGTGTTTATCTTTATTGAGTGAATAATGGTAATTATGATATGTGTTTATTTTATGATAATCTAATGTATGAGATTAGTTAATTTTCTTGCATGACATACTCCTATGCTTAGCCATGTTACTGTTTATGTTTATGTCATCTTTGTATGCAAAGTGAATAATCAAGTGATAAGATAAATAAGAGAGTCGTACGGCCTTGAGGGACGGAGGTATTAAGAGCATTCTCTCTAGTCGACCTACGGGCTCATAAAGAGAGTTTTCTCATACGATATATCTTTATTAGATGGTGCGAACTATGGGAGGTCGCAGCCCCGTAGTTCATTTCCAAAGTGTACATTGAAATTAGTACGACTAATCTAGGGGCTCCGAATAATATATGATAAGATTTATGATACGAAAGACCATGACACCGTTAGAGCTAAAACACTAATAATCGGTTCATGCATTGCATATTACTAATCTTTTTATGAGTTATAGTTATTATCACTAAGCGTTATCTCATTCTATGTGTAGTTGTCCGTGTTGTACGTAAACAACACTTGAACAAGTGAGGAAGGTGGATCAGTGGCATTCGATGGCTAAGGGGTTGGGTTGTGGCTCCGTTCGTTTATTTAAAAGACTTCCGCTACGTAAGACTTCCGCTACGTAAATTTCTAAATACTTGGTTTGAGATTTTTATACTTAAGATATTTTTCAAGTTTAATTAGTTTTGCAAAACTGAATTTGAATTTTCATGATTTTATTTGTATTGCATAATCCAACTATCTACTTCGGTTTGGAATTCCGAATTAAGTATATCTCTTATTTTCATCATATGGTTTTTTGTAAAATTTCAAATATGTTGTGGTTATTTTCAAAGTTGGTTTATTTTATAGTCTACACTTTATAAATACTATTAAATTAGGAAAATAGCCAACTTAAACGTTTGACATTGCTAAATAGCCAACGTTTGGTAAATCTTAGGTGAATAGCCGTAAATAATGAGGTGGTCTAATATATGGAGGATGCTATTTATCTAAGATTTATGTATTTAAATACATGAAAATGGGTATTTACCTAAGATTTACAAAACGTTGGCTATTTAGCAATTTCAAACATTTAAGTTGGCTAATTTCATAATGGACCCTTATAAATAATTGAAATAATGTTTAAAATAAAACTCCAAAATTTTAAAGTAAAATATTTAAGCTTAGTTTGAAGGTTCGGAAAGTCGGGTCATCACAGATAAATCAAAGTTGTACCTATGGTCGATTCACCAAGAGAGTGGCGAGTCCCTGAGGCAATACCTTGCCGGCTTCACCGAACAATCCAAAAAGATGGATCGGTTCACCACGTACTATCGATTTCTTGAAGATCATAGTAGGACACATCCTGGAAAGCATAGCTGAGCTCATGATGCAAGCTAGGACATACACGGGAGTCGAGGACTACCTCGATGGGTGTAGAGGCCGTAGCCAAAATACTCATCGACGAGACGAGCACAAAGATGAACGACTCGATCCTTGGAAGTGGAGGTATAAGGGCGGAAAAGCCCCGAATGCCCAACACACCGTGAACAAAAAACAGCCCACATTTTTCACAAATATTCCATGTTCACCCCGCGAAATACGCTCCCTTAATCAATCCTCACCATGGCACTTGACAAGTTCATGACTCCTGCGCCTCTCTAGACAGACCCCGCGACTCGCGACAAAAGCAAGTATTGCGAGTTCCATCAAGACCACGGTCACTTGACCTTTGAGTGCTTCAACCTAAAAAAGGCATATCGAAGTATTGATTAAAGGCGGAAAAGAATTTGTTCTTCGAACAATCGGTACGGGCGATGCGCCCTTGAATCTCCCACGATAGTGCAATAAGGAAGCGGCAATGGTCACAGTGACTAATTAGGCTGGGATAGACGAGCCCGAGAATTCGCAAATGCACCTGGTGATGTCAATTGTTGGAGGACCTGAGTTCGGCGACTCTAGTCGCCAGCGCTAGAAGTATATATCTACGGGTCGTCTACCAATAAAAGGCAGTTTAGCATATAAATCTAACATACGAGGGACCCCTATCCGCTCCATTTGAGACCATGTTCTTCAAAAAAGCAAATAGCGATCAGTGTGCTTCATCCTCATAATAATGCGATAGTCCTCACGGCATTAGTTGCCAACAATCTCGTGAAGAAGATTTTTATTGACAATGGCAGTTCGGCCAATGTTATTATCAAGGAAAATTGGATCGAAAGAAACTCGGGGGGCCAGTCCCGACTCCGATCCAGACTCGTTCTTTGGTTTCACCGGCGAAAGGGTGATGACTGAGGACATCATTGATTTTTCAGTCATGTTCAGGACTCTCGAAGGGATCGAGGTTACACGAATAATCCATTTCCTAGTAGTAGATCAACATGTGGCATACAACGCCATGATCAGCCGCCCCACTCTCAATAGATGAAGGGTGATCAAGTCAACCTACCATCTAATGATTAAATTCCTAACCGAAAAGGGGATTACGATGAGGATGGGTGGCCAATTGCAAGCGAGAATATGCTACGTCTAAATTGTAGACGACAATGCAATAGGGATGTTGGTAAACATAGTTTTTAAACTTGGAGACAAGTTCCTCTGCAAGAGGAGGGGACATTCAGAGAGTTTGATCAGAGAGACGAGATTGAGAGGCGAAAGGTGGAGACACCGGATGACCTGCTCACCATTGTGCTCGATGATGCCATGCCTTACCAAGTTGTCAAGATCGGCGCACAACTTCCCACAATGATCCAACTTCAACTCTCCGCTTTTCTTCGAGAGTTCAAAGACGTTTTTTCTTGGACTTGCTCGGAGATGTCGGGGACAGATCCCGATGTCATTGTGCTTCGTCTAAATGACGAAAAAAACATAACGACAAACGTGGAACTTAGAAGAACATTAAATGGTGAGCGATACTTGTTCATTAACAAGGAAGTTGAGAAACTAATCACCGCTAACTTCATCAAGGCAGAGTTTCCTAAGTTGGTATCCAATGTAGTATTGGTCAAGAAACCAAATGGGAGGTGGCGGCTCAGTAAGACTACAAACATCTCAACAAAGCCCAAAAGAAAATTTCACTCTGCCTATAATCTAACAATCGGTTAATGCCACGGCGGGCCACAAGCTGCTAAGCTTTATGGATGCCAATTTGGGCTACAACCAAATCTGTATGCTAGAGCCAGACCAAATCAAGACGGCGTTCATCTTCAACTGTGAACAATGGAGCATTGACCAACAGTTGGTGAATTGAGTGATTGCCCGACAAATAGGAAAAAATAATGGAAGTGCATTTGGAAAATAAGCACATCAAGAGTATAAAGGCGAAAGACCAAGTCCGTAACTTGAGGGAAATGTACATGCTCATGCGCCGCTACAATATTAAGCTCAACACCAACAAGTTTGCATTCAGGGTTGAGTTTGAAAGTTCTTAGCTACATCGTTAGCCGGCAATGATTGAAGTATATCCCAAGAAGATCAATCACTCCTATAGATAAGGTTGCCACGAAGAGTTAAGGAGGTCCAAAGTTTGACGGGCCAAATCGCCACCTTGACATGCTTTGTGTCCAAGGCAACTGACCATTTCGAAGTGTTCTTCAAAGCACTGAAGAAAGCTGATGGCTTCTAATTGGCAAAGGAATGCAAGAAGGAATTTTGTATTCTTGCATTCCGCGAGGTAAAGGTCTAATTTAGATCACCATTGTTCCTATACAAGCCAAAGAACAACAAATCGTTGTACACGTACCTCGCGGTCTCCAAAAGGGACGCGAATGCCGTGCTTATACGTGAGGAAGACATGGTTCAATGGCCAATCTATTACATCAGTAAGTCTCTCCTCGACGTTGAGACTTGATACACGGAGATCGAGAAGTTGTCCCTCACTCTGGTGGTGGGAGCTAAGAAGCACCTCCCGTACTTCTACGCCTACTCGATCGTGGTCCGAACTGAGCATCCGATTGGAAAGGTACTTCAAAAGGGCATGTCTTCACGCATGGCGGTCGTAGTCACAAGAACTTAATAAATACGGGGTCCAATTCCATCCACGCGCAACCATCAAGGGCCAAGCTTTGGCAGACTTCGTGGCAGAATTCTCATATGGAGGCCAAAGTCGAGGACGAAGAGAAAAATGAAGTAAAGCAAGTGGAGGTCATCAAATATGTGCCAAGCAAGAAGAGGAAAAGCGAACCAACGGGTCTGGTCAGGGAATCTCCGTGGACGGGGCATCAAATGCCTACCCACTAACCCCGACTGGGAAAAGTTGAGGTAAATGCTGCATTTTGAGTTCAAGGCCTCTAACAACTAGGCGGTGTTGAAGCCCTGATTGTAGGATTGGAATTGATGCACAATTCATTGTGAATTAAGTAGAAGGCGACTACACCTTCAAAGAACCCAACGTGATCGCCTTCATCGTCAAAGGCCCACACAAACCTCGAAGTGCCTTCGTGGTTCGAAATTCTGCAAGTTCCCTGGGGATCAAACATCGAGGCCGAATCGATGGCACGCCTGGCATTCGTGGTCGAAAAAGAAGGTTTGGGGACCGCCCTTATCGATTCACTATCTCGGCCCTCAGTCTCGACAAAAGACTTCGGGTGATCAATGATATCCTGCCGCCAACGTGGATTGAGAAGAGGCTTAAAAGATGGTAAGCTTGGATGCAAAATACATGTTGAGGGTGGACACGCTCTATAAATGAGGATACTCGATACCGCTCTTACGATGTTTGATCAAGATTGATGCTAGGAGTGCAGTTTGCGAGGTTCATGAGGGCGTGTGTGGCAACTATACTGTTGGCAAACTCTGGCACAAAAAATCTTGAAGCTCGGATGCTTTTGGCCGACCATAAAAAAGGATTCCCACGAATGGGCCGAAAAATGCGATAAGTGCCAAAGATTCACTATCATACCCCAACAACCTCCCGCCTTGCTATGCCCCGTTCTAGTTCCATGGCCATTCTCGGAGTGGGGAGTTGATATCATATGCAAACTTCCTATAGTGCCAAGGCAATACAAACATGCGATAGTTGAAATTGACTACTTCATCAAGTTGGTGGAGGCAGAACCGCTTGCGAAGATAATCAAGGCGAATATGACAAACTTCACATGGAAGAACATGATTTTTTTCCACTGTATTCTTGCATTGATCATCACCGAAAATGGCTCACAATTTAACAATGTGCGAGTAAGGGAAATCTGCGCCCAACAAAACATTAGCACGACCTTCTCCTCTCCCAGACACCACAGGCCAATGCCCAAGACGAGGCGGTAAACAAAACCATCAAAGATAACCTGAAAAAGAAGTTGGGGGAGAAGAAGAGTGCATGGGAAGAAGAGTTTGCATTCATTCTACGGGTCTGTCGAACGACTGCTAGAAATGCCACAGGCCAGAAACCATTCGCCCTCACCTACGGGGTCGACTCCATGGCACAAATCGAGACGGAAATCCTAAATTTTCAAATCGATACGTTCGATGAAGAGGTCAAAAACAATGAGATGAAAATCAAACTTAACCTAATAGATAAGAAGACGACTGGCGCACTGACACAGCTTGCTTCGCAAAACGAAAAGTGGAGAGGTACAACACAAAAGTCAAGTTGCAAAAGTTTCATTATGGGAAGCCTCGTATTGAGAAGGAGGTTCTAAAATATCCATGTACAAGGAGCCGGTGTCCTAGGGCCAACATGGAAAGGATCGTACAGAGTCCACAAGCTGATCCACGATGGGATGTACGAGCTCCAAAACATGGAAGGTTGCGTCTTCATGCATTTGTGGAACACTGATTATTTGAGGTCGTACTATCAATAGAAGGCGCCAACAACGAGAACAGCCTTCCTTTGTTTTATGTTATATTTCATTTTACTTCGTAACAATGCGACGTTTTAAAGTTTGTAACTTCCAAACAAAGATAATTAAAAATTCGCAAGTCATACGTTTCCAACTATCTTCTTTAAAGTTTTTTCAGCTTGCATGTTTAAACTCAAAAAACATGGATGGATAATGGAATAAGACTCTAATAAATAAAGAATTTCGTGTACGTTGCGTAACCCAAAATGTCGCTGATAGGCGACACGCTCATTGAGAGCAAGGCCTTCGATTAATTTTGGGTGCGACTTTTCCGCACCCGAAAGTCCGCACCTAAAAGTCTTGGGTGCGAAAAGTCGCACCCAAAAGTCTTGACTTTCGGGTGCGACATTTAGGTGCGACTTTCCGCACCTAAAGTCGCACCTAAAATGTCACCAAAATCCGAGGAAAATGCGGGTAAAAGAGCATTCGGTGCGACAAAGTCGCACCCAATACTTACCCGCCATGACAAGAAATAGTGTTTTAGACGTCACTCTATTATAAAGTGACTTTAAATGTTTGGAAAAACATGCTTTAGTTGTCACCTGATTTAAAAGTGACTTCAATTCTTAATTTATTTATAAAGTGACTATAAAGTGTCTTCCACTATCCAGATAAGATGATACAACATCCCGCTGCAAATCAAAACATGTTATATAGACAAACACCAAATCATATTAAAATAAGCATCCTTTAAAACACATTTGGCCAAAAAAAAGTAAAGTTGCCTACAAATACAAGAAAATATCCTCTTCTTTCTAACAAGATAGCTCCAAGATAAAATCCTCACCTGTGCGTAAAGATCGCACGTACCCAGCTCTTTAACGGCCAAAGGAAGTCTCTCGCCATCGGTGTTCTAATTAGCAAAGCAAAGTAGATATCCCAGTAAATGCAAAAGCACTAAAATTGTCAATATAGTTTCTCAACAGAAGGGCAATTAAAAGAGTTCAGACCTCAAAATCAGCTCCAACGCTCTTAATGTTCACTGTTTGTATCTCATTGTGCTTGGCCCAAATTATTTTTCCGCTGTTGTCCATACTAGCAATGGGCACTTCACGACCAAGTTTTACCATGATAGACCCTTCGTCATAACCGATCACCACCCTGTACAAGAGAACAAGAAAAATAAAAGAATAAGCACGCTATTTTCAAGAGAGGAAAAAAAGTTTGAAAATGCAAGGGAATCGCATGAATAATCATTTTATGTCGGCGACATCACAATGGCTCGCTAAAAAGATAAGAAAAAATAAATAACAGGTAGAAAGTATACAAGCAAAGTAACGCTTACCGTCGCGAGCCTTTCATGTATCCTATGGCCCAAACTCTCTCAAGACCATAATTCAATGTATTCTCTAGCCTGTAATAAAATCAAGTGAGTTTGAAATCTGAAATCTGATGATCAATCCAGGATGATAAACAAACTCAACCATTCTCTAATTCTGAAATATGACCTACAAAGTCTAGAATGTTTGAAAGAAAACGGATATACCGTGTATTGATTTTGAAAGTAAAATGTAATCAGGTCTATTTCATGATTAGTTTGTACAAGACCCAGAGTATAACAACATCAGTCCTGCAAGTCAATGTTATTTACAGATCCTTTAGGCATTCATCTTGCAACCCTCTACAATTCGTCAGGGACTTCAAACTGATTAAAATTTAGTCTACAATAACTCAAATCTTGAATTAATATGCACAAATTCCCAGATATGAAATTATGAATTTTATGAAATTTAAATAAAATAAAAATAAATAAATAAATAAAGTCGCACCCAAAAGTCATCCGCACCGAAAGACTGTATTTGTAGTAGTGATCTAAAACATGACACACTCGCCGATATGTGACACGTTCGCTAGGAATAAGGTCTCACTTGCGCGAGCTTGCCCACAATGCAGCAGATTCGCCAATAGGCAATGCTCTCGCTGAGAAACAATGACCCGTGTCCGTAAGATGACCAATTCGTGAGGTTAGGGCCCACTGGAAGTAAAGTCACCAAGTGTTACATTACCCATCTGAAAAGGAAAAAAAAATAAAGTGTTATCAATTGAGAAATCAAACACATATCAACATGCGTAAAGACCTGATAATGCAAAAAATGGGGCAGCCGACTTTCAATAATACAAAGTGAAAACAGAAAGAACACTAAAGGTTCAAAGAAAAAGAGCAAAGCGCTAAACATGTGTGTAAAATCCAGAATAACAAAAGCAAACAAAAGCGTGCACTAATCTTGCCTTGAAGAAGGTCATCCGACTGGCTTACTTCGTCGCCACCACGAAAGGTTGTTGGACTGGGTTGCCTTGTCAGGAAGTATGACTGGCGGCTCCTCAATGTGAAAGGAATCATCAATCAGGGGAAACATCCCATAGAAGAACTCGAATGTGGTCTCGCAAGACACGTTCTCGGCCGCGGTAGCATCAGACGGCGGTCGCATAATGAGCCTACTCCAAGGCAACGTCCCATTCATCATGTAAGTCCTCATGGGCTCGCTCAACACCTTCCTTCTCTTAGGTAACGAACGTTATTTCACCCAAAAAGAGTGTCACGATAACGTTCTCCTCTGACGCACGCGGTCTCGTTTGCTGTGAGCTGCCCTTGCACGATCATCAATTCATCACTTAGAGTTGAAAGTTGTCACTGGAGTTTCTCCGTCTCCCTACGGAAGGTGTCTACGGAACGATGAATGCCCTTCAAAGATTCCTTCTCAACCTCCAACTTCTTGCCCACCTGGGCATTGTCGTCACAAGCCGCGTCCCGCCGGGAACGAGTACCCTCGAGGTCTACTTGGGTCTGGTGCAGCTCGCCCTTGAGTTTCTTAAACTCTTCAATGGAATGGGAGCTCTCGTTGTTGACGGCCAGCTTGGTTGCAGTCTACGCCAAATCACCTCATATTATCCCCATCCCACAAATTAAGTCGTGGAGGACCTTGTCTCTTCGCTCAGCTCGCGCAAGCACATGAACAAATAAGTATGAGTTAGACCTCGAGGTCATGAGAGATATACTATAAAAAAATAATATAAAATTAGGAAGACACCCTTACCCAGACGGAATCACGAGTGATGTCATGCTGAAAATACTCATGGTTGCTGACAATAATGAATTCACTGAAGTCCTTCAAAGGAGTGTCCAACATGCCTTTAAAGTAATGCTCTCTCAACTTGGCCGCCTCCATAATTAGCATCAAACCTAGATCCCCATCTGATCTCGACATGTAGGCGTGCTTCGAGCTTACAGGCACCTCGCAAGTAGTTACTAAAAACGATGGTCACTTCATGGAGGAGCGTGCGCCGTCTCGGGTTGGCACGTTGGGTGTGGTATGAACCCTCTCCTTTTGGGTTGCGATCCGAGAACGGGCCGCTGCAGCAGCATTTAGCGTAAGAGGGGTCCTCGCCAATCGCGCACAAGAACGCTTGGAAGCTATGACACATGTGATGAAAAAAAGCACGGTTAGCGCAAGAAAAAATTCAACAAATCGAGTAAGTAGGAAACAACAAATGCAACAACGATAAAACTTAAAATGCAAAAAACGGCATGAATATTGTCCATAGCCTAGATGAGTCACCAAAATCCTCGCCGCTTGGGAAGTCAGCAACCGGTCTGAAATGTAGAGGGGAAGACCCAAATGAGCTCGTGGAAACCTACACCAAAAGAAGGCAGATCTTCGTGGTAACCTTCGTCAGGATTCCTAGGTTCTTGCAGTGACACACCTTGTAGAACTCAGGCTTCCCCGTAACCCCGCTAATAGATGCGAGGTTTCAAAAGTCATTCGCAGTTAGGGCTCGTGCTTCATACGATGAAGCATCATGTGAAATCCACCCATGTATGGAGCTTTGGTTCTTCCACCTGGAGCTCGATGGATGCTAGCGCTTTTGAAAATGTTTCGCCAATTTCACCCCCATAATACACGAAGTCGCCACTCATTCTTATCCTCCCGGCCAAAGAGAATTCATCCTCTCGTCCCTCGTCGCCGTCCCCCAATCATCATTCCATCGGCCTCGAGAGCCCGGCCGACAGGGACTCACTCAAAGGAGACCCAGTCGCTCGGGCGCCGGCTCTTTGATCGTTGGCCACAAGTGCCCCAACCAATCAAGCATTGCGTACGAGGCCTCGAAAAAAGCAAACGGCGATTCGTCGGAGATGTGTTGGCCCGACCCAACGGGCCTTCACGCAGCCACGTTGGCTCACAGCCCTGGCAAGGCCATTACTGTGGCGTTGGATCCTCCGCCTCGCCGACCCGACCAATAGGCCATCGGGCTTCCGCCCGCGCCAAGGCTCTCGGCCACTCGGCTTGTTCGGCCAGTCGGCACTCCATCCGCGATAGGGTCCTCTACCCCTCGGCCTATCCGCCCGATCGCCGCTCAGCCTTTCGCTCAGGAAAGCAGAGACCAGCCGAGTCTCGTCTGCATGTCTGACAATCATGTTTTGAGGTCTCCATGACCCAAGAGAAACGCCTCCGGAAGTCTATAAATAAAGTCCTTTTCTCCAAAGAAAGATAATCCAAGTTTGAGTCCCGAAACGATGCTGAAACAACGTGAGAGCTCGTTTCACTCGAATTTGCTCTCTAAGCACTAAGACTCTCTAAAAAATTCTTCATTTCCCACCTCAATCCAACTAATGTTGAGCGTAGGAGAGGTAATCAGAGGCAACGCACTCGGGCTCGAAATACCAAGGTCAAAGCACTAAGGCCTGAACGTGATCACTTGGTCTGATTTTGAGTCAAACCGTTCGTGTCCCTTAATCGTTGTCTAAAAATGAGCAACAACATGTACTAAGTAATTATAATTTCAGTTAGCTTTGTTTAGCTTGACCTTAAACTTTTTGCAAAGATGAACATAAATCTCTTAAAAAATAGCTAACTTCGGTTAATTTAAAGAAATACCCTTGATGCCCTAAAAAATCTTTATTTAAAATAATAATTTTATATTATTTTTGTTTAAATATGATCAACCCTCTCTTTCCCAAAACTTTGTTGTAAAAAAAACTGTTTCTTCAACGTTCAATTCAACACCAAACTGTCAAATATACATGCTAAAGTTGTACGTACAACTTTTCATGTTTCTTGCTCAACAAATATTTAAAGTTGTAATGAGTTTCTAACGGCTATAACAAGTTGAAGCCAATCGTATAATAACATTTTGCAGTGGTTACTTAATTAGTACTTAGATATTCCCTGTGTGACTGTGTCTAACCACATAGAGTACGCTTAATCTTCTTCGTCTTATCAATTGTAATCTCAAAGATCAATTGTAATCTCAAACTGTATTTGTTGAATGAGTTTGGAATCACATATATAACAAAAAAATTAGTTAAATAGCCAATTAAAACGTTTAAAATTGTTATATAGCCAACGCTTTGTAAATCTTTGATAAATAGTCGTAAAGATGGCATGGCCTGATAAATAAAAATGATTATTTCCTGTTGATGTCTAAAAATAGATACAATAATTGTCTCGACGATTGTATAACCTGTAACAAATTGGATACAAAGACCGGACTTTTCTTATACTAGACGAATCTCAATACAAGAAGTTCTACAATAAGAATAGAGTTTTTTGTATATAGAATGCAGTGTGTCCGTACTTCGTCCTCATCTCCTCCTTTTATATCTTCCCTCTGATGGTAGGTTGATCAGACCCACGTTCTATGTCAGTTATTGTGTAACCGTGCAAAATAACTTCCATTCAGTTATTTTGCGATTTCTTTTGTGCTGACGTGGCCAAGTAAGCATTATATTGACGTCTATTATTGTGCCGAGAAGCTTTTATTAGACTTAATCGGCATTGAAGCTTAACTTATGCTTCATTGCGTTTCTCATGTTAAAATACCTTTTGTCGGTATTTTATTTAGTCTGTTCGGTGTTATTAATATTCCGATTATAATAATACCCCCGGTTTCTTAGCGTTCTTGAATGATTGAGAAACTTTATGTATTCGGAATTATTTGATTTTGAAGTGAACGCAGAAACTGTAAATATTTCTAAGTTTTAAATTTCAAAATATTTTCAATTTGTTGGCGCTTTTATCACCTTTTTTTTAAATTTCCCTTGGTGAATTGTCGGTTTAAAATTGATTGTTGGATCAATTAATTCATTGAATCGTTAAGTGATTCATGTTACCGATCCGTCCCGGCCCGGTGAAGCGACGACGACCGCGATAGCGGCCGTCCTCGGACTCCCCTCGGCGCACGGCCGGCCTAGGGCCGTCGCTCGGCCATTGGCCGGCTCTGGGAAGTCGCTCGGCCGATCCATTGCCGGCACTCGGCCAATGGCCGGCCCAGGATCGTCTCTCGGCCATTGGCCGGGCCTAGGAAGTCACTCGGCCGGCCCAGGGCCGGCGCTCGGCCAATGGCCGGCCCAGGACCGGGTCTCGGCCATTGGCCGGGCCTGGGAAGTCACTCGGCCGGCCCAGGGCCGGCGCTTGGACAATGGCCGGCCCAGGACCGGCTCTCGGCCATTGGCCGGGCCTGGGAAGTTACTCGGCTGGCCCAGAGCCGGCGCTCGGCCCATGACCGGCTCTCGGCAATTGGCCGGGCCTGGGAAGTCACTCGGCCGGACTAGAGCCGGTGCTCGGCCAATGGCCGGCCCAGGACCGGCTGTCGGCCATTGGCCGGGCCTGGGAAGTCACTCGGCCGGCGCTCGACCTGGGGACCCCCCAAAACGTCCCTAGGTTGCCTATAAATACGAGGCTCGACCCCCCGAGTCAGGTAATCCAAATTTGAGTATTGAAATGTTGTCGAACTCGTACCTCGCTCATTTCTCTCAGGTCTCGGCTCTCTGAACACCCAATCTCTTTTACCCACCTCAATCCTAATAATGTTGAGCGTCGGAGAGGTAAATAGAGGCACCCCTCTGTTTCCCCTTTGTAGTTCACATTCTCTACCCGCTTTCAGGTATCGAGACGAGGCAAGCATCATCTATAGCTAAGGGACGACTTTGGATACCAAGTCCGACACGCTTGAGCCCGAACGCGACCACTTGGTCCGGCCTTGGGTCGAACCGTTTGGGGCTCCTAAATAGTTGTCCGAAAACGAGCGAAAACATTTTGGCACTAGAAGGAGGGGACCTCCCGACCTTGGTGACGCTCTCCTTCCAATCCCTTCTCTTACTACATCTACGACTCTCGTAAGATGAGTCAAGTTCCTGCCGCCTCCGCAGGCACTCGAGCGACGAGCTCGAGATACGGCCTCCGAAGCCTCGCGCACTGTCTAGGAGGGCAACCTTGTGACAACAAGAGCCAGCCCCGAGACTCGGCGAATGACCCCGAGGCCACGCTCTGAGAGGACACGGCTCAAAGGATCGCCGAGCTCCTAGATCGTCCTGGCGTCGACGGCACGCTCATCGCCGACCTACTCGGCTACGACGTCGAGGATGGATCCGCCTGAGGCGACTCCGACCCCGACTATGTGGGGGAGTCGAGAATAGATGATGCAACGCCTAGCCTTACCTCGTCACGGTCCGTAAGGACGAATGGCGCCTTGGCCGAGCCGTCGCACCCGGAGCGACAACATGCACGGTCACACTCTCGAGGACTCGCCCCCTCGGTTTCAAGAGGCGGCTTGACACGGCCCCTCGCCGGGGAGAGAGCGGCCCTAGGAGACGATGAGGCTGATAGCCGGAGCGCTCGCCGGACAATCCGGCCAAGGGTGACCTCGCCCCGCCAAGCGCCGAGTGTGGACCTTAGAGAGCGCCTAATGGCGTAGAGAAACTCCCGAGGGGAGGATCTCTGCCAAAGGCTCAACTCTCGGAGGGATGCACTCCCCGCCGTAACTCTTGGCCAACCTCAGGCCAATGCCGAGGACCAAGCGTCCAACGAGCGCCAACAGGCGACTCCCGCGGTCCCGGCACTCAGCCCCGCCAACGGGCTCGACATGGTAACGATGATTCAAAGCCTCCAAAACCAAATCATCGAAATGAGGGAATCAGGGAGGCAAAGGCCTTACGAAGGGATCGAGGAGTCATACTCTCCCTTCGCCGCTCAAATCCTCACGCAGCCTTGCGTGGGGAATTTCAAACTGCCGTCCATTCCTCCCTATGACGGACGGACGGACCCGAACTTCCACATCCAGCACTACGAGACGTGGATGACGATGCAAAGACAGTCGGATGCCATCCTCTGTCAGGCCTTCAGCCTGACCCTCATCGGGTCGGGATTTGAATGGTTCTGGAGTCTGAGACAGGGGAGCATCTCGTCTTTCCGGGCCTTGCGAGAGGCCTTCCTTACTCGTTTCGCCACTCTCGTGGCGCAAAAGAAGTAAAAAACCTACCTCTTGTCTATCCGACAGGGGAGAGACGAGACTTTGAGGTAATACCTCGCGCGCTTCACCGAGAAATCTCACAAGGTCGAAGGGTTCGACGACAAGGACGCCATCACAGTGATCACCGAGGGAGCTCGCACGAGCGACTTCCTCAAGTCTATTATCGGAAAGGTCCCGCAGGATATGGTGGAGCTAATGTCGAGAGCCCGCACCTACATGGGAATCGAGGACTACCTCGATGGCCGAGACGGCCGGAAGTCAGGGGGACAAGGCAGTCGCCGCCGCAACGATCGGGATGGAGATCGTCCCGACCCTCGAAAGAGGAGGAACAAGGGAGGCCAGGCCCCTAACGGTCGCTCCCTCCCCGGGCCAAGACCATCACACATCGATAGCTTCCGAAAGTTCTCAGCATTCACCCCACTGAATACTCCGCAAGAGCGGATCCTGGCTCTGCTTCGTGACAAGCTAGGAAGCCCCACTCCTCTCACAAGGGATCCCGCGAAGCGGGATCGAAGCAAGTTCCGTGAGTACCACCAAGACCATGGGCATCTGATGTCCGAATGCTACCAGCTCAAGCGTCAGATTGAGGCCCTCATCCAAGATGGGAAGTTGAAGGAGTACGTGCTTAGAACAGTCGGGACAGCCGCGGCAAACGGGGAGCGCCCGGGCAAGAAAGAAAAGGTCCGGTGACGGTAACCGTTACGGACCGATCGGCAAACCAAGAACCGTAGAGCTCACAAATGCACGTCGTGGGCTCAATCATGGGCGGCCCGGAGTTCGGAGACTCGAGCACGCAAAGGAAGAAGTACGTGCGAGAAGTCTCCCAAGGGAAGATAGCGCACTACATCAACCACACTTACGAGGGTCCTCCTCCGGCCCCATACGAGTCTATGTTCTTCACCAGCCAAGAGGCGCTGCGAGTTCTTCACCCACACAAGGACGCGATAGTCGTCTCGGCCCCGGTCGCCAACAATCTCGTCCGGAGGATCTTAATCGACAACGGCAGCTGTGTCGACATAATCTTCAAATCGGCGCTAGACAGGATGAAACTATCCGGGATGAGACCGACCCCGATCTCGACCCCACTCTTCGGCTTCTCCGGGGAGAGGGTCATGACGGAAGGCACCATCGACCTCTCGGTCACCTTCGGGACACCGGGGGGGATCGAGGTCACCCACATCGTGTCGTTCTTGGTTGTAGACCAGCCCTCGGCGTACAATATCATCATCGGCCGGCTGACTCTCAATCGGTTGAAAGCCATAACATCTACCTACCACCTGATGATGAAATTCCCGACCGAGAAGGGGATTGCCATAATGTTGGGAGACCAATCAATGGGGAGGATGTGCTACATCTAGGGTGTGGATGGTAAGGCGAAGGGGAAAATGGTGAGCACCGTTTTCCAGCTCGGAGACAAGTTCCCATGCAAGATAGAGGAAGGGGGCACCTTCGGAGAGTTGGACCAAAGGGACGATTTCTGTTGTCGCGCGAAAATGAACAACTATTGAAAACCTCGGGCGGTTCGATCCAAGGCCGGATCAAGTGATCGCACCCGGGCCAAGAGTGTGAACTCGAAAGTCTCGAGCTAGGTTTTCTCCGATTAACCCGCCTCCCGGGAAAGGTAGGGAGTGAGGAGGAGGAGTGACCATGCCTTGGCTGTCGGCCGCCTACGTACCCGTGCGTGGGATCAGGTCAGAACGTAGTTCAGGCGTGTAAGACGCAATGTGAGGCGTAGAACCTTGGTGGAGAAGCGCACTCGATGAAGGAGACGGGGCACGAGGGGTCCTCGGCAGCGTCTCAGAACCTTGGAGATTGCGTGCGCGCCTAGAGTGTTAGGCGCGCGAGGGGAACTCTAGTCGAGAACCCTATGGGCATGCTTGAGCATCGGGGGGTGTTCGGTCAGAGGGAGCGACGTTCGAGAAGTTCCCGTGAGTGCTTCGGAACCTTTGAGAACGGGAGAGAGAGACTAGAGAAAATGCTTCAGGCCAAATATGGCATCAAGAGAAGCAGAGAAGAGTGAGAAATCGAGCGTATCGATAGGAGATGAAGGGATCATTTTCCCCTCAATGGGAGGCGGTTTATATAGGTGTTTGAGGACCCCAATGAGGTCATTTGGCGTCCATGTGGGACTAGGAACGCATCCCTATTCAAGTGGAGGCGCACAAGAGGCAGCGGCGCACAACGCGCGGCACGCGACCCGCAACGCGCGGTCTGTGCCGCTCAGCGTACGGCGCGGCCTTGGCCGGGCGCGGCGCACGACCCTCGGCGCGTGGGCAGCGCTGCGCAATGCACGGTGCGCGCTGGGCTTCGTCTCTATGGGCTTTTCGCGATTGTCTCGCTTCCGGGCCCGTTGAGCTATTGTGGGCTTGGTATTTCGGGTCTATGACACAAATTTTTGTTCGACGGATAGGACTCGAGTCAATGCTCGACTCGAGGAGACCGACTCGAGGAGCAAAGCTCGACTCGAGGAGACCGACTCGAGGCTCACTCAAGGAGCGAAGCTCGATTCGAGGAGACCGACTCAAGGCTCAACTCGAAGAGCGAGGCTCGACTCGAGGACCCGACTCAAGTCTCAACTCGAGAGCCTAAGCTCGACTCAAGGAGTCAAGAGTTTGGACGAGGGTTTGGGGGCTTGCCGCTCTTCAGGACCTCCGGCCTGACCATCGGCCCTTTGAGCGACGTACCTTCTCGGTGTCTCGGGTTTTTCGAAAACGAAGGACAACATTAGCCCCCCAAGTTCGTCGCTCGGGAGGTTCCCTGCGATGAACTTTCTGTCCTTTTAGTTGGGTGTTTGAGGAACATATTTTCCAAGTCGCGTCATCCAAGGAAATTTTTCCTTCTCTTCTTTTTTTTTCTTTTCTTTCTTTTTTTTTTGGCGCGGCCGCGCAGCGCACGCCCTGGACGGCGCGGCGCGCGGTTTGTGCAGCGCGACCCGTGCGGTACGCGGACTTGGCGCGCGGCGCGCCCCGTGCGCGGGGCTGGTTCGCCTTGCGCGGGGGAACTCCGACTTTTTGGAGTTTTTCTCCTTTTTTTTCTCCTTGTGGGAGTAGGATTTTGACTCCTACCCCCTTGGGAGTCTATAAATAGAACCCCCTTCTCTCCTATTCCTCCACTTTTTTTTTTTTCTTTCTTTCTCTACACTTGTTTCTTTTTTTTTTTACGTTTGCATTATGGGTGTCCCTCCCCTTTTCTCAACTGAGAGTCCCGAGATTGATTTCTCTCTCTTGTTTCAGGGTTCTGAACATGCAGAGGATGATCTCTTCGCGGGATTAGGGGAAGTTCCTCCGCACGTGGAAGAGAATCCAAGCGGAGTAGAGCAGTGGCTTGAGGAAGGCGAGCTGGGCGTGACCGTGCATGTTGCTCAGCCTCAAGAAGAGTGCGCGCCAGCTGGGCGCAACACAGGTAAGGAGTTTGATCATCCCACGCCCGGGGGACCTGCCCCTCGCCTCGTGATCAACTTAGTTGGCGAGGGGGTTCGCGATAAAGCCTGCCTCGACGTGCCGCAGTCCGACTTGGACCCTCAAGGCGCGCAGGGAGATATTGCGGGCGTGGATGCAGTGACTCCGCTAGAGTCGGTCCTCGACGAGATTGACTGCGTGGACGACTTTGGTCCCGAGTCTGAAGATCCCGGAGGTGATTCGGAGACATGTCCGGGGGCCGAAGGCCTCGCATCGGAGTGTCCCGAGGCACCGTCGGCGGTTGCCGCGGCCGTGCCGGTGGGCAGGGGCCCTTCCGTGGAGCCAGGGGGTTCTCAGCCCGAGACCCCTGACGCAGAGGCGATAGTATCGGCGAGGTCGCTTGCTAGGACGGAGTGGTATCCCGAGGAGGGCTTTGCTGCTCCCGAGGACTTCGATTGTTCGGGGGTCGATGCTTCGAGCTCGCTCACCTACCGAACATTCGTCGGTCTCAGGGAGGCATTTGCCATTCCATCGTCCGTGGCGCTTCTCCGTCCCTTACAAGGCGACCGTCCTTTTCGCCCTCGCCGTGGGTTTGCCGCAGTTTCAGTTGCGAGTCTCAACTGCGGGTTGCGGTTGCCGTTTCAACCCATCGTTCAGCAGCTTCTCGCCCGTCTGGGGGTGCATGCGTGTCAGATCAGTCCGGCGTTCTATCGCATCGTGGCGATGTATCACATGGAGTGGCATTGCCAGACTGAGCGGGTGATGACCGTGAGCAACTTTCGTAATCTCATCGCGGTCTTCCCTGCGCCCGGGCAACCCAGTTTCTTCATGGCCCGCGATCGCCGGAACACTAAGCTGATCATGGACTCAGAGAAGTATAACCGACGACCATGGGTGTGGGTCTCGGCGGAGGCTTTTGGCGACGCGCCGCTCCGGTTCGGCCCCTTGACCGAGTTTTCTGCTGACGCGGGGGCCGATGATCTCGACTTCGTGAAGGAGATCTGGGGAATGTCGGAGGTTCGGAAGGTCGTCGAACGATTTCGTTCCCCTGAGTTGATGGCTTCCACCAGGTGGTTCCCGCCGTTTCTACCTAGCCGGGGCGACAGTCAGCGGACCGAGAGTGCTCCCACTGCCGCATCATCTCTCTCGAGTGGCGGTCTTCAAGGTATGTCGACGTTTTCACACTTTTCGTTTTTGTTCTTAGCTTAGGGTTTTGACTTTGTCGCTTTTGTAGTCTCTTCGGCTAGGACGAGGGCTCGAGCGCGTTTAGCGAAGGCCTCTCGGGACCCGAAGTCGTTAGCGGCGGTCCGTTGTCGGATTGCCGTGCGAAACGGTCGGGAGAAACCCGACATTGGTCATCCGACGGAGAACGGCCCTCGCGTTTCTTTGAAGCGACCCTCCTCCTCGGCTATACCAGACACGTCCTCGGACTCCAAGCGTGTGAACTCGATGGTCGACGTGGAGGCCGCGGAGGTTAGAGGGGAATGTTCCCTGGGTCTCGCTCAATCCTCGATGAAGATGTGGAAGAGCGTCGTGGCCAGCAGTGACATGGAGTTCTTTTGTCATGGCGTTTCTGATGCACAGAGAGTAAGTTTCCCTCGCTTTGTTTGTTAAGAACCTATCTTTTGCTGAATTGTCTTTTTGCCTTCTCAGGTGCTTGCTCGAGTGACCCGGGGCGAGAAGATCCTTCACGACCTCATCAGGCGGATGAGCCGTGCCCAGGAGGAGCTTGCTCAAGCGAAGTCTCAGCTGGCCCACGCCGAGCGAGGTTCTCACTCAAAGGCCGAGTTTGCGAGTCTACGCGAGGAATTGGGAGTTGCCCGCGGCAAGTGCGACCGTGCTCAGGCGGCGGTGGCGAAGATGGCTGACGAGCTAACGACGGAACGTCAAGCTCTCGAAGTGGCGACTCGATCGACGGAGGTCTTTCGGAGCGAGGCGCGGGACCTTCGACGCCAGTTGGGATTGCGCACAGAAGAGGTTGGCATTCTCTAGGGCCAGCTTACATCGAGCGAGGCTGCACGTGTTCGAGCGGAGCGCGAGCGCGACTCCTTGGCGGAGAAGGTGGTTCGGGTCACCGCGGAGAAGGCCACGGCGAAACAGCTTGCGTCCGACCTTCAAGACGACTTCGACGTCGGGGTCGAGGAGGCAAGACATGCGGCGGCGGTGGAGTGTCGGGACGCCACAGCTACCGAGAATGTTTCTCGGGGGGTCACCTTCCACTTCTTCGACTCGTTGTTCCCACCACTCGACGGAGCCGATCTCGTAGGCGACGATCCCGCCGAGTGACATATTTTCTTTATTTTTCTCACGCAAATGTTTAGCGCATGCTTTCTTTTAGGTTTTTCCATTCAGCGCACTTGTTTTAGCGCTTGCTTACTAGGATTTTTTTCCCTTTAGCGCACTTGTCTTAGCGCATGCTTTATAGGATTTTGAGGCAGTTGCCCCTTTCTTTTATGAGAAGTTATTTGTTTTTATGAACGTTTTTTGCTCATTCGTTTGTCATGGCATGTTTTGATAAGCAAATTTCGTATCAATGATCTTGCTAGTTCTTTCATCTTAACAGGATTTTACTTCGGGAGCGCCAATCTCTTGAGTGGTTTGCGTTCCGTAAGCTTCTTTTCAACTGTGAGTCAGCCATGCTACGTAGGCGCCTTACGTGTGCCGGATTGTGCCACGTAGACGTCTCAGGTCGCGCCAGGTAGGCGTCCTGGTTGCGCCATTTAGGCGTCTTAGGTGCGCCGTGTAGGCGTCTTAGGTGCGCCATGTAGGCGTCTTAAGTGCGCCAGGTGGGCGTCTTAGTTGTGCCATGTAGGCGTCTTAGGTTGCGCCATGTAGGCGTCTTAGTTGCGCCATGTAGGCGTCTTAGGTTGCGCCATGTAGGCGTCTTACGTGCGCCATGTAGGCGTATTAGGTTGCGCCACGTTGGCGTCTTACGTGTGCCATGTAGGCGTCTTAGGTTGCGCCATGTAGGCGTCTTAGTGTGCACCATGTAGGCGTCTTAGGTGCGCCATGTAGACGTCTTAGGTTGCGCCATGTAGGCGTCTTACGCTGCGCCATGTAGGCGTCTTTGGTTGCGCCATGTAGGCGTCTTACGTGCGCCATGTAGGCGTCTTAGGTTGCGCCATGTAGGCGTCTTACGTGCGCCATGTAGGCGTCTTAGGTTGCGCCATGTAGGCGTCTTACGTGCGCCATGTAGGCATCTTAGGTTGTGCCATGTAGGCGTCTTACGTGCGCCATGTAGGCGTCTTAGGTTGCGCCATGTAGGCGTCTTACGTGCGCCATGTAGGCGTCTTAGGTTGCGCCATGTAGGCGTCTTACGTGCGCTATGTAGGCGTCTTAGGTGCGCCATGTAGGCGTCTTACGTGCGCCATGTAGGCGTCTTAGGTGCGCCATGTAGGCGTCTTACGTGCGCCATGTAGGCGTCATAGTTGCACCATGTAGGCGTATTAGGTTGCGCCATGTAGGCGTCTTACGTGCGCCATGTAGGCGTCTTAGGTTTTTTGGTGGAGCGTGTTCTTTTGAGAGTTTCCTTATCATAGCTAGCCCCCCCAAGTTTTTGGGTTATAAGTTTGATTTTTGATAACCGGAAAACTTGCACAAAACAAAATTTGAAGCGGAAAACTCGAGTTTTATTACTTTTGCGAAAAACTTGCGAGAAATTTAAAATCCTAAAACATTGGCTCGTAGGCCTTATTGAAAATAGGAAATAAAAGCGATAAAAATGCGGGGAACGCTAGCTACTGGTAGTACTGCCTCAAGTGCTCCGCGTTCCACGGGTGGCGAATCGGTGTTCCGTCCGTGTGCTCGATGTAGTATGTCCCGTCGTGAATGACTTTGCGGACTCTATAAGGACCTTCACAGTTCGGGCCTAGGACGCCGGTGCCTTGGACTTGTGTGTTCTGGAACAGTAGTCTGAGTACGAGGCTTCCGACGGCAAAGGTTCGCCTTTTGATCTTGGAGTTGTAGTATCTTTCGACCTTGCGCTTCTGTGCAGCGAGGCGTTTGAATGCTTCCGCTCTCTTTTCATTGATTAGATCCAACTCAAGGCGCATGGCCTCGTCGTTGTCCGCTTCGTCGAACGTATCGACTCGGAACGTGGGTATCTCTGTTTCGATTGGGACCACAGCCTCGATCCCATACAGGAGGGAGAATGGCGTTTCGCCGGTGGCGTTTTGTGCGGTTGTCCTATACGCCCATAGGACGAATGGCAATTCCTTGGCCCAGGCGCCCTTTTAATCTTCGAGCTTCTTTTTTAAGATTGCTCTTGATAGTCTTGTTGACTGCTTCGACCTGGCCGTTGGCCTAAGGATGACGCGGCGAAGAGAAGGTCTTGCTGATCTTCAGTTGATCGCAGATATCTCTTACTCGCGCGTTGTCGAATTGGGCGCCATTGTCGGTCACGATCGAGGCGGGGATACCGTGCCTGCATATGATGCTTTTCCAGAAGAAGTTTGTCGTGTTCGCTTCAGTTATTCTGGCAAGCGGCTCGGCCTCTACCCACTTAGTGAAGTAGACAATGGCGATAATGGCATACTCGTATTGCCTTGGCGCTCTAGGGAGCTTACCAATGATGTCCACGCCCCACTTAGCAAAGGGACGTGGGACAACGATGCTGCTTAATGGGGTCGGAGGCTGTCGCGGAATTTCCGCGAAGCGCTGGCATTTGTCGCAACGCCTTGCCCATTCGCAAGCATCTCGCTTCATGGTAGGCCAGAAATAGCCTTGCTTAAGCGCTTTGAGTGCGAGGGAAGTTCCAGCGGCGTGGTTCCCACAGATGCCCTCATGAATTTCGCGGAGGACCTTGGTCGACTCAACGCTATCGAGGCATCGGAGCAGCGGTGTTGAGTAACCGCGCTTGTAGAGTACGCCCTCACGGAGCGTGTATTTGGATGCTAAGGCCCTCAGCTTATCGGCTTCTTTGCGGTCTTCGGGGAGTTCCCCTCTTCGCAGAAACTCGACAATTGAGTCCATCCAAGTGGGCTGAGATGCCACCCCTATGGTCCCAACTTCGTCTTGGGAGACGGATGGCCGTGGGAGAAATTCAATAGGTACGGTGCCCAACCGGTCTTCATCGATGCCGGATCCGAGGCGAGCAAGTGCGTCAGCCTCTGAATTCTGTTCTCTCGAGACTTGGTGAATCTCGAACCAAGAGAAGGCATCGAGTTTGGAGTTTGTTTTAGCCAGGTACGCAACCATATTAGGTTCCTTGGCGGTGTAATCTCCTTTTACCTGGTTTACGATCAACTGCGAGTCGCAGTGTATTCGCAAGTTACGGGAGCCGAGCTTCTGAGCTAGCTCTATCCCTACAATGAGCACCTCGTATTCGGCTTCATTGTTGGAGACTTGGAAGCCGTAGTGGAGGGCGTATCGCAACCTTTCCTCGTCGGGGTTAATCAAGATTATTCCGGCGCCAGCCCCCCGAGCATTAGATGCTCCGTCTACGTATAACTCCCAGATGGGATCCGTTGGGTCTACCTTCCTTTTCCGAGTTAACGCATCATCGTTTAGCTCAGTTTCTGCTCTTCCCATATCGGGAGTATAGGAGAATTCTGCCACGAAGTCGGCTAAGGTCTGCCCCTTTATAGCCGCTCTTGGGTGGAACTCGATCCTGTACTCGCTCAATTCTTGGGACCAGATCGCCATGCGAGTCGATGTTCCCTTTTGAAGAGCTTTACCGATCGGATGCTCGGTTCGCACCGCGATTGGGTGAGCTTGGAAGTACGGCCGTAGCTTCTTAGCTGCCATTACGAGAGCCAGAGAAAGTTTCTCTATCTCGGTGTAGCGTGTTTCCGCGTCGAGTAAGGCTTTGCTCACGTAGTAGATCGGCCATTGGACCTTGTCTTCTTCACGGACAAGAACAGCACTTACAACTCTTTCAGAGACGGCGAGATATACGTATAACATCTCGCCCTCTCTTGGTTTAGAGAGGAATGGTGGGGACCCAAAGTAAGCCTTCATTTCCTGGAAGACACTTTCGCATTTGTCCGTCCACTCAAAGCCGTCCGTCTTCTTTAGAGCTTTGAAGAACGGTTGACACTTGTCGGTGGCTTTAGACACGAAGCGTGTCAGAGCGGCAATCTGACCGGTCAGGCATTGCACCTCTTTGACTCGTTTTGGCGACTTCATTTCAAGAAGTGCCTTGATTTTTTCCGGATTCGCCTCTATGCCTCGTCGGCTGACGATGTATCCGAGGAATTTCCCGGATTCAACCCCGAACACGCATTTGTTGGGGTTGAGCTTCATTTTGTATCGGCGGAGGATCATGAACATCTCCCTTAGGTCGTGTACGTGATTGGTTGCCAGTAGGCTTTTAACGAGCATGTCGTCTACGTACACTTCCATCGTCTTGCCGATTTGATCGGCGAAGATCCGATTTACCAAGCGCTGGTACGTTGCTCCCGCGTTCTTAAGGCCGAAAGGCATGACCTTGTAACAATAGAGACCTCGATCGGTGACAAAGGTCGTCTTAATTTGATCGGGCTCGTGCATCCGAATTTGGTTGTAGCCCGAATAGGCGTCCATGAAGCTTAGAAGTTCATGGCCGGCCGTGGCGTCCACCAGTTGTTCGATGCGCAGGAGTGGAAAGCAATCCTTAGGGCAGGCTTTGTTAAGATCTTTGTAGTCTATACAAATTCGCCACTTCCCATTAGGCTTTTTCACCATTACCACGTTGGCGACCCACTTGGGGTACTTAGCCTCTCGGATAAAGTTTGCAGTGTGGAGTTTCTCGACCTCTTCATTTATGGCCAGGTATCGTTCTGGGTTGAACGTTCGTCTAGCCTACACTTTTTTGGCGACCTTTGGGTCGTCGTTCAATCGGTGCACTATTACCTCGGGATCAATTCCGGGCATGTCCGCGTGAGTCCATGCAAAAACATCCTTGAACTCCCGGAGGAAGGCAGTAAGCTGAGTTTTGATGGCGAGTGGAAGTCGGGTGCCGACCTTTACAACCTGATCAGGCTTAGATTCGTCCAGGACGATTGGCACAAGATCATCGGAGGTTTCAACCTTGAGTCTTTCGACTTCATCCCGGGGGTCAAGTTCTCCGAACTTCCTTGCGTCCCTTGGGTCGCATGGGTAATCGTCTTCCAGTTGGAAGATTGTGTTGACCGCTTTTCCCGCGGATTTGCCACCAACTCCTTGCACGTAGCATATTCTGGCTTGGTATTGGTCTCCGGCCATAATGCCAATTCCCTCTTCGGTGGGGAATTTCACCAGTAGGTGGTACGTGGAAGTGATTGCCCTTAACCGGTTCAACGTGGGTCGCCCGATGATTAAGTTATAGGGCGATTCCTGATCAACCACTAGGAATGGGACCATGTGAACGGCCTCAATTCCTCCAGGGGTCCCAAAGGTGACCGGCAGGTCGATGATGCCCTCGGTCATAACCTTTTCCCCAGTGAACCCAAACAATGGCGTTAGGGTCGGAGTCGGGCGCAGCCCCCCGAGCTTCATGCGCTCTAGGGTGGACTTGAAAATTATGTCGGCAGCGCTGCCGTTATCGATGAGAACCCTTTTTACCAACTTATTGGCCACTTGGGCTTTGAGCACGATTGCGTCATTGTGTGGATGCACAACTCGCTTGGCCTCCTCATTGGTGAAATACATCGTCTCGTGGGGCACGGATGGAGGTTCTTCATATGTGAAGTTAACGTGCATAGCAGCGTCCTCCTGAGTTACGGCCCTAAGGAATTTCTTCCGTTGTCGGGCCGAATCTCCATCTTGTGGTCCTCCCAATATGGTGGTCACCACGTGGAGCTGTGGATTGGCGTTGGCAGCAGCCGCGGTTCGGTTGGCAGAAGCGGTTGTTCCTCCTTCCTGACCAGACTGTTGTCTGTTCGTGGTGGGGCCCGCAGCGCTAATCATGCGCAACACGAACTCTTTCAGCTCGCCCCGTTGGATCAAAGCCTCGATTTGCCTTTTAAGGTTGTAGCATTCGGAGGTCAAATGACCGTATTCCCTATGGAACTCACAATATCTAGATCGATCGCGAGTCGCGGGATCCTTTTTCATTGGAGCCGGGGGTGTGAACTTGTCATGTGCCAGAGCCAAGATCCGTTCTGGCGCCGTTTTCAATGGTGTGAACGACGAGTATCCTTTGAAGTTTTTTGCAAGTCGCGGCTTCTGGGGTATAGGGGGTTGGTTATTAGAAACCTGGTTCCCCTCGTTTCGCCTTTTACGAGGTTCGTTTTGCTCGTGGCTAGGTTCTTCTCGACGACGAGAGCTTTGATTAGTGCTCTTGCGGCCGTCGAGGTAATCTTCGACTCCCATGAAGGTCTTAGCTCGAGTCATTAACTCGGCCATGGAAGTCACTTGTGCGCAGGCCTTCTATGATAGCGGCAATTGCGTCACCGTCGTCAAAGCGGTCGACCTTGTTTGACTCTTCAGTGAATCGGGCGAGGTATCGTCTAAGAGACTCGCCACTCTCTTGCCTGATTGACCACAGGTACATCTTGGTCTTCTTTTGGACCATAGATGTAGCGAATCGTGCTAGGAACATGTCCTTTAGGTCTTTGAATGAATGGATGCTTCCCGACCTTAAGTTTTTGAACCACTCTAAACCGGGTCCGGCGAGGGTTAAACTAAAAGCTTGGCACATGGCGCCAGGAGAAACACCTTGCATTGTAATCCAGGTTTCATAGTGCTGGATATGGTAAGCAGGGTCTGCTTTCCCATCATAGAGAGTGAGGTTCGGGAGTTTGAAATTCCTCGTACAAACCTCAGCCAATATCTGAGCCGTGAAAGGCGAGGAATTCTCCTCAATGACCCCATAGGTGCTTCCACCTACCTATTCCGTATTCTCAGAGATCTCGTACCTCATTTCGAAGGTTGTGGATCATAGTGACCACATCAAGACCGGTCGTTGGAGTAACCCCTTGTTCGAGAGGAGTCACCTGTAGCCTCTCGTTAGACCCTTGACCTGCGCTGCGGTTCTCGTTAGTTGGGGCTGCCAGCGGGATGTTGGGTCTAGAGCTTAGCCGCTCTCTCAGATCATTGCCACGCCCAATGCGCTGAGCAGTGAGGCGGTCCCTAAGGTCAGGGTTGGTCATACGTAGGCGCAGGCTTCGTCTGCGACAGCGCGCTCACCGCGTGCCCTGACTTTCTGCAACATTCTCCGTCGGACCTAGTCGGTCGAGGGCTGAACGTCGGGAATTTCCCTCTTGAGAAGCTGCAGGCGCGTCGCCTGTCCGTGGTAAGGGATTCGATGGACCGGCTTCAAACACGACAGGGAGTTCCCCGTCCTTCGTGAGAGAAGTCTCAATATCCTCTGACTCACCAATACCCTCGTAATCAGGGTCGCGGTCGCGGCTTTCCTCGTTGAGGTTCTCAAGATCCCCGTTGGGGATCACCGTGTCACGCACAGGTTGTTTCGCAGTCAGTCGGCTGTGGTACCTTGTGTTCCTCGCCTTTAGTCGGCGGATATTCTCCTCCAACTCCATGATGCGCTTGTCCCTGTTATCAGGAGATGGAGATGGTGAGCGGGTCGAGCTCTCTTCGTGGAGCGACTCCTCGTCACCATGCGCTCGGGAGCGCAAGAAGTACTTTTTGGTCCCAGTGACGTTATCGGGGTTGTTGACGCCCTCAGAACGTACGGTTGGTTGGCTACTCATCTTTTCTCAAGTTCGAGAAAATTGAGTTTGCAGAAGAGAAGAAGAAGATGAACAGAACGGATTTCGGGCTGAACAGGTCGGGAAGCCCCCTCCTTCTAGCACCAAAATGTTGTCGCACAAAAATGAACAACTATTGAAAACCTCGGGCGGTTCGATCCAAGGCCGGACCAAGTGATCGCACCCGGGCCAAGAGTGTGAACTCGAAAGTCTCGAGCTAGGTTTTCTCCGATCAACCCGCCTCCCGGGAGAGGTAGGGGGTGAGGAGGAGGAGTGACCGTGCCTTGGCTGTCGGCTGCCTACGTACCCGTGCCTAGGATCAGGTAGGGGGTGAGGAGGAGGAGTGACCGTGCCTTGGTGGAGAAGCGCACTCGACGAAGGAGACGGGGCACGAGGGGTCCTCGGCAGCGTCTCAGAACCTCGGAGATTGCGTGCGCGCCTAGCGTGTTAGGCGCGCGAGGGGAACTCTAGTCGAGAACCCTAGGGGCGTGCTTGAGCACCGGGGGCGTTCGGTCAGAGAGAGCGACGTTCGGGAAGTTCCCGTGAGTGCTTCGGAACCTCTAAGAACGGGAGAGAGAGACTAGAGAAAATAGGCCAAATATGGCATCAAGAGAAGCAGAGAAGAGTGAGAAATCGAGCGTATCGATAGGAGATGAAGGGATCATTTTCCCCTCAATGGGAGGCGGTTTATATAGGTGTTTGAGGACCCCAAGGAGGTCCTTTGGCGTCCATGTGGGACTAGGAACGCACCCTTATTCAAGTGGAGGCGCACAAGAGGCAGCGGCGCACAACGCGCGGCGCGCGACCCGCGGCGCGCGGTCTGCGCCGCTCAGCGCGCGGCGCGGCCTTGGCCGGGCGCGACGCGCGACCCGCGGCGCGCGCTGGAATTCGTCTCTACGGGCTTTTCGCGATCGTCTCGCTTCCGGGACCGTTGAGCTATTGTGGGCTTGGTATTTTGGGTCTATGACACAAATTTTTGTTCGACGGATAGGACTCGAGTCGATGCTCGACTCAAGGAGTGAAGCTCGACTCGAGGACACCGACTCGAGGCTCGACTCGAGGAGCGAAACTCGACTCGAGGAGACCGACTCGAGGCTCAACTCAAGGGGCGAAGTTCGTCTCGAGGAGACCGACTCAAGGCTCAACTCGAAGAGCGAGGCTCGACTCGAGGAACCGACTCAAGTCTCAACTCGAGGGGCTAAGCTCGACTCAAGGAGTCAAGAGTTTGGACGAGGGTTTGGGGGTTTGCCGCTCTTCAGAACCTCCGGCCTGACCATCGGCCCTTTGAGCGACGTACCTTCTCGGTGTCTCGGGTTTTCCGAAAATGACCGACAACAATGTCGAGCGTCGGAAGGTGGAGACACCGGACGACCTCGTTCCCGTCGTGCTGGATGACGTCAAACCTGACCAAGTAGTCTAGGTAGGCGCCCAGCTCCCATCCGAACTCCGACTCCAGCTCGCAGCCTTCCTCCGCGATTTCAAAGACGTCTTCGCGTGGACACACGCCGGCATGCCGGGGATCGACCCCGAGATAATGGTCCACCGCCTCAACGATGACAAGAGGGTGACCGAGGGCGTCCAGCCGAGACGGGCATTCAATAGGGAGAGGTACCAAGCCATTGGTGAAGAAGTTGACAAACTTCTTGCCGCCAACTTCATCAGGGAGGCGGAACACCCCAAGTGGGTGTCCAATGTCGTCATGGTCAAGAAGCCGAACGGGAAGTGGCGAATTTGCATCGACTATAAGGACCTCAACAAGGCCTGCCCAAAAGACAGCTTCCCTCTCCCAAGAATCGAGCAGCTTGTGGATGCCACGGCAAACCACGAGCTGCTGAGCTTCATGGACGCATACTCGGGCTACAATCAGATCCGCATGCACGAGCCGGATCAAATCAAGACCACCTTTGTTACGAACCGCGGACTTTACTGTTACAAGGTCATGCCCTTTGGCCTCAAAAACGCGGGAGCAACGTATCAAAGGCTGGTGAATCGAATGTTAGCCAATCAAATTGGTAAAAAGATGGAGGTCTATGTGGATGACATGCTGGTCAAAAGCCTTAAGGCTGATGACCACGTTCGAGATCTCAGGAAAATGTTCACGATCCTGCGGCGATACAAGATGAAGCTCAACCCCAACAAGTGCGCTTTTGGGGTTGAGTCAGGAAAATTCCTGGGCTACATGGTGAGCCGCCGCGGGATTGAAGCTAACCCTAAGAAGATTAAGGCGATCTTAGAGATGAGGTCGCCACAGAAAGTCAAAGAAGTATAAAGCTTGACGGGAAGGATCGCCGCCCTAACACGATTCGTTTCCAAGGCAACCGATAGATGCCAACCATTTTTCAAAGCATTGAAGAAGACCGACGGGTTTGTGTGGACGAAGGAGTGCGAGGAGACGTTCCGCGAAATGAAAGCCTACTTCAGCTCCCCCCCGTTGCTCGCAAAGCCAAAGGATGGCGAGAACTTGTAGATCTACCTCGCAGTTTCCGACAGGGCCGTGAGCACGGTTCTAATACTCGAAGAAGACAAGGTTCAGTGGCCGGTTTACTAGATTAGCAAGGCGCTCCTCGACGCTGCGACTCGATACCCAGAAATCGAGAGATTGTCCCTCGCCCTCATCACGAGCACGAGAAAGCTTCGGCCCTACTTCCAGGCGCACCCAATCGTGGTGCGTACGGGACACCCCATCGAGAAGGCCTTGCAAAAAGGGACCTCCACTTGAATGGCCATATGGTCCCAAGAGCTGGGCGAGTACGGAGTCGAGTTTCAACCGAGAACCGCTATCAAAGGCCAGGCCCTCGCCGATTTTGTGGCCGAATTCACCGACGCACCCTCAACTGACGAGGGCAACAAAGGCAATGAGAACGAGGAAGACAAGGAGAACGACCACGACGGGTCGTCAAAGAAGAGGACCAACGACCCGATAGGGCCGGTCTGGGACTTGCACGTGGATGGCGCGTCAAATGCCCAGGGGGCTGGCGCCGGCATTGTGCTCACAAATCCCGACAGGGAAAAACTGAGATACGCCTTGCGGTTCGAGTTCAAGGCTTTCAACAATGAGGCAGAGTATGAGGCTCTGATCGTTGGCTTGGAATTCGCAAACAAGCTAGGTGTCCAAAACGTGCGCATCCACTGTGACTCGCAGTTGATTGTGAACCAGGTCAAGGGCGACTATGCAGCCAAAGAGCCTAACATGATCGCATATCTGTCGAAGACCCAGAAAAATCTGGAGGCCCTGTCGTGGTTCAAGATAGTCCAAGTTCCCCGAGAGGTGAACATTGACGCCGACGCCCTGGCACGCCTTGCGTCCGGGATAGACGAGGAGGGGGAAGGTAGCGTCCCAATAGAAGTTCTGACTCGACCCTACGTCTCGAGAGGCGACGTAGGGGTAGTTGACGGAACTCCGCCCCCCTCATGGATGACACCACTCGTAGAGTATCTCAAGCGAGGAGTCGTCCCCGAAGACAAAGAAGAGGCTAGAAAGCTGTGAAGCTTGGCGTCGAAATATACAATGAGGGAAGAAATCTTGTTCAGGAAAGGATACTCCATGCCCCTTCTCCGATGCCGTACCAAAGTCGAGGCAAAGAAAGCGCTTCGCGAGGTGCACGAAGGGGTGTGCGAAACCATGCCGTCGGACAATCTTTGGCACTAAAGCTACTAAGACTCGGATATTTTTGGCCTACCTTGAAAAAGGACTCCCACGAATGGGCCAAAAAATGCGACAAATGCCAAAGGTTCGCCCACGTCCCGCGCCAAGCGCCGGCCCCATTATGCCCGATCATTGTGCCCTGACCCTTCGCAAAGTGGGGGATCAACCTCATCGGTGAGCTGCCTGCGGCCCCGAGGCAGTACAAGCACGCGATCGTGGCCATCGATTACTTCACGAAATGGGTAGAGGCCGAACCATTAGCAAAGATCACCGAGGCGAACACGACGAGCTTCATCTGGAAGAACATTGTCTGCCGCTTCGGGATCCCCGCGTCGATTGTGACCGACAACGGAAAGCAATTCGATAATGCGCGCCTCCGGGACATGTGCGAACAATTGGGCATCAGCAAGACTTTCTCTTCTCCCTGCCATCCTCAAGCCAACGGTCAGGTTGAGGCGGTCAACAAGACAATCAAAGAGAACCTGAAGAAGAAGCTGGAAGAGAGAAAATGGGCTTGGGCCGAGGAGCTTCCCATGGTCTTGTGGGCATACCGAACCACCGCGCGTAAAGCAACCGACGAGACCCCTTTCGCTCTTGCGTTCGGTATCGAGGCCGCAGTACCTGTCGAGACAAAGCTGTCAACCTTGCGCATCGAAGAGTATGAAGAAGCCACCAACGACGAAGCAATCAGGCTCGAGCTGGACCTCATAGACGAGAAGAGGGCGAACGCACTCACTCACCTTGCTGCACAAAAGAGGAAGGTCGAGAAGTACTACAATTCCAAGGTCAAGCTGCGGAAGTTCGCCGACGGAAGCCTCGTCCTTAGAAGGGTGTTCCAAAACACCAAAATGCAATGGGCGGGAGTTCTGGGCCCCACCTGGGAAGGCCCGTACCGCGTGCACCGAGCCATCCACAACGACACGTACGAGCTCGAGAACCTAGAGGGACTCGTGTTCACGCACCCGTGGAACGTGGAGCACCTGCTACAATACTACCAATAGAAGTCCGCTCCCGCCTTCCTTACATTTAATTGTTTTCATCTTATTTTCAGTTTTAGCAAGAGACAATTTCAAGTTTCAAATAAGGCCAATGGTAGGAATGTAATTTTTTACTATTTCGACATGATAATCAGATTACATTTCGCCTCAAAACCTCTATACTGTTATATTATAATTTCTAGTCTCGTCTACGAGTACACAAGAAACTCGGGGGGTTAATGAGCGTAACAGGTACACACTTCCCTCGTGCGACGCTCTCGCACGGTTCAACACTTCGTGCACCGATAGGTAGCGAAACGTCAACGGGTCGGATCCGCGCACTGGACCTCTGACCCTGCACTTCCCTCGTGCGACGCTCTCGCACGGTTCGACGCTTTGCACACCGATAGGTAGCGAAACATCAACGGGTCGGATCCGCGCACCGGACCTCTAACCCCGCACATCCCTCCTGCGACGCTCTCACACGAGTCAACGCTTCGCGCACCGAGAGGTAGCGAAACATCAACGAGTCGGATCCGCGCACCGGACCTCTGACCCAACACGTCTTTCTCATGATGCAATCGCACGATTCCATGCCTCGCACACCGATAGGCAGTGGGGCGTCAATGGATCGCGTCCGCGCACCAGACTGTTGATCCCGGAACTCAAAACCCAAAACGTGGCACGCGTACCGACATGTATCATGCCCACTTGGAACTGCGCTTACATCAAGCCCGTCCCGGTGTACAATGCGCACGCCAATAGGTAGCGTACCTACCAGGAGATGGGCGCGATAGCCGTCCAGCTCGCACGCGTCGACATGCGGCGAGTAACGAATGGATAGTGAAGACTCGCACCCGCCGGACGAAACTGGTCTAGCCAGCGCCCATAGGAAACTTCGCCGCCGAGTGTGGCATTAAGCCATGCAAACCGACCACACTGAACACAGTAAACCAGGGATTGTAAGACACGCACTAATCAAGTTGCGCAAATCGATTACGCTAAGCTTAGTAAATCGAGAAAATAAGACGCATAGTAAAGCAAGCAGTGTCACATAAACAACCCAACGAGAAAAACACAAAATTACGACAAACATCCAACAAGGGAAAATATAACAAGTATCCGGAAGGAAACACAAAGCAAGCGCTAAATAAGTGCGCGAAAAATCAAAATAAAGTTGGCTACTCTGAGCCGAAGTCGATCTGCTCCTCATCATCCTCGGGGCGAGGGGCGCCCGACCCGTCAGTAGCATCGCCGTCAAGCAGGCGGTTTGTCGATTGCGCAGCCTCCGAGGGGACATGGGGACGCGGGTCGCTCACATGTGGCACATCGTCCAAAGGAGGAAACATGGCATCGAAGAAGGAAAAGGTGGTCCCGCGAGACGCGTTCTCCTCCGCGGTCGCATCTCGAACTCGTACAGGCCGCTGCATAACGAGCCTCTTCCAATGCTAGGTCCCGATCGTCCTCTAGGTCCGCCTTGGATCGCACGGCGTCGTCCTTCTCCTCGATGAGGGTCTGCATCTCCATTAGCAAAGAATCCATCTCCCTCTCGGCCTTGACTCGAGAGATTTCGCTCGCCGATAGTAGAGCATGAACGATGTTCAGCTCCTCGTCTCGGTTCAAGAGTGCCGCCTGGAGTTTCTTCGTCTCCCCCAAGAATGTGTCGGCTGTTGGAATTGATCTAGGGTTTAAGAAAAAGATTAAACGCTTCGGGAAGCGGCGGAATTTTAAAAAATTTCTTTTCAAGGAAAAGCAGTTTTTACTAACCTAGACAAAGAAGCAAGTACATGTAATTAAAAATCAATATGAGCTAAGAGTTTACTAACCTTTCTTGAAGCTTGAACTTTGAAGAAGCTTTTGGAAAGTTCGCAACGCTCGTCTCCCCTCGCAGCACGTCTCTCTTTCTTTCCTCGGCACCTCGAGCAACCACGAAAGTTTCTATCACTAAATCACTCGAAATAAAGGAATTAGTGAGTGGGCACTTTTAAACACTACGACTTAAGAACGAGTCTTGAAGTCGCAGAGCTAAACACTAGGTCGAGTGAGGACCTAGGTGCCAAAACAAGAAAAATCGAAAATAAACTAGAGAGAGAGAGAAGAGGGGTTCGGCCAACAATGTCTAGAGAGAGAGTCTCTCAATCTCTAACTTATGTTGAATGAATAGAATGAGAGGAATGAGGGTCCTATTTATAGGAGAAGGGTTGGCCTTGGAAAGAAGTAGTTTCCTCTTATTTTCCAAGCCTTTATAAGCAATCTTTTATTACCCATTCCTATCAACATAGGCGCCCACCTCATGCACATCCACAAGGGATTAGTTTCCTCTTTTATTCCATGCCTTTGACTTTCTCTTGGCTTGTTTGGCCGAATTTCCTTATGGCAAGCATAGGAAATTTGTTTCCTCTTTTTCTTTTGGCAAGTATCTTGATACATTTATGCACAAAATATTTTCTCTTTCCTTGGGTATTATGGGCTCCTATTCTCATCTAGAAGAAGCTTCTAGAAGCTTCTTCATTTGTTCATGACAACATGAGAAAAGCCCATTAAGAATTTTCAATAAAATTCTTATGAAATGAAATTAATTCACAAGGCCCAATGATCAAGTCATGGCCGAGTGACATTAAGTCATCAAATGAACTTGTCAAAAAATTTATTGACATTCATTTCATCCTATGTCTCAAAAGACAAAAATACCCTTTTGACTATTTTCGTTCTTGTTTTGACTTAGCTTCCAGTTTAACTATTCCTATCGATGTGATTTGTGACAGTGACCTCATGGACCCAAATGAACAAAGCTTGAGCTAAAGACTTGGACTCAAAAGTTCACAAACCTTTTCCACGTTTAGCTTAATGCCAACTGACTCCACTAAAGAGTTGACACTGAAAATCTCTCGGTTCAAATGAATTTATTTTCTACTCAAGAATTCACCTAATTATAATGAGCGGATCCACTGAATATTATCTATGCTACCCTTCATGAATGTCATCAGCTAGTCGGGATTTACTAAATTACCATTTTACCCTTCTAGCTGTTATTTCCTCAACTCCTTTGTCGCTTGTGAATAAGTTAGAAACAATGTATTGACGAGGAGCTAACAAGTCACATTGTTTCATCCAAAAGAGTCAGGACTCAATTTGGACACTGGCCAGTTCATTTATTCACACTCCAAGGAACAAAGCATGAGGTGACATACATTGCATTTCAGCAATCTTGTACATGAATTCCATATCTATGAGAACTTCACAAAGTTACTCATGACATACTCACAACTTAGTACTTCACCATTAGGCCTTGTTCGGAATCACATAGTGAGTCCGAACTTTGACTTTCTCAAATGAGAATACTAAGGTGTGAAATGGCATGTCTCATTTCAGGATTAAGGTAAGCATGATGCAATTCATACATAGTGACTTCGAGACATAAGAGGTTAAATGGTTTGTTCTTATATTGTCTCTAGAAGTGCACTGGTCAATTCAGTACCTTCGGAAGATACCTAGAAGAACTATAGAGTCCCCAACTCTCAATGCCTCATAACCAGACATCATAGATTCTTCTAACAATCATACTGAGGTCAATAGTCATTTGACCCTAAGATTGCGAATATATCGTTTTAAGCAAACTACAAAGAGTTTGTTCATGCAAATCTACATTTGTCTCTTCGTAAGTTGTTAAGTTTGTTTATGGACTAAAAGACTAAGGTTTTATCATAAAGCTTCAAACAAAGAAAGAATGAATGAACGTTTCAACTTTTTATTAATGAATAAGCAATTACAAGCAAGAGTCTTCGTAAGACTATATGACATCAAATATACATAAATAGACACTACTACTCTTCTTGTGGGCACCATTGACAACAAACTCCCACTTGACTCAAAGAAGATGTGAGTAGTCCTACATGCCTAATCCCTCTCGAAGTTGGTCGAAGACCATGTTCGCTAGGGCCTTGGTGAATAGATCTACCAGAGATCTACTTCACCTCCACGTCTCCGCGTTGCGCGATCTCTCGAATCAAATGGTATTTCCTCTCAATATGCTTAGAGTGCTTATGGCTTCTAGGTTCCTTTGAGTTAGCGATAGCCCCACTATTATCACAATAAAGGGTCATGGGCTCGTCGACGTTTGGAACAACTTCCAAATACCTAAGGAACTTTCTAAGCCATACAGCCTCTTTGGATGCTTCACAAGCAGCCACATATTTTGCTTCCATTGTGGAGTCAGCAATGCAAGATTGCTTAATACTTCTCCACACAACAGCTCCACCATTAAGGATGAACACAGATCCCGAAGTGGATTTCCTGGAATCCTTATCCGCTTGAAAATCGGAGTCGGTATATCCCGTCATAGTCAGGTCAGTACCTGAGTATGTAAGCATCAAGTTCCTAGTTCTTCGAAGATACTTAAGAACATGCTTAACAGCAATCCAGTGCTCGGGTCCAGGGTTGGATTGGAAACGACTAACTACGCCAACGGCAAAACATATATCAGGTCTAGTGCAAAGCATAGCATACATGAGGCTTCCTACGGCAGAGGCGTAAGTAATTTTCCTCATGTCTTCAATCTCTTGTGCAGTCTTGGGAGACTGGTCCTTAGAGAGTGAAACTCCATGCCTAAAGGGTGTTTGGCCCTTCTTGGAGTCTTGCATCGAGAAGCGATCCATTATCTTATCAATATAAGACGCTTGAGAGAGTGACAGGGTCCGGTTTTTCCTATCTCGAAAGATTTGGATCCCCAGAATGTACGCGGCTTCTCCTAGATCCTTCATATCAAATTGCTTTGCCAGCCAGACCTTAACCTCAGATAACTTACCCACGTCATTACCAATGAGTAGTATATCATCGACATACAGTACCAGAAACACAACTTTTCCTTCGTGTATTAACTTGTAAACACAAGGCTCATCTATTGACTGTTCAAAGCCGAAGCTCTTTACAGTTTCATCGAATCTAATATTCCATGACCTAGATGCTTGCTTTAGTCCATAAATGGATTTAAGCAACTCACAAACCTTGGTCTCTTGACCTTTATCCACGAAACCGTCTGGTTGAGCCATGTAAATGCGCTCGTCAAGATTGCCATTCAGAAAGGCTGTCTTGACATCCATTTGCCAGATCTCATAGTCGAGAGCTGCAGCTATGGATAGGAGTATGCAGATGGATTTAAGCATCGCGACTGGCGAGAAGGTTTCTTCATAGTCAATCCCTTCTTGTTGGGTATAACCCTTCGCCACAAGTCGTGCTTTGAACATCTCGACGTTCCCATCAGGACCCCTTTTCTTCTTGTATATCCACTTACACCCTATGGGTTTAATCCCTTCAGGAAGGTCTAAAAGTTTCCAGACTTTGTTGACATACATCGAGTGCATTTCAACTTTCATGGCGTCAAGCCAAAGGTTTGATTCAGAACAAGCCATCGCTTGGCTATAGGAAACAGGATCATCCATGTCAGAGACGGCTACAAGAGAGTCTCCATAAGACATGTACCTGTCAGGCTTTTGAGTAGCCCTCCCACTACGTCGAAGTACTACTTGACGAGATTCTGATGAGTTAGGTTGTGTTTCAGTTGGGGTAAGAACAGTTCTTACAGATGAGGTAGAAGCTTCCTCACCCAACTTTTCTTCAAGCACAATTTTGCTTCTAGGTTTCGCATCCTTCATAAAGTCCTCCTCGAGGAAACGAGCATTCGTGCTAACGAAAGTCTTATCATCCTCGGGACTATAGAAAATGAAACCTTTAGTTTCCTTTGGATATCCCACAAACAGGCACAATTCTGACCTACTAGCCAACTTGCTAGTCTTTTGCCTTAGCACATGTGCAGGGCAACCCCAAATTCGGATGTGGCCCAAACTTACTTTACGGCCAGTCCATCTTTCATAAGGAGTACCAGGAACCGTTTTGGAGGGAACTTGGTTCAGAATATAGGCGGCTGTTTCAAGGGCATATCCCCAAAAGGAAAGCGGGAGTGATGAGTAACTCATCATTGATCTAACCATCTCCATAAGAGTTCGGTTTCTTCTCTCTGACACTCCGTTTTGTTGAGGTGTGCCAGGTGCGGTAAGCTGAGAAGCGATACCTTCTTCTTTAAGAAAGTCATCGAACTCTCCAGACATATACTCACCACCTCGATCAGATCGAAGGGTTTTGATCACTTTGCCAGTTTGCTTTTCCACTAAAGCCCTAAAGACCTTAAATACGTTAAAGGTCTCGGATTTGTGTTTAAGCAAATAGACAAACCCATATCGTGAGTAATCATCGGTGAAGGTAACGAAGTATTCGTATCCTCCACGTGCCTGTTGGTTGAGCGGACCACATACATCAGAATGTACTAGTTCCAGCAACTCACTGGCTCTTCGACCCTTATCAGAGAAAGGTCGCTTAGTCATTTTTCCTTCTATGCAGGATTCACAAGTAGGTAGTGAACCTATTGCAGAGTCTTGGAGTGGACCATCCCTCACAAGTCTCTTAATCCTATCTAGACTGATATGACCAAGTCTTAAGTGCCAGAGGTATGTTGATTTTGTTAGATCGGAGGATTCATAAAGTTTGATCCTCTTTGGCTCCCTAATTAGATCGTTATCTATTTTGGTGTCTAAAAGAGAAGGTTGAGTGGGATAGATGTAAAAAAGAGCATTCTTCATACATGCATCAGTGACAAAAGAATTATCAGGAAACGAAATACGAATTCCATTCTTAATAAACTTTAAACAATAATCTTGCTCAAGAAGACGAGCAACGGATATTAAGTTCTTCCCAAAGGTAGGAACAAAATAAACATTATTCAAGTTTAAAGTGCGGTCTTCAAAAGACAGCGTCACGGATCCCACAGCCTTCGCGGACACCAGGCTCCCATCACCCCATTTGAAACAGAACTCGCCTTCCTCTAAGCTTTTGGTTTTCTTGAAACCATTCAAGGAACAACAAATATGGTTAGTAGCAGCGGAGTCAAGAATCCACGTTGATACATTATCAGCTACTTAGCATGATTCGGTAACTAGTGCAATACTATGTTCCTTTGCTTTGAGATAGGCGGGACAGTTCTTTTTATCGGCCTTGTAAGGTCCCTTCTCAGTTCTAGAGGCGGAGGCGTTGTGCTCAGTAGCATGTGCCTCTCCTTGATTCCTCTTTCTCTTAGTGAGACCTACAGCAGTGTGAAGTTCCTCCATAAGCTTGGTAACAGTGTACACTAGCTTGTTAATGGAGTAGTTCATATTGGAGGTATCAAGAGATGCAGGGAGAGTTTCTAAGATCGTATCTATGACATTCTTCCCATCAATCTCAGATCCTAGGATTTCCATTTGACTCAGATGACTAATGATCAATATCATAAAGTCTCCAACAGGAGTCCTAGCCTTCATGCGACAGTTCATAAACTGTCGGACTGCTTGTTGCCTTGTTTGACGCCTTTGCCCTCCAAACATCTCATGGAGATTGGTGAGCATGTCAGCGGAAGTCTCGATGTCACGATATTGCTCTTTCAGCACATTGTTCATAGATGCCAAGATATAGCACCTCACAATCTCATCGGATCGAAGCCAGGCCGCTAAGGCGTCATTGTCCTCTTGAGTTGAATCATCATTCGTCAGAGGAGGACAGGGGGTGGTGAGTACCCATTTGTGCTTGTTAACGGTAGGTATTATGTCGAGGTTACGTTTCGAATCTACGTAGTTTTCGTTTTCGAGTTTGATCGAGGAAAGAAAGATTGAGAGATGGTTGAGAGACATATTGCCTATATAAGTTGAAACAAGTTTATGATTAGTCTTTGGTTTAGGATTTAAGTTTTATTAAGACTTTTATAAAATCCAAAGGTGTTATAAACCAAACGATAATTTACTCCCTCAAGAGAAGGCCGCAAAAAATCTCCTTTTATAAGTAAATGACACATCATTAATGCTAAGCCAAGATGTCAATACATCTATTTTGACTAGCCACCTTGTAAATTGGTTTGATCACTCACATCCTTTCGCAGGGCCTCGAGGGAGGATTACTAGGGATTGAGCCTAAGTGTGCAACCAACCACTTAGTCCAAAAGATCAACTTTGAAAAACAATCCCCCAAGGGGAGGCCTTGCCATCATCGTCTCACTCTCGGACGTAGCTCATTGAGCAATGATCAGAGCAAAGCGCCCTTGAGTACTCTCATTTAAGAGAGGGCCACGAGGGTGACTCTTAGTCCGGCGACACTTGCACTTTTCATTAGTGTTGGGGATCGTGGGTTACAAACAACAAGTATAACCCTCCCACTTAGTTTTTGGAGTTGGTTCATCGACTCTTATAAGTTCGGAAACTGATTTCCTAGTTAGAGAGCGACAGAGCGGACAACTAGAAGAGAATCCTAGATCGACATGTTCAGAGCAGTATTAGTGCATAAAGGCACAAGGTACATACTCGATCTTTTCCTATTTTCTATTTCGGGAAAGTGCGTGAGGGAAGTGTGAACTTCAACTCACTCGAACACTTGAAAGTTTGAGATTACACATCTTTTTATTTTTCGGCTTGTCTACAAGGAGACCTCCCACTCAAATTTTCAAGAGCATATAGATTTTGAACATATGTGATATAGATATAGTTTTGAAAACATTTTGAAAATTTATTTGATTTGGATGACAAAATATTTTCAAGTTTGAAAGTGAAAACGGTTTTTCAAAATTCAAACTAGTTTTGTAAAAATTCAATTTCAATTAAACTTTCAAAAATCAAAACATTTTAATCTTACACATCATGTTTATAATCATATGAAAAACATTTTTGCTCAAGAAAATTTTCTCATTAGAGTTCTATAACTCATGGTAGTGGGGTTTGAAAATCCGGATTTCCAAAAAACTGGAGTTTCAGACAGCCGCGCACCTCGGAGTAAAATCGCCATATCTGGCGGCTCCGATGTCCTTTTGAGCCGAAACCGGTGGGATTGGACAGAGGACAGACAGAGCTTGAATTAGATTCAAGAATCATTAAATTCAGATTTCTGAGAAGAGAGTTATGCCACTTTTAATGCGGGTTTACTCCAGCTTGAAGAAAAAGAAATAAATTAAAGCTTGGTCCTTTTTAGGTGCGAAAAAGAATCAAGTGTAACGGAACGTTTTAAGATGTTGTTTAAAGCTTTTATTTGTGTTTTATTAGCAGGGTAATAACATAGAATAAAAGAAATAACAACAAGCATAAAACGAATACGGTAAATAAAAGAAACTAGAAAGACAAGGTAACTAGTCACAAAATTTACCGAAATTTCTCAAACCTTTAAAACACGTTTTTCAATATAAAAAATTAAAAACTTTTAGAACTGATTCTAATGTGTTTTAAAAACATCCCAAACTCATAGAAAATCAACATGCTTTTTAATTTAAAGACAAGAGCATTAAATTAAAAAAAATCTAAGATTACAATTCTAACTTGTCACAAAATTAGTAAACTTTCGAAAACGATTTTCAAGCTCATAATTTTAAAAACATGTACATGCTAATCTTTGACCATAGCTCTGATACCATTTGTTGGAATTGATCTAGGGTTTAAGAAAAAGATTAAACGCTTCGGGAAGCGGCGGAATTTTAAAAAATTTCTTTTCAAGTAAAAACAGTTTTTACTAACCTAGACAAAGAAGCAAGTACATGTAATTAAAAATCAATATGAGCTAAGAGTTTACTAACCTTTCTTGAAGCTTGAACTTTGAAGAAGCTTTTGGAAAGTTCGCAACGCTCGTCTCCCCTCGCAGCACGTCTCTCTTTCTTTCCTCGGCACCTCGAGCAACCACGAAAGTTTCTATCACTAAATCACTCGAAATAAAGGAATTAGTGAGTGGGCACTTTTAAACACTACGACTTAAGAACGAGTCTTGAAGTCGCAGAGCTAAACACTAGGTCGAGTGAGGACCTAGGTGCCAAAACAAGAAAAATTGAAAATAAACTAGAGAGAGAGAGAAGAGGGGTTCGGCCAACAATGTCTAGAGAGAGAGTCTCTCAATCTCTAACTTATGTTGAATGAATAGAATGAGAGGAATGAGGGTCCTATTTATAGGAGAAGGGTTGGCCTTGGAAAGAAGTAGTTTCCTCTTATTTTCCAAGCCTTTATGAGCAATCTTTTATTACCCATTCCTATCAACATAGGCGCCCACCTCATGCACATCCACAAGGGATTAGTTTCCTCTTTTATTCCATGCCTTTGACTTTCTCTTGGCTTGTTTGGCCGAATTTCCTTATGGCAAGCATAGGAAATTTGTTTCCTCTTTTTCTTTTGGCAAGTATCTTGATACATTTATTCACAAAATATTTTCTCTTTCCTTGGGTATTATGGGCGCCTATTCTAATCTAGAAGGAGCTTCTAGAAGCTTCTTCATTTGTTCATGACAACATGAGAAAAGCCCATTAAGAATTTTCAATAAAATTCTTATGAAATGAAATTAATTCACATGGCCCAATGATCAAGTCATGGCCGAGTGACATTAAGTCATCAAATGAACTTGTCAAAAATTTATTGACATTCATTTCATCCTATGTCTCAAAAGACAAAAATACCCTTTTGACTATTTTCGTTCTTGTTTTGACTTAGCTTCCTGTTTAACTATTCCTATCGATGTGATTCGTGACAGTGACCTCATGGACCCAAATGAACAAAGCTTGAGCTAAACACTTGGACTCAAAAGTTCACAAACCTTTTCCAAGTTTAGCTTAATGCCAACTGACTCCACTAAAGAGCTGACACTGAAAATCTCTCGGTTCAAATGAATTTATTTTCTACTCAAGAATTCACCTAATTATAATGAGCGGATCCACTGAATATTATCTATGCTACCCTTCATGAATGTCATCAGCTAGTCGGGATTTACTAAATTACCATTTTACCCTTCTAGCTGTTATTTCCTCAACTCCTTTGTCGCTTGTGAATAAGTTAGAAACAATGTATTGACGAGGAGCTAACAAGTCACATTGTTTCATCCAAAAAAGTCATGACTCAATTTGGACACTGGCCAGTTCATTTATTCACACTCCAAGGAACAAAGCATGAGGTGACATACATTGCATTTCAGCAATCTTGTACATGAATTCCATATCTATGAGAACTTCACAAAGTTACTCATGACATACTCACAACTTAGTACTTCACCAATAGGCCTTGTTCGGAATCACATAGTGAGTCCGAACTTTGACTTTCTCAAATGAGAATACTAAGGTGTGAAATGGCATGTCTCATTTCAGGATTAAGGTAAGCATGATGCAATTCATACATAGTGACTTCGAGACATAAGAGGTTATATGGTTTGTTCTTATATTGTCTCTAGAAGTGCACTGGTCAATTCAGTACCTTCGGAAGATACCTAGAAGAACTATAGAGTCCCCAACTCTCAATGCCTCATAACCAGACATCATAGATTCTTCTAACAATCATACTGAGGTCAATAGTCCTTTGACCCTAAGATTGCGAATATATCGTTTTAAGCAAACTACGAAGAGTTTGTTCATGCAAATCTACATTTGTCTCTTCGTAAGTTGTTAAGTTTGTTTATGGACTAAAAGACTAAGGTTTTATCATAAAGCTTCAAACAAAGAAAGAATGAATGAACGTTTCAACTTTTTATTAATGAATAAGCAATTGCAAGCAAGAGTCTTCGTAAGACTATATGACATCAAATGTACATAAATAGACACTACTACTCTTCTTGTGGGCACCATTGACAACATCGGCGGCTTGCTCCGCCTTCTCCAGAGACGCCTGCACCATCGCACGCAATGATCTCTCGGCCACCAGTTCCTCGCGGGTCCGCCTCAACTCTTCCTCGAGCGTCTGAAACTCTTGGGCAGTCCGAACCCCCACTAGGGCGGCAGCGTGGTCGGCCGCCGCGCTCTCCATATCCCTCTTCATGATTTGCATTCTCCGCAGTAGGTCCCGGAGGATGCGGTCACCTCATTCTTGACATGCGAGCATCTACGAAAAATGGTGGTGCACATATAATCAAAACAAGTACAATGGTCGCATGTAGGTCAAACAAGCAGGCCATACCTTTCGAGCGTTGCTGATTCCATTTTGGAAGTACTCGAGATCGCTCGTCGTCAGCAGACCCTTGAAGTCTCTCAGAGGGGTCTCAAGGATCCCCTGGGAACATTGGCCTCGTAGCTCCGCCGCCTCCGCTAGGAGCATCGAATCCATGCCATCTGACGCCGCCGACGTATGAGCACGCTTATGGCCGGAGGGTGAGACGAGGGAGATTGACGACGACGGTCGCTTGTTCGAAGAAATCGCCTCGTTCCTCGTCCGCATCAGCAATCCCCCGCGACGAGCCTCAACTCGGGAACGAGCCGCGGCCACAGCTTCAGCAGTAGGTTCTACCCTCGGCACTCGCACGCGCGACCGATTCCGGGCCATAGTATCTGCAAAAAGAAAAAGGCGTCAGTCGGTTAGAATATAACAATAAGCGTAAAAAAAAACAGAATACGATGATAACATAAAAGGCGCGTATGTGTTTAGAACCCCCCGCATCGAAGAGGGGAGCCGAGGAACCTCCCTCCTCAGATTCGGGACCCTCCGTGACCTCCGCACTAAGGGTTGGGCGTCGTGGCGCATCGTCACCGGGGATGAACCACCCGGTCGTCGCCATTAAGTCCGGGGACTCGAAGAGCGATCCCTGTCGCCTCAAGTCCGGGACCGCCCTGATCATCGCTTCGAGCTCAGAGCCCTCAACATCGCCCACAGGTGAAAAGTCGGATGCGGGGCCAAACGCGAGAGGCGCCACCCCGAAGGCAGACTCAGACACCCACACCCAAGGGTATCTGTGCTTCGAGGTGACCTTGGTGACGATGGCAAGGCACTTTAGGTGTGCTACTAGGTACGAACCCGGCTTCCCGAACACTCCGTGAACCACCATGAGGTCCTGAATGTCGTCCGCGGTAACGGCCCTCTTCTTTGCCCGATAGAGCATCATGTGGCATGCCGCAACCACCCGGTAAAAGAAAGGAGACATCTGCGAAGCATGTACTCCCAGTCGAACCAATAGATCCTGAATCACTGGTTGGAAGGGCAGTCTCAATCCCCCGCGAAGGCTCGCCTCGTGGATCGCGGCGTACCCTTTTTCTCGGACGAGTTGGGAAATCGTCTGGTAATGGCCTCAAGATCGACACCGACTCCGGGATTCAGTAGCGCTTCCTCAAACTCATGAAGTTAGCAAGCGAGAGCGAACTCGGGACATCGACACCCGAGCAATCGATGTCGCCACGAACTGTTGACTCTCGGACCGGGAAGGCTAAAGCTCGCGCTTCCTCCCGCGCAGTTAGGGAGAGTATCATTGCTGGCGTGGCGTGGCGGCCCGATGACTCGCTCGAGCGCTCGACGTCGGGACCGCTCCTCGAGCGAGGTGGTCCTTCCTGACGGTCGCCTGATCGAGCCGGTTGGCTTCCCTCGGACCCGACGTGACCACCCGGGCGCGTGTCCGGCCGCTGACCGGTCGAGCTCCCTTCTTCGGGCCGGCCCAGTCCCTGACCGGCCATGTTGCCTCATGCGCGCGCATCCAATCCAAGGTCCCAGCCCAATTCTCGGCCGGCTGGCTCCTCCACGCGCGGGCCCGTCCCTAGCGGCCTGTCGCCATCCTCGCGCGTGCCCAGCCCAGCCCAGCCCCTGGCCGGGTAAGTCTTCATCGCGCGGGTCCAGCCCGTCGGCAAGGCCCAGCCCTTGGCCGGCTGGGTTTCCAGCATGCAGGCCCGGCCCAAATGGACCTAGGGTTTTCCCAAGGGACAGGCAAGCCGCCGCCCCCTAGCCGGCGCCGGCCCCTCCCTGGGTGGCGTCTCCCGGCGCCGGCGGCTCCCTAGCGGTGCGCGCTCCCCCCGGCGCGGCCAGGCCCGGGGCATCCTCCTCTCGGGCGCGATATGTAGGCGGCCAAACAACCCCACCCGGTTGGGTGGGGACCTCCTCGATGCTGGGGCCGACCCAGACAACGCCGACACCGGCCAGCGCGCCCTCTCCGGCGCCGATCTCGCCGGGAGCGGCCTTCCCTGGATCACGCGCTCCACCTGGGTGGTCCTCCTCTCGTGCGCGACCTGCAGGTGGCCAAATAGCCCCACCCAATCGGGTGGGGACCTCATTGGCACTGGGGCTGACCCAGACCACGCCGTCCCCGGCCGGCGCGCCTCCCCTGGCGCCGCCTTCAGCCGGCGCGCCTCCTCCAGCGCCAGCCACGCCGGGCGCGGCCTCCACCGGCACGCACGCCGTCTGTGGACGGCTGAACATCACCTTCCGACCTGGAGGGGTCCTCCCCGACGCCTGCAGCGACACCTATGCCGCCCAGGACCGACACGTCATCTCCGGCGACCCCCTGGGCGAACAAACCCGCGCGCACATCGTCCCTGGCGTCCACCCGCTGGCGCGAGCCGTCTCGAGCGCGCGCGGCCTCTTCCTCGCCGGCCAGCCACGGTTCAACCAAACAAAGGTCTTCCCCGGTCATCTCTACGGTGTTGCTTGTGTTTGATGAATACGATGCGTTGGGAATAGTTGGGGGGGACGAAAATTGGACACAAAAGTTGTCCAAATCCACGTGTTGGTTCCCGAGCAACTGAAACAAGTCATCTTCGACGGTCCCACACCCCGATAGGCGGTCGGTGGGGTCCATGGGCGCAGACAACGAGGCGAAAAGTGACCGACGAAAAGAAAAAATAATAATTAAAGACGATCGGAACGTACCTTTTGGCGGTGGACTGCTCCGGTGGGCCGACGACAACGAGGACCTTGAGTTTACCACGCTAGTTACACTCGGTGATAAACTCGGGGGGCTAATGTTACCGGTCCATCCCGGCCCGGTGAAGCGACGACGGCCGCGATAAACTCGGTGATAAACTCGGGGGCTAAGGACTCGGTGATAAACTCGGGGGGATAAGGACTCCCCTCGGCGCACGGCCGGCCCAAGGCCGTCGCTCGGCCATTGGCCGGCCCTGGGAAGTCGCTCGAACGACCCAGGGCTAGCACTCGGCCAATGGCCGGCCCAGGACCGGCTCTCGGCCATTGGCCGGGCCTGGGAAGTCACTCGGCCGGCCCAGGGCTGGCGCTCGGCCAATGGCCGGCCCAGGACCGGCTCTCGGCCATTGGTCGGGCCTGAGAAGTCCCTCGGCCGGCCCAGGGCCAGCGCTCGGCCAATGGCCGGCCCAGGACCGGCTCTCGGCCATTGGCCGGGCCTGGGAAGTCACTCGGTCCGCCAAATGCCGGCTCTCGGCCATTGGCCGGGCCTGGGAAATCACTCGGCCGGCCCAGAGCCAGCGCTGGGCCAATGGCAGCCCAGGACCGAATCTCGGCCATTGGCCAGGCCTGGGAAGTCACTCGGCCGGCCCAGGGCCGACACTTGGCCAATGGCCGGTCCAAGGCCGGCGCTCGACCTGGGGACCCCCCAAAACGTCCCTAGGTCGTCTATAAATACGAGGCTCGACCCCCCGAGTCAGATAATCCAAATTTGAGTACTGAAATGTTGTCGAACTCGTACCTTGCTCGTTTCTCTCAAGTCTCGGCTCTCTAAACACCTAACCTCTTTTACCTACCTCAATCCTACTAATGTTGAGCGTCGGAGAGGTAAATAGAGGCACCCCCTCTGTTTCCGCTTTGTAGTTCACATTCTCTTCCCGCTTTCAGGTATCGAGACGAGGCAAGCATCATCTATAGCTAAGGGACGACTTGGGATACCAAGTCCGACACGCTCGAGCCCGAACGCGACCATTTGGTCCGGCCTTGGGTCGAACCGTTTGGGGCTCCTAAATAGTTGTCCGAAAACGAGCGACAACAATTCACACCGTTGATTCTTGAGGCTTCTTCAAGACATTTTCATTCGCGTCGATTTTAATTCTGTGTCGATTCAAACTCATTGTCGATTCGTATTCCCTTAATGACTTTGTATATATAGGTAAGTTTGGATTTGTTTTTGTTTACTTTCATAATTTCTTAAAAAAGCACTTGAGATATTTTCGGTATTTTCCTTCTCTGAAGCAGTCGACGTTCTTTGTATGGAAGCGTTCAGAATTTTCATCACTCGGTTAGTAACTATACATACATACCGATTTAACTTAAAATGTCGATTGCCTTAGGGAAAAGTTCCGAATGCATAAAAATTTAAGTATTAACTCGTCTTCTCAAATTCTGTAGGACAGACCATGTCATCTGATCCTGATTCTTTTTTTGGTTTTGCGACTTTGGACATTAATGAATTACGCCGAGGGGAGGTTGTTTCATCTAATATTCGAGAAAAGATTCAAATTTCTAGTGGGCATTCTAGTCTGAATTCTAGTTCTTCGGATTTTTCGGACTCTTCAGTAGATAAAGTAGCCTGAAATCCTATTCTTACTTAGCCCCAAAGCGTTCCATTTTCTGAAAATGACGATATAGACGAACAGACTTCTGAGTGACACAGAGGAATTTTTAGAAAGGAAACCCTTGGACTTTTCATCCAAATGGCTTTCTTCGGTTGCTTCTAAAAAATATCTGATTAGCTTTAGGAAGAAAGTATCAATTGATCCGAGAATAGAATTAATAGCCCCTCAGGGAAACGAATTTCAACATTCCCCTCCCCCGAGAGTCGTAGCTTTTAATCCGTCTATTTTAAGGGTAATATTCGGTCTTCCTCTTCACCCTTTCATAAGAAAAAGTTTTGTGGGGTTCTAATTTAGCTCCGACACAGTTAAATCCGAATATATATAGGATTATAATATGTGTTATAATATTGTGGAGGAAATATTTGGGTCGGAATCCTTCACCAGCCATCATAAAACACTTTTATACGTTCAAATTGAATCCCGGTTGTAATGTTTGGTACAATCTGACTACCATAAATAGGAAGTTTCAGTCGTTCCCATTTAATTTCGTCCAAATCTGCAAAGAGCCAGAAAAAGGAAGAAAAAAAGAAAGAGGTGTGGGTGCTAGAACTTCTAAAACGTTGCACCAGTGTATTTCATTGTTCTCATTGTATTTCAGTCTCTGTTTTTTTGTCACGGCTGCTGAGAATCTAAGCCGGAGACGAAGGGATTTAAATGCCCTAATGGGCCAAAATCATAAAATTGTGGTCTTGGGTGAGGGCTTGAGGTAAGGGCCCAATAAATGCCTTTAAAAACAAAAGGCACTGATTTAGAAATGAAAAATCAATTGTTAGATACAATAGTCTCATGTATTTATTTTGCCGTTTTGTACATTTAAAAATGGTTTTACAATTGTTAGTACACCTGCTTCACTTCCGTTAGAAATAATGTATACCAGTCTCATGTATTTATTTTTAGTAGATATAATAGACACTTTTAAATCTATTGCTTCATTATTTTATTTTAGGTTTAAATTTAGACTATATATATAAAAAAATTAAAAATAAATTTCACAACATAATTTTCGTCGGCATTTCCGTATTTTATCGCAATTTCCACCGGCCACCGCAATTTCCGTCGAATTTTTTTTTTCAAATTTCCACATTATTTCCGTCGTAATTTCCATCAGCCTCCGCAATTTCCGATTTTTGAGACCATCGGCACATTATCGGCCGTCGGCATTTCAAACATTGGTTGTAAGAAATGGAAGGAGAAATTCTTTTTTGTTCGAGTGTCTGATTTACCACAGACCAGATATTCTATCCCCACCATATATTCGACTTTTGAATGACTTTATTCAACGTCTGACTTAGGTGAAGTAGATTGTATTATGGATCTGCCGGCCTCTACTCGATCGTTTCTTACATTATGGTCGGCAGATTATATTTCTAGATATTATTGGGCTTTTCATCCCCCCAATCCTTATTCATATGGTATATCTTTTGGCGATTTCATGATGAACTTTTATTCGATATTGATAGTTTTTATCCTTCTTTTTTTGTAGATATGGGTAAGACTCCTGTGTTGCCGGCTAACTTTGCTATGCCAAAAGGTTTCAAACCCCCGAGCATGAGACCGACCAACAGAAGCGCAGGTGTAGGTCTGAGCAGTCAAACTCTGCCAAAAAAGTCGAGCAAAGACAATGAAGTTCCGATGAATGAATCTCCTCAAGTTCAATCCCCTTCAGTTAAAGAAACAGAAGTGCCGGAGGTTACAGCTCCGGACATTTGACCTCGGTCTTTAATTTCATGATGAAGGCGCCGGCTATGAAAGACCCGACCAACATAGATTCTCTCAGTAAAGTTGCTCGAGCAGCTCGTCTTACCGACTGCCTTTTATTGGTAAGTACCTTGTTTTATTTTAATCTTATTAAGTTATCATACTAATAAAAAATTATAAAACAGGCCGTTGCCGATTTCTCCTATTTATCATCGGAGCTTATCAATGGTCTTTTATACCAAGAGAAGTTGTCCGATGGTTTAAAGAAGGTTGAGGCTAGCCACGAGAATCTTCTATCCAAAGTCAAAACTTTGGAGAAAAACGCTGAAGATGCAGAAGTTAAAATCAGAGCGGCCGAAGACAGAGTCAAGATGGCAGAAGATGCGAGGGCCAAGATGAGAGGCTTGTGGAAAGATGCGAAGATTTCCATGCAGAAGAAAATCGATGAGGCTGTCGACTTTTTCAAAGCATCCGAAGAGTATCAAGAGGAGGTTGGGAAGTACTATTATCTCGGTCGGGTGGAGACCGTGGAACGTTTGAAGGCGAAAAATCAAAGTCTGGATGTATCCGACTTGGATGATGCCGAATCGTCTCAAGAGACTAATCAAGAGACCGCTGACTCCCACTCTTCCGACCCACAGCCTCTTCAAGTCGAAAAACCTACGCTTTCTTCGGAACAAGCCAATGAGGAGCAACCGGCCAAGAAAGATGATTAAAAGTTTTTGTTTGGTTTGTAATATTAATTATCTTCCGATTTCCTTCCGTTTTTTTATTGTTTTGAAACAAATGTCTGTGGCTCAGACTTTAACATCCTTTTATGATATATGTTATGAAGTATTAATGTACGTGGCTCGGACATTAACAACCTTTTATGATATATGTTATGAAGTATTGAAAATTGAAAAATAAGATATCGAGTAGGGTTAAGGTATACCACCCTTCCTGCGAAACATGTTTTAATTATGGAAAATATGTTTCGTATATTGATGTATATGAAAATTTTTGACATTTTTGACAATTTCTAGATAAACTTGGCTGCAAGCCTTGATTGAATTTAAATCATGTTTTGGCTAAATGTCTTTACAAACAAACTTAGCCTAAGGGCTTTGATTGAATTTTAAACTAGTCTGACTAATGTCTACTGTTGTCGCAGTTTTTCGGACAACGATTTAGGAGTCGCAGACGGTTAGACCCGAGGCCGGACCAAGTGGTCTCGTCTCGACTCGAGCGTGTCGGGCTTGGTATCCCAAGCCGTCCCTTAGCTGTAGATGATCTTTATCTCGTCCAAGCACCTGAAACGTGAACAGAAAGGTGTGAACTACAAAGGGGAAACAGAGGGGTTGCCTCTGTTTACCTCTCCGACGCCCAACATTAGTAGGATTGAGGTGGTTTGTAGAGGGTTTAGTGTTTAGAGGTCGAGACTTGAGAGAAACGAGCGAGGTACGAGTTCGACAGCGTTTCAGTACTCAAATTCCGATTACCTGGACCAAGGGGGGTGCCTTGGTATTTATAGGCGACCAAGGGGCATTTTGGGCATCCCCTTGGCCGAAGGCCGCCTCTGACCCGGCCATGGCCGGCTCTGACTCGGCCGTGGAGGCCATGGCCGGCTCTGACTCGGCCGTGGAGGCCATGGCCGGCTCTGACTCGGCCATGGCCGGCTCTGACTCGGCCGTGGAGGCCATGGCCGGCTCTGACTCGGCCATGGCCGGCCCTGACTCGGCCATGGAGGCCATGGCCGGCTCTGGAGAGCCGGCTATGGAGGAGGGCCGGCCTTGGAGTGCCGGCCTTGGAGGAGGGCCGGCCTTGGAGCGCCGGCCTTGGAGGAGGGCCGGCCTTGGAGCGCCGGCCTTGGAGGAGGGCCGGCCTTGGAGCGCCGGCCTTGGAGGAGGGCCGGCCTTGGAGCGCCGGCCTTGGAGGAGGGCCGGCCGACCATGGGCCGGCTGAGCATATGGCCGGTCATTGGCCGGCTGAGCATATGGCCGGCCACTAGCCGACTAGACTTTGGGCCGGCGATAGGCCGATCAAGCATACGGCCAGCCGCTGGCCGGCTAACCCTTGGCCCGGCCATTGGTTTGGGCCGGCCAAAGGCCGAGGCAAGGTTTCGCCGCCCGAGGCCTTGCACCGGTCGCGTGGGTCGAAGGGACGCCTTAGTCCCCGTCGGCCCGAGATGGATCGACAACATTAGCCCCCCGAGTTTCTGGTCGAACATAGGTCGAGCGGAAACTCAGTGCTTGCGTTGATGTGTGGACCCAGGACAAACACTCTCGGGTTTGCGTCATGAGGAATGGCCTTCGCGCGTCGCGAGGGACGGCCTTTGGGCATCGCGAGGGACGACTTATTGTTTCGGGTTGATCGTGCGCGGCTTATTTTCTCGATCTACTAGTGAGGGCGTGATCGATTAGCACGGCTTTATTGTGTTGTGCGCGTCTTGTTTTCTCGACTTGCCAATGAAGGCACAATCGATTTGCACGTCTTTTTTGTACTGTGCGCGTCTTATTTTCTCGACTTGCCAACGAAGGCACAATCGATTTGCACGTCTTTTTTGTATTGTGCGCGTCTTATTTTCTCGACTTGCCAACGAAGGCATAATCGATTTGCACGTCTTTTTTGTGTGGTGCGCGTCTTATTTTCTCGACCTGCCAACGAAGGCATAATCGATTTGCACGTCTTTGTTGTGTTGTGCCCGTCTTATTTTCTCGACCTGCCAACGAAGGCATAATCGATTTGCACGTCTTTGTTGTGTTGTGCGCGTCTTATTTTCTCGACCTGCCAACGAAGGCATAATCGATTTGCACGTCTTCGTTGTGTTGTGCGCGTCTTATTTTCTCGATCTGCCAACGAAGGCATGATCGATTTGCACGTCTTTTTTGTATTGTGCGCGTCTTATTTTCTTGACTTGCCAACGAAGGCACAATCGATTTGCACGTCTTTTTTGTATTGTGCGCGTCTTATTTTCTCGACTTGCCAACGAAGGCACAATCGATTTGCACGTCTTTTTTGTATTGTGCGCGTCTTATTTTCTCGACCTGCCAACGAAGGCATAATCGATTTGCACGTCTTTTTTGTATTGTGCGCGTCTTATTTTCTCGACCTGCCAACGAAGGCATGATCGATTTGCACGTCTTTGTTGTGTTGTGCGCGTCTTATTTTCTCGACCTGCCAACGAAGGCATAATCGATTTGCACGTCTTTGTTGTACTTTTTTTACTTTTTTTTTTTGTTGAGCGAGCGAACTCTAGTTTCGTCGAGCATTGTTTTTCGTTGAGCATTGTTTCCCATCAGCCCCCCGAGTTTCTCGTGTACTCGTAGAGGAGACTAGAAATTATAATGCATCAAGATAAAGACTTTGAGGTGAAATGTGATACAATTATCATGCTAAAATAGTCAAAAATTACATCCCTGGGCCATTGGCCTTATTGAAATTCGATATTGTCTTAAAACCGGAAATAAAATGACATAATAAGAAATGGGGACGAGCTTCCGCTGCAGTGCCAGCTTCTGTAGCTTGACCGAGCTAGAGGATGGCGGTCACCATCTTTTCCTTCCCTTTCCCGTCCACGCCTTGGATGTAGCACATCCTCGCCATCGACTGGTCTCCCAACATGATGGCAATCCCCTTTTCAGTCGGGAACTTCATCATCAGGTGATAGGTAGACGTTATAGCCTTCAATCGGTTGAGAGTCGGGCGGCCGATGATGATGTTGTACGCCGAGGGCTGGTTCACCACTAGGAAGGACACGATGCGGGTGACCTCGAGCCCCCCCGGAGTCCCGAAGGTGACCGGGAGGTCGATAGTGCCCTCCGTCATGACCCTCTCCCCGGAGAAGCCGAAGAGTGGGGTCGAGATTGGGGTCGGTTTCAGTCCGGTCAGCTTCATCCTGTCCAACGCTGATTTGAAGACGATGTCGGCCGAGCTGCCGTTATCAATCAGGATTCTTCGGACGAGATTGTTAGCGACCGGGGCCGAGACGACTATTGCGTCATTGTGCGGGTGCAGAACTCGTGTCGCCTCTTGGCCGGTGAAGAACATGGACTCGAACGGGGCCGGAGGGGGGGCTTCGTACGTATGATTGATGTAGTGCGCAACTTTTCCTCGGGAAACCTCGCGCACGTACTTCTTCCTTTGCATGGATGAGTCCCCAAACTCCGGGCCACCCATGATCGAGCCCACGACATGCAGCTGTGAGCTCTCTGGTTCTTCAATCGCTGCCCGGTCCGTGACAGTCACCGTCGCCGGACCCTTCCTCCCTTGCCGTGGACGGTCTTCGTGCATCGCGGCCGTCCCGACCGTTCTCAGGACATACTCTTTTAATTTCCCGTCTTGAATCAGGGCCTCGATCTGACGCCTGAGATGATAGCACTCGGACGTCAGATGCCCGTGATCCTGGTGGTACTCACAGAACTTGTTTCGATCCCTCTTCGCGGGATCCTTCGCAAGAGGAGCCGGACTTCCTAGCTTGTCGCGGTGCAGAGCTAGGATCCGCTCTTGCGGAGTGTTCAGTGGGGTGTACGTTGATAACGCTCGGGAGCTATCAACGTGCGACGATCTTGGATCGGAGAGGGGGTGACTGTTAGGGGCCCGGCCTCCCCTGCTCCTCTTCCTCTGAGGGTCGGGACGATCTTCGTCTTGTTCATCGCGGTGGCGACTACTTTGTCCTCCCGACTTTCGGCCATCGCGGCCATCGAGATAGTCCTCGATTCCCATATGTGTGCGGGCTCTCGTCATCAGCTCCGCCATGTCTCGTGGGACCTGCCCGACAATGGACTTGAGGAAGTCGCTCGTGCGGACTCCCTCGGTGATCGCTGTGATGGCGTCCTTGTCGTCGAAGCCCTCGACTTTGTGAGACTCCTCAATGAAGCGAGCGAGATATTGTCTCAATGTCTCATCTCTCCCTTGTCGAATGGAGAGGAGGTGGGTCTTCGACTTCTTTTGTGCCACAAGCGTGGCAAAGCGAGCGAGGAAAGCCTCTCGCAAGGCCCGGAAGGACGGGATGCTTCCAGGCCTCAAACTCCGGAACCACTCAAAGCCCGACCCTGTGAGGGTTAGGCTGAAGGCTTGACAGAGGGTCGCATCCGACTGTCCTTGCATTGTCATCCACGTCTCGTAGTGTTGGATGTGGAAGTTCGGGTCAGTCCGTCCATCATAGGGAGGGATGGACGGCAATTTGAAGTTCCCCACGCAAGGCTGCGCGAGGATTTGTGCGGCGAAGGGAGAGTATGACTCCTCGATCCCTCCATATGATCTTTGCCTCCCCGATTCCCTCATCTCGATGATTTGGTTTTGGAGGCTCTGGATCATTGTGACCATATCAAGCCCGTTGGCAGGGCCGATTGTCGGGGCCACGGGGGTCACCGGTTGGCGTTCGTTGGACGCTTGGTCCACGACATTGGCCTGAGGTCGGCCAAGAGTTGCGGCAGGGAGCGCGTCCCTTCGAGAATTTAGCCTTTGGCGGAGATCCTCCCCTCGGGAGTTTCTCTGCGCCGTCAAGCGCTCTCTAAGGTCCACGCTTGGTGCGTGACGAGGCGAGGTCGCCCTTGGTCGGGTCGTCCGGCGAGCGCTTCGGCTATCGGCTCCATCGTCGACCAGAGTCGCTCTCTCCTCGGCGAGGGGCCGTGTCCGGCCACCTCTTGAAACCGAGGGGGCGAGTCCCCGGGACTGTGACCGTGCCTGTTGTCGCGCCGGGTACAAAGGATCGGCCAACGCACCATTGGCCCTCTCGGGTCGCGCTTGAGCGAGGCTAGGGGTGGCCTCGTTGGTCCTCGACTCCTCCTTGTATTCGGGGTCGGAGTAATCCTGAGCAGATCGATCCTCGACGTCGTAGCCGAGGAGATCGGCGATGAGGGAGCCATCAACGCCGGGACGGTCGAGGAGCTCCGCGAGCCGCCGGGCCGTGTCCTCTCGGAGCTCGGCCTCGGGGTCGTTCACCGGGTCTTGGGGCTGGCTCTCGCTATCGCGAGGTTGCCCTTCAAGACGGTGTGCGAGGAGTCGGAGACCGTACCTCGAGCTCGTCGCTCGAGTACCCGCGGAGGTAGTGGGTAGGTGACTCATCTCTCGAGAGTCGTAGGTGTAGTGAAAGTGTGGAATGGAAGGGAGAGCGTGCTAAGGTCGGTGGTCCCCTCCTTCTAGCGCCAAAATGTTGTCGCAGTTTTTCGGACAACGATTTAGGAGTCGCAGACGGTTAGACCCGAGGCCGGACCAAGTGGTCTCGTCTCGACTCGAGCGTGTCGGGCTTGGTATCCCAAGCCGTCCCTTAGCTGTAGATGATCTTTATCTCGTCCAAGCACCTGAAACGTGAACAGAAAGGTGTGAACTACAAAGGGGAAACAGAGGAGTTGCCTCTGTTTACCTCTCCGACGCCCAACATTAGTAGGATTGAGGTGGTTTGTAGAGGGTTTAGTGTTTAGAGGTCGAGACTTGAGAGAAACGAGCGAGGTACGAGTTCGACAGCGTTTCAGTACTCAAATTCCGATTACCTGGACCAAGGGGGGTGCCTTGGTATTTATAGGCGACCAAGGGGCATTTTGGGCATCCCCTTGGCCGAAGGCCGCCTCTGACCCGGCCATGGCCGGCTCTGACTCGGCCGTGGAGGCCATGGCCGGCTCTGACTCGGCCATGGAGGCCATGGCCGGCTCTGACTCGGCCATGGCCGGCTCTGACTCGGCCGTGGAGGCCATGGCCGGCTCTGACTCGGCCATGGCCGGCCTTGACTCGGCCATGGAGGCCATGGCCGGCTCTGGAGAGCCGGCTATGGAGGAGGGCCGGCCTTGGAGTGCCGGCCTTGGAGGAGGGCCGGCCTTGGAGCGCCGGCCTTGGAGGAGGGCCGGCCTTGGAGCGCCGGCCTTGGAGGAGGGCCGGCCGGCCATGGGCCGGCTGAGCATATGGCCGGTCATTGGCCGGCTGAGCATATGGCCGGCCACTGGCCGACTAGCCTTTGGGCCGGCGATAGGCCGGTCAAGCATACGGCCAGCCGCTGGCCGGCTAACCCTTGGCCCGGCCATTGGTTTGGGCCGGCCAAAGGCCGAGGCAAGGTTTCGCCGCCCGAGGCCTTGCACCGGTCGCGTGGGTCGAAGGGACGCCTTAGTCCCCGTCGGCCCGAGACGGACCGACAACATCTACACATTTGGCCATAGGCCTTGATTGAAAGTAAACATAGATTCATGGGAAGAAACGGACGAGATGTTCGGCATTCCAAGCATTTTTGTCTTCTTTTCCATTTCGGTTTAGCTTATATGCGCCGTTGCCGAGCGTTGAGATGACTGTGTATGGGCCTTCCCAATTGGGGCCGAGCGTCGAGATGACTGTGTATGGGCGTTCCCAATTCAGGCCGAGCACCCCATCTGTCGGGTTTTTCGTGTGCATGAATATTTTTTTAGACCCTTCTCGCCTACCTCAAATTTTCTTGATCGGATAGACTTGTTAAAACAACGCATGATTCTTGCTTGATTAATCAAGTTGTATTCTTTCGCTATTTCTCTTTTTTCTTCTAAGAAATCGAGATTAGTTTTAAGGTTAACATTATTTATCTCTTCGGCATAATTTTCCCAAGCAAGAGTATTTATGCCGATATCTACAGGGGTCATTGCTTCAGTGCCGAATGCCATCGAGAAGGGAGTTTCTCATGTTGACGAATGTTTCGAAGTTCAGTATCCCCACAAAACTCTAGGCAATTCGTCTACCCGTGTACCTTTGAAGTCTCCCAGCCTTGTTTTCAAACCGTGCTTGATGGATTTGTTCACAGCTCCCACCATTCTGTTTGCTTGTGGCCTGATCGGCGTAGAAAAGCCCTTTATGATCCCATATTTTTCACAGAATTATTTGAATGGCTTGCAATCAAATTGTGATCGTGATAAGAAATTATTTTCTTGGGAATTCCGAATCGGGTGATAATATTTTTCCACACGAATGTTTCTACCTTCTTTTCAGTGATATATGCGAGGGGTTAGGCTTCAACCCATTTCGTGAAATAGTCGATGGCTACGACTGTGTATTTACAGCTTCTTTTCCCTTTCGACATTGGTCCGATTAAGTCGATTCCCCATTCTGCAAATGGTACTGAGCAGACAATGTTGATGAGGTTAGTAGGTGGCTTTCTTGGTATATTAGCAAACTTTTGACACGTTTCGCATTCGCGAACATACTTCTTAGCATCGGCCTTTACAGTAGGCCATTAAATACCTTGTCTCAATATTTTTTGTGCTAGAGCCATTCCACCATTATGGTTTCCACACATCCCTTCATGTACTTATTTCATCACATATTTGGCATCATCGCCATCGACACATTTCATGAGGGGAGTAGAAAATCCTCTTTTGTATAGTGAATCTCCTTGCATGATATATCGAGCAGACTTGTATTTCAGATTTTTAGCTTCAACTTTGTATGATGGAATAGCGTTAAATTTGAGAAATTGAATGATTAGCGTCATCCAAGATGCTTTTTCTTCAACAATTTTGACATCGGCAGTATTGATGCTTGAAAGAGTGATATCTATGATTCGTTGTTCCAGAGTATCATTGGTCGAACTTGCCCCCAATTTTGCTAAATCATCTGCTTCAGTGTTTTCTTCTCTTGGAATTTGTTTGAATTCCACATTCTCAAAACATTCGGCCAGAGCTCGTGCTTTGGTGGCGTACTGTATCATGCTCGCCCCTCTCACCTGAAATTCATTTTTGATTTGGTTTATTACCAGTTGAGAGTCCGAGTAGACTATTATTTTTTTAACTCCGCAGAATTTTGCTAGTTCTAGCCCATGTATAACGGCTTCATATTCAGCCTCGTTATTTGAAGCTTTAAATTTAAAACGTAGTGAAATTCTTACTTGAAAACCATCTTTGGCAGACAAGAAAATTCCAGCGCCTGACCCCTGGATATTTGTTGCACCGTCGACATATATTTCTCAGGTGGGAGTTTCTATTGGTCGGTACGTGAATTATGCCAAGAAGTCGACAACCGTCTGCCCTTTTGATTGCCGGTCTTGGTTCATAACTGATGTCGTATTGAGTGAGTTCTATCGACCATTTCATCAACCGACCTGACGTATCCGGCTTTTGGAGCACTTGGCGAAGGGGGAAATTCGTAAGTACTTTAATTGGGTGTGCCATGAAATAATGCCAAAGTTTTCGAGAAGCCGTAACTAAGGCTAAAGCTAATTTTTCCAACTCCGGGTTTCTTGCTTCTATATCTTCCATGTGTCGGCTTGTGTAGTATACCGGCACTTGTACTGCTCCCTCATTCTTGATTAATGCCGAACTTACTGCATGCTCGGATACTGCCAAGTATATGTCGAGTGGTTCCCCTTGTTGGACTTTCAAAAGTTGGGGCGGCCATGCAAGATATTCTTTAAGTTTTTTGAAGTCTTCGTTACATTCGAAATTTCTTGAGCCTCTAAGGCGATCAAAAAATCTGATGCTTTTATCTGTGGCTCGAGAATTAAACCTTCCTAAGGCCGTGATGGATCCGGTCAGCTTTTGAACCTCTTTAATGCTCCTTGGTGGCTTCATATCAATGAGAGCTCATATTTTCGTTGGATTGGCTTCAATGCCCCTGTCATTAACTATATATCCGAGAAATTTTCCTGCAGAAACGCCGAAGGTACATTTTAGTGGGTTAAGATTCATGCGGAAGCTTCTTAGAATGTCGAATGTTTCTTTTAAATCCGCAATATGATTTGCCGCCTTTTTACTTTTTACTAGTAAATCATCTATATATGCTTTTATTGTTTTTCCCAATTGGTTGACAAACATTAAGTTAACTAGTCTTTGATAAGTAGCGCCTGCATTTTTTAGACCGAATGACATTACGGTATAGCAATACAAACCCCGATCGATCCAAAATGATGTGTGGTCGTCATCTGCACCGTACATAGGAATTTGATTATATCCTGAATAAGCGTCCATAAAGCATAAAAGTTCATGATCCGCCATAGCGTCGACTAATTGGTCTATTCTTACATAGGGAACGAATCTTTTGGACATGCCTTATTTAAATCGATGAAATCTACACATGTTCTCAATTTACCGTTCGGTTTTTAAATAAAACGGGATTGGAAAGCCAAATAGGATATTTTGTTTCTCTAATAAGCCTATTTGAAATAAGTTTATCAACTTCCTCTTTTAACGCTGTGTATCTATCAACGTTCATTGGCCTTCTTATCTGCCTAATAATTGGCCTTGCTTTTGGATCAATGTTTAGTCTATGACAAGCGTGACCGGGATCTATCCCTACCATGTCTGATTGTTTCAATGAAAATATATCTAAATTCTTTGCTAAAAGAGAGATTAGTTCAGCTTTAATAACTTCATTTAGGAATTTTCCAACTTGTAGACTTTTCTCTGGTTGTGCACTGTTTTGGAATGACCAATTCCACGTCGTCGCCAGGACCGGCATAATTCTTATTCGGTGAACGCGAGTCCAAGTCACTTTCATCAGTTCGAATCATCATAACCGGATGTTAACATTTATTCTGACTTTTTCTAAATAGTCCGAATCACAGCTTCTAGCGACCTTTTGATCTCTTCTTGCCACTCCGACGCCATGCTTCGTCGGGAATTTTCAGGTTAAGAATTTTACGAATGTTATGGCACAAGCTCTTGCAAGGTTCGCATTCCGATTACTGGATTAAAAGCTGACGAACCAGGCACCACAATCCAACTAGCCCTGACTGTCGCTGTATTGACATTTTCTCCAATAGTGAGTGGAAGCGAAATTACACCGTTGGCATGACAGCGTCTCCGGTAAAACTGTAAAGTTGTGTTGGAGATGGAGTGAGTAGACTGGTTTTTAAACCCATTTTTTCAAAGGTCTCCCCATTCCAAATGTCGACCGAGCTTCCATTATCTATAAGTATTCTGCCGACCACATGATTTCCGATCGTTGCTTTGATTACAATCGGATCGTTGTGTGGGAAACTTCCCATCCTCGTCAGAAAACTTAATCTCTTCCTTTTCAATTTTAGGAAATTTGCCCGGTCTGGTATTCGAAGTGAACATTACCCAAGAGGAATGTGCATCTGCTTCCCTAATGTAGCTTTTTTGTGCCCTTCTAGACGTGCCGGCTAAATGTGGTCCTCCCGCTATTATGGCAATCTCGTTGTATGGTTTATAAACTTTTTTTTCTCTTTGCCCAGGATCTTGTTTTCGGTATTTTTGCAATCTCCCTCTTTTGATCAAGGCTTCTATAACATCTTTTAAGTTGAAGCAGTCGGAAGTGTTATGACCGATATCCCGATGAAAAGCACAATACTTAGTGCGATCGCTTTTCGCAATGTCTTTCTTTATCCTTACAGGCTTTGGGAATTCTTCTTAATGTTCGGTAAGTGCGTAGATTTGATCAACTCCCATAGTAAGTTGTTGATTACTACTATACTGACTCGGGAAAGGCTTGCTTGGGACTTGGTTTCGATTTATCTTCGAATGTCTGCCATCGTCCATCCCGTCCGTAATGATCACTTTTGTATTCATTACATGTGGAGCCTTTTGGCTTCCCAAATGATTATGCTGCAAACTTGGCCTCTTCGGTATTAATATATTTTTGAGCCTTTAGGAGAAATTGGTTGTAATCTCTCGGACCTGTTTTTTGTAAGGACCACCAAAATGCTGAATGAGTACGCAGCCCCGATGTAATGCTAGATAATTTGAAATCTTCATTAAGGTTGTCCACCAAGATTGCCTGTTCGGAATAACGGTTGATATAAAATTTCAAAGATTCATCTGACCGTTGCCGAATAGCAAATAATCGCTCTTTAGGCGTTCTTCCTGCCTGAGATCCGACGAATTGATCCATAAAGATCTCGCACAACTGCTTCCATGACCCGATTGAGTTTGGTGTTAACTTTCGATACCACTTCTTCGCGGTTCCAGAAAGTGTGATTGAAAAAGCCTGGCACATTACTTGTGGGCTTGCGCCCTGTAAGGCCATCCATGATTTGTACGTATCCAGGTGATCTCCCGGATCGAATCTGCCATCATAAGGCGGGATACTTGGCATTTTAAAACCATGATGTGGGAGGTGTTCTAATACCTTTGAGGTGGGATGTGTCCTCTATGCGGCGTTCAAGCCTTTGAAAATTGGTCTGATCGGTATTCTTTGATTCCTCAGTGTCCGATTCTAATTGTGAAACCCGAGTGTTTTTTGATCTAGCCTTCTTCGGCTGTGGATCATCGTCAGATGGTTGGAACCTATCTTCGAAGTGTCAAACAGGTAAATCGAAACTGCCATACCTATCGCTTGCATGCTTTTTGGTCTTCTTAGACCTTTTTCAGCATTTTCAACTTCTTTCCCAGTCATGTGGTGGGATCTGTCATCTTCTGTGGTCACAATTTCACTCCGAACGATGACCATTTTGGTTCTGAGTTGTTCTTCCAAAGCCTTATTTTTCTTTTCTACGAGAGTGAGACGCTCTTGCATCTCACGAAAAATCTCATGAAGAGAAGACTGTGGAAGCATCTCCGCCATTTCGTCAGTCGTCAAAGGAAGTGTCCTGTTGTGATGTTCGATTTGCTCTCGTTCATTACTTTGAGGATTGCCTTCCACATATGACCTTGGTAGCGTTGACGAACTCGCCATTGGTTCGACAATTCCCCATCCTTCTAGCGCCAAATTGTTGATGTCTAAAAATAGATACAACAATTGTCTCGACGATTGTATAACCTGTAACAAATTGGATACAAAGACCGGACTTTTCTTATAGTAGACGAATCTCAATACAAGAAGTTCTACAATAAGAATAGAGTTTTTTGTATATAGAATGCAGTGTGCCCGTACTTCGTCCTCCTCTCCTCCTTTTATATCTTCCCTCTGATGGTAGGTTGATCAGACCCACGTTCTATGTCAGTTGTGTAACCGTGCAAAATAACTTCCATTCAGTTATTTTGCGGTTTCTTTTGTGATTACGTGGCCAAGTAAGCGTTATCTTGACGTCTATTATTGTCCCGAGAAGCTTTTATTAGACTTAATCAGCATTGAAGCTTAACTTATGCTTCATTGCGTTTCTCATGTTAAAATACCTTTGGTCGGTATTTTATTTAGTCTGTTCGGTGTTATTAATATTCCGATTATAACATTTTCTAAGATTTACGTTTGTAAATATGTGGAAGTGACTATTTACTTAAGATTTACAAAATGTTTGGTATTTAGCAATGTGAAACCACTACTACAAATGTAGATTACACAACAGACTTTTCACAATACATAAATAAAGTGTTGTGAAAATTATATATTTTACAACGGTTATTACATAAATAAAGTGTTGTGAAAATTATATATTTTACAACGGTTATTTTGAACTGTTGTGAAATATGAGTGCTTTTAGAATGGTTATTCTATTTTGTTAATTATAAACGTGACTATTTAGCTAACGGATATAAACAGTAGTTGTACGTGTAGAGCTAATTCTTACAAGCACTTACATTTCGACAGCAAATGTGTACCACTGACTCCAACAGTACACATTTTTTATTCGTTATGTGTGGCTATTTTGTTTTTTTGGTAAATTGTATGCATAGTTGATGCTATAAAAGAAGATTTGCTGAATATTTTGTGTACGTTTTCTTTTGTGATATGGTTTTGCATTAAACAAAACGTTCCGAAGATAAAACCTTGCTCAGCCTTTCTAATCACATAGAGTACTCTTCGTCTTCTTTTCCATTGTAGTCTCGAACTGACGAGTTATAAACAGCAGTTGTACAAGGAGAGCTAATTCTTACAACCACTCGCATTTGGACAGCAAATGTGTAAAAAGTGACTCCAATAATATACTTTTTTTTTCAAATGGAATAGTACACATTTTTATTCAGTCATGTGTGGCTATTTTGTTTTTTTTTTTTTGTTTTTTGTTTTTTTTAATATATTAGAAAAATAGTCAATTAAAATATTTGACATTGCTAAATAACCAACGTTTGATAAATCGTAGATAAATAGTTATTTTCAGACATAAATCTAATGTAAAGAGCTACTTTCATATAATAAACATTGGCTATTTAAATAAAATTTACGTCTGAAAGTGAACTATTTACCTAAAATTTTACAAATATTGATTATTTAGCAATGTCAATCGTTTAAATTGACTATTTTTTCTTTTGGTAAATTGTATACATAGTTGATTGCCATAAAAGAAAATTCGCTAAATATTTTGTGTACGTTTTTCCTTGTTATATGGTTTTGCAGTTAAAAAAAAAAAGCTTGTTATACGGTTTTTCAGTAGAAAAAAAGCTCCGAAGATAAAACATTAATGTCGGTCTCTCTGAGCCTTTCTTTTAAGAAAAAGTTCCAAAGTTGCAATTGAAATAATGTAGTATGTGCTCTGCACATCACATAATACAATTATTCAGTTGCCACTTTTATCAGTCACAATATTAAGCTTGAAATAATGAATGGAAGGTATAATCGTGCAGCATATAATAACAAGGGAAAACGTAACACAAAATATTTAGCAGATCTTCTTTTACGGCAATCAACTATGCATACAAAAAGTAAAAACTATGTATACAATTTACCAAATAAGAACAAAATATTTATGTTTAAACCTAAATGACAGTTTTAAACTTTTAACTAAAATTTGAATCCATGCAAACAAAAATAAAATTGAACTAATACTTTAAGTTTTGGTCACTGTAGTTTTATAGTCAACAAAATTATTCATGTTTTGGAAATAGTCAACGTTTGCAAATTTATAGAAAAATAGTCAAACAACTTAGGTGGTATAAGTGATAGTTAATAAAAATTACTTTTATGAACTTAGGTTTTTAAATTCGTCACTTTCTTTCTCCTGCTTTTAAATTCGTCACTTTCTCTCTTCTACTTTCTTTTCTACATTTTTTTTTTCATAAAAACTTTAAAAATTCATATCTATCTCATACGAACTTGAAATTGAATTACTCCAAATCCTACGGATTCGTGACGCCGAGATCTTCAAAAATAGATCCATTGTGTTTGATGAAAAATCATGTTTAATGCGTCATGTTTATGTGTGTATCTAATGACTTTTATTTCCGAAAATTTTCAGTTATTTCCATATCTAAGGCAATAACGTGATTTTTCTACATCTATAGCATTAAAAATTATTTTTCATCTAACATAATTGGTCTATTTTTTAATATCTCGGCGCCACGGATCCGTAGGATTTGGAATCACTCAATTTCATGTTCATATGAGATATATGTGGATTTTTGAAGTTTTGATGAAGAAAAATGTTTGAAAAAAAATAGGAGAGAGAAAGTGACGAATTCAAAATAAAGAGAGAAAAAATGATGAATCTTAAAAAAACGCTAAATTGATTTAGGGATACATTTGGAATTTTAACCCATTACCCAAATTGTCACCTCATATATTTGGTTATTTTCTCATAATTTTTCAAATGTTGACTAAATTCCAAACGTTTAGATTAAGATAGCTTAGTTAGTTATAAATTTATTATATTTTTACAAATTTGCTGCAACTAACTATTTTTCTAGTTTTTTTTTTAAGAATTTAACAAAAATTTCATTTTATTAAAAAATTAACCCATCGAAACCAAAATAAATTAATTAACTAAAAAGTAGTCATGTTTGATCAGATCATATAGTCAACTTGGTCAGCCGTATGGATCATGAGTAACCCACCCATTAAATTTTAATTCCCATATGTATTTATCATTAAAAAATTGTGCCTATATGCTTTAGTCCAAAACAAGTAGACTGAAATGTTTGACTTTTATTTCCCATGAAGCCTAAATATAAACTTTGTAAGTGACAAATAAGGTTGCTCAAATGTAATGCTTATTAGGGATTTAATAATAATAAAATTAAATTTTATTAACAAATTTTATTAACTAATTAAAATAAATGTAATTTTTATGTATATCGTGATGGTGAGTCTATATAGAGAGAATCCCCATAGATTGGTCATCTCTCAATTCAGTATGAATTTTTTTTCTGCTACTAACAGAAATCTGTCAAGCCTAAAGAGATTAATAGAGATAAGTCACTTCCGATAATTTTGCCATCGCTATCGCTTACATGATCGAGTTAGACTTTCTCAATCTCGTAGAGTAAATGAAAATCACATAGGTTCAAATTTTTTGTTATTTAAGATTGTCTAAATCATACTTACATTCAATTGAGTATGAGAAATGAAAGTGGGTATAGGCTCTAAGTATAGTTTAGGATAAACCTAGCTTCAGCAAAATAATACCGCGCTGGCCACTGGATTCATATATACGAGCATACAGGAAGTTTACGATATTGCTTTTATGAACAAAATAAAAGTGGTGATATCTATCCGTGGTACTGTTAAAACAAAAATTAGTGCATAAAGTTGTGCATAAATTTATAGGTCTTTATAACCATTTGACTTATAACGTTTTGTATAATAGTCCATATTTTATTAATTTTCTGTAAATAATCATCTCAACTTATTTACGGTACTAAAAAAGACAAAAAAAATCTGAAATAGACGGGGATATTTTTGGGTATTTTGTTTTTTGGAATGTCGTAAATAAATTGGGGGTGGCTATTTATAAAAAATTTATAAAAACTTGACTATCTAGTAATTTATAGACTTTCGGTGGTTTCTTTAGCTAATTTTTTGTATATTTAGATACTGCTAGCATCAATTAAAAAAAAAAAAAAAAAAAGAAAAGAAAAGAAGGAAGCAATATCCACACAAACAAAGTATGCACATAGACGAATTTATAGTTACACGTTGAGCACTATCCACACAAACAAAGTATGCACATAAACGAATTTATAGTTACACGTTGAGCACTATCCACAGAAACATCCATCTACTGGATCAGTGTAATAAGCATATATACGATAGTAAATATAAGTGACCAAAACACTACTATTGATTGAATAATGGATGATAACCTTATTAGCACATATATATATATATATATATATATATATATATATATATATATACTCATATTAGTTATTATTATTATTATATTGGTTTAGGAACTTTTTTTCCCCTTTTTTGTTGTATTATTGCGATATATACCCAGACTATTGTATTTCTCTTCAATGCATTATTATTAAGACTATTTGTTCTATTTTCGCAATCCATAAATCTTTATGCTATCAGAGCCATAAAATCGATTTTACACATTCGTTCACTGTTGGATTTTTACGAAATTTTCACAGAATGTTCGTGACACATATTCACTAATTCTGAACAGTTGGATTGCTGTTTTGAGTATTTTAAGTTTGTCTGTCGAGTGAAGAGATGAATCGCAAATTTACTTTCGCAACAGCCCCGACCAACAACGGGAAAATTGAGTCTGCAGCTTCGTCAACAGTTGGATCATCACGAAATTCGGAAAACATGTTCAGGACAATCAGAGGTACGTTTGGAATGATGGGATTAAAGTTCAAGCTTTCTATGTCTTTCTGTCGGTGAATCACAGAGTTGCGAATTTTTTGGGCAATTTTACTTTGCATTGGGGTTTAGTTGTTGTTTGGTTGCAAATTGATTCGTTTTGGAGTGTATATTGGGTTGTTTGGATTTCGAATTTGGTTGTTTGATTTCATCTTTGGAATTATGGCGAGGCACAATGATGAGTCTGCTTACTACAAGAAGAATGATCATTGATAGGCTAAATATCCCGTTTTGTTGAGCAGAGGCAAAACGCAACCCCAACACCAACAACCACCACAATCCCATCAGCGGTGTTGGCCCCATTTGTGGATCAGTACATGTTTGAGCAGTTCCAGCAGTTCTTTGCCTCGTAGACTCATGTCATGTCCCCCTCTTCCTCAAAAGGTTTGTCCTTGTCGTCAGCCCCATGTATACCATACTCATCGTAAGTCCTTGATTCAGGTGCCTCCAACCATATGTCCCCTCAATTTTCATCTTTTGTGTCATTATCTCGTCATTCATCTCTTCCCATTATGACCGCCGATGGCACACGTATTCCATCGGAAGGCATTGGTTTCGTTGTTACATCTCTTATTTTTATTTTAAATTTCTACTATATCCCTAGTCTTGCTATAAATCTTATGTATGTTAGCCAATTGACCAAATCTAATTTCTTAGTCACATTTTCTTCTTCCACTTGTTGTGTTTAGGATCCGCGATCTCAGACGGTAACTGGGACATGCCGTAAGCAGAGGGGACTCTATGTCTTGGATAAACTCAAAGTATCGGGTGTGGATGCCTCTAGTGTGGATTTATCTTTTTTTTTCGTTTGAGCCATTTGTCGTCTGACTTTTATTTGTGGCATTCTCGTCTGGGTCATGTTTCAGCGTCTCGCTTGCGTTTTTTGATTTCTACGGGAGCTTTAGGTCATTTTAACTCCCATGATATTTCTGATTGTAGTGGTTTTAAACTTGCAAAATTCTCAGTCTTACCGTTTCAAAACAATGTTTTTGTGTTTCTTGCTGCCTTTGATATTGTGCATTCATGTTGTTACATGGATTTTGACGTTTTGGTTCTGGCAATTCTCTTGTCCCTCATGTTGTTCGTTGCATCACAAATAACATTATTCTTCTCCTTCTGTTAGGATACGACATGGTATCGTTGACACCTTTTTACTGGCCGCATTAGATGTGCGCCATCTGTCCTTGTTTCGCATCATAGGGCATTCTCTTTGCTTGTCTCTTATATAAGAGAATGTTTCTCTTATGTGTAGGGTTACACCCTTATCACGCCGAAACCTAAGATAAAGAAGGGTGTGACTTTTGTCATCTAGTGTTTGTGTCTATCTGATGAGAACAAACCTAGCCTTTTAGAATGGTTGCTGTTGGTTGATATACATTGAGTGTTAGAGTGATAAGTGAGGGGAGCTCAAGTCTAGGGGGAGCCTAGATTAGTGATTGCCTCGAATAGTTTGGAGTTAGGAATAGTGGAATGTTATCATGCATTTATATTCCGTCGTTGTACTCATACCATCGTCTAGTGAAGTTACTCTTTTCACCGGGATTCATATCCCCCCAGAGTAGGCAGTTGAGGCCGAACTGGGTTATCATTTTTGGTGTCTTTTACTTTTCATTGTTTACTTGTTGTCTATTTCTTGTTGTCTTTGCGGTTGTTTTTACACCTCTTAACAACACCTAACAAGTTAGCTTATTTAGTAGATCTGGACTTTCAAGTGGTATCAAAGCAGGCACCTTAAGTTTCTGGGTGAGGTTCGTGCTGATCTTACTGTTGTTGCTTGAGATGGACACCTTCAGGGAAAGAGGCTCTATTTCTCGAGCTCCGCTCCTCGATGGACATAACTATGCTTATTGAAAAGCTAAGATGGGAGCCTTCATCAGGTCCATTAATCAAAAAACGTGGAAGTCGGTCATCACGTGATGGGAAGCTCCCAAAATGCTCTTGGCAGATGGTCTTACTTACGAGAAGAAGTCTGAGATTGACTGGAGTCCCACAAAAGATGAAGATGCTCTATCAAACTCCAAAGCTCTCAATGCCATCTACAATGGTATTGATATAAATGTCTTCACATTGATCAATACTTGCGAAAGTGCCAAGCAAGCATGAGACATCCTAGAAATCACGTATGAGGGAAGTGATAAGGTAAAGAACTCTCGACTTCAGCTTGTCACTACCAAGTTCAAGAACATGAAGATGTATGAGGAGGAGACCATCAGTGAGTTCTATGTGAGTGTTAGATATCTCTAAAATGAATCTCACTCTCTTGGAGAACCTATGTCAGATGCTAAATTGGTAAAGAAAATCTTTAGATATCTTCTTGAGAGATTCAAGATCAAAATGACTACCATTGATGAAGTCCATGACTCGTCCGAGATGAAAGTTGATGAAGTCATTGGATCTCTGCTCACCTATGAGATGTCATTGTCAGAGTCTTCAGAGAAGAAACCGAGGGGACTCGCACTAAAGTCCACATCTTCTGAACCCTCTTCTCCTAAGATTGATGGGTCATCTGAATCCTACGAAGAATCTCTGGCCTTGATGGTCAAGAACTATGGAAAAGTGATGAGAAAACTTGAAAAGAGGTCTCCAAATTTCTCAGTACAATCTAATGCCCCTTTCAATCGTGACAAACCTTCTCAGGGTTACAAACTAGGAAATTTCAACAAGAAAGGAAAGGATGATCGAGGTATTCCTCATGCCTCCAAAGGAAAGGGAATCCAGTGTAGAGAATGTGAAGGCTTTGGGCACATCCAGGTTGAATGTCCAAATTATCTGAGGCGTCAGCAGAAGAACTACAATACTACACTCAGTGATGAAGATAGCGATTCTGCGAGTGATTGTGGAGAAGATGGAGGTAACAACTTCCTTGCCTTCGCGGTTCAGAGTGCTGATTCTCAGGAAGCTTTGTCACATGAGAATAAACGGAAAGATGCCCTGGCTCATTCTGATTGCTCTAACGATTTTAGATATGCTGATAGTGAGGAACTCAGCGATGAAATTATGGTGGAAGCTTACAAGAATCTCTTTGTTAAATGGCCAGATGAATCTAATGCCTTCCTCAAACAAAAAACAAAGATCGAAGAGCTGAAAGTCAAGCAATGTCTTTTGCTTGAGGAAATTGAAGATCTAAAGAAGGATTCTCCAGAAGCTATGGAGAACATAATTGAGTCCCTTCTGGCCAAAAAATCACATCTCCTTGAGGTTATTGGAGGGTTGAAGAAACAAGTTGCCAAGCTCAATGTTGACCTTGATAATATGACCAAGTCAGTACATATGCTCAACTCAAGGACTACTAGTCTAAATGAGATTTTAAAGATTTGTCAATCCTCTTCAAGCCATACAGGTCTTGGATATCATTCAGGAGCATCTTCTTCCCAGGTGCCAAGTGAAATTATGCAGGATGTGTCTCTCACGTCTCGTAGAACATCAATCCAAGCCGTGCCAAGGCAGTCTCCTAGAACTGACTGGAGATGTCACTTCCGTGGAAAATGGGAGCACATTCGTCCTTTTTGTTATTCTCGGTATGGCAGATTCTCGGAAAGGAAAAACATTAGTCAGAACGTTCTTCTATCCAAAGCAGATTTCCCAGAATGAAGGTGGAATTGAGAGAACGGTCCGAGAGGCAGTTTTCTCGCAAATCAGATCACCAAGAGTGGATGGTCAAGATAGATCACAGGGCTCATGTGGCCTACATCTCTTTGAAAGCTAGAGCTAGAGAGGACTGGTACTTTGATAGTGGGCTATTTTCTCGAAAGGTCATGTCACGTTTGGAGGAGGCTCTACAAGCACCGTGGTGGGCAAATGAAAGCTGAATGTCTCCGGTCTACCGGTTCTTGACAATATTCTTCTTGTCGATGGCCTCAAAGCTAATCTGATAAGTATCAGTCAACTTTGTGATCAAGACCTAACTGTCACCTTTACTAAAAATGATTGTTCAGTCACTCGAGAAGATAAGTCTGTGTACATGAAGGGACTGAGATCTCCTGACAACTGCTACCTATGGTCCGCACCCTCAACACCTTCTCCAACTTGCCTCTTTAGCAGAGTTCATGTCACTTATCTCTGGCACAAATGACTTGGCCACTTAAATCTGAGGAGTTTGGGAAACCTGGTTTCCAAAGAGGCAGTACGAGGGCTTCCTGAGCTCAAGATCAAAGAAGGAAGAATTTGCGGTCAATGCCAAGCTGGAAAGCAAGTTCGTGCCTCTCACAAAAAGGTGGACTTCCTTACCACCTCTCGCTTGTTGGAATTTCTTCACATGGACCTCATGGGTCCCATGCAAGTTGAAAGTTTTGGTGGGAGGCGATATATTCTAGTAGTTGTTGATGACTACTGTAGGTACACCTAGGTAGAGTTCCTGAGAGAAACGTCTGAAGCGTTTAAAGCTTTCCAAATTCTATGTCTGCGACTCCAACGTGAGAAAGAGAACTCCTCTGAGAAGATTATGAAGATTCGAAGTGACCATGCGAAAGAGTTTGAGAACAAGTTTCTTGAGTTCTGCAACTCCCAAGGGATCATGCATGAGTTCTCTGCTCCCATTACTCCCAAATAGAATGGCATTATCGAGAGGAAGAACATGACTATCCAAGAAATGGCTCATGTCATACTGCATGAAAAATCTCTTTCTTATCACTTTCTTATCGTTTCTGGGTAGAGGCTGTCAATTGTCTCCATTCATCCTGGCATGTCCTGCACCAGCTAAGAACAGTGCACTTCTAGAGACAAGATAAGAACAAACCATTTAACCTCTTATGTCTCGAAATCACTACGTACGAATTGCATCGTGCTTACCTTAATCGTGAAATGAGACATGCCATTTCACACCTTACGTATTCTCATTTGAGAAAGTCAGAGTTCGGACTCACTATGTGATTCCGAACAAGGCTTATTGGTGAAGTACTAAGTTGTGAGAATGTCATGAGTAACTTTGTGAAATTCTCATAGATATGGAATTCATGTACAAGATTGCTGAAATGCAATGTATATCACCTCATGCTTTGTTCCTTGGAGTGTGAATAAATGAACTGGCCAGTGTCCAAATTGAGTCCTGACTCTTTTGGATGAAACAATGTGACTTGTTAGCTCCTCGTCAATACATTGTTTCTAACTTATTCACAAGCGACAAAGGAGTTGAGGAAATAACACCTAGAAGGGTAAAATGGTAATTTTGTAAATCCCGACTAGCTGATGATATTCATGAAGGGTAAACACTAATAATATTCTGTGGATCCACTCATTACAATTAGGTTGAATTCTTGAGTAGAAAAATAAATTCATTTGAACCGAGAGATTTTCAGTGTCAACTCTTTAGTGGAGTCAGTTGACATTAAGCTAAACTTGGAAAAGGTTTTGTGAATTTTTTAGTCCAAGTATTTAGCTCAAGCTTTGTTCATTTGGATCCATGAGGTCACTGTCACGAATCACATCGAGTAGGAATAGTTAAACTGGAAGCTAAGTCAAAACAAGAACGAAAATTGTCAAAAGGGTATTTTTGTCTTTTGAGACATAGGATGAAATGAATGTCAATAAATTTTTTGACATGGTCATTTGATGACAAGTAACACTCGGCCAAAATTAGATTTATTGGGCCTTGTGGATTAATTTCATTTCATAAGTATTTTATTGAAAATTCTTAATTGGCCTTTTTAATGTTGTCATGAACAAATGGAAAAGCTTCTAGAAGCCTTTTCTAGATGGTTTAGGCGCCCAACATACCCAAAGAAAGAGAGAATATTTTGTGCATAAATGTATCATGATACTTGCCAAACGAAAAAGAGGAAACAAATTTCCCACACATGCATAGGGAATTTCGGCCAAGAGGAATCAAGGGAGAAGCGAATAAAAGAGGAAACAAATCCAAGGACTTGCTTGGCAAGCCTTGGTCGTGTACCTCATGAAAGAAAAGAGGAAATTGGCTCATCAATATGTGATATTCTATAGAAGAGGAAACTACCTTATTGAAGGTGAGACCTCTCCTATAAATAGGAGCCTCATTCCGCACATTTCATTCATCCAAAGTTTTAGAGATTGAGAGCTTCTCTCTCTAGACTTGGCCGCCCCTCTCCTCTCTCTCTCTATTCAATTTTGTTTTTATTGTTTTGGCACCTAGGTCCTCATTTGACCTAGAGTTTAGCTCTGCGACTTCAAGACTCGTTCTTAAGTCGTAGTGTTTAAAAGTGCCCACACACTAATTCCTTTTTTCTCGAGTGATTTAGTGATAGAAACTTTCGTGGTTGCTCGAGTTGCCGAGGAAGGAAGAGAGACGTGCTGCGAGGGAGACGAACGTTGCAACCTTTTCCAAACGCTTCTCAACGTTCAAGCTTCTAAAAAGGTTAGTAATCTTTAATGCTCATATTAGTTTTTATTTACATGTGCTTGCTCTTTGTCTAGGTTAGTAAAAATTGTTTTACTTGAAAAAGAAATTTTTTAAAATTCCGCCGCTTACCGAAGCGTTAAACTTTTTCTTAAACCCTAGATCAATTCCAACAGAGGAAGCCTAATGTCAATATTTTCATATCTTTGGCAGTACATGCTTTGTACTTGCCAATAGAGAACCGAGAAAGAAACTGGATGCCAAGAGTGATGAAGCAATTTTCTTGGGGTATACTTCTAGTGGTGCTGCCTTCAGAATTTTCGACAAGAGAACCAAGTCCATAATTGAGTAAAGAAATGTGGTCATAGATGATGAAGACGGAGTCTCCGAAGGAGATGAAGCCATTAACAATTCTTCTCCTGAAATCTCTACAAGTGTTCCTGATGATGTCTCGGACACTGAAGATGCTTCCGTTGTCACAGAAGAAAGGGCTACGTCTGATTCTCCTGCTAAGAAGTTGTCTAGCAGAGGGAAGAAGAATCATCCCTCAGAGGCTACTATTGGAAATTCGTATGAAGGAGTCACCACAAGAAGGAAGAAGCCAGTCAATTATCGGGACATGTTAAGCAATGTGGCTTCAGCTCGAGGATAGAACCCAAGAATGTCACAAAGGCTGTGAGTGATGAGTTCTAGATGAATGCGATGCAGGAAGAGCTGGTGCAATTTGAGAGGAATGATGTCTGGACACTAGTTCCCAGACCTGATGAGGTGAATGTGATTGGCACCAAGTGGATTTTCAAGAATAAGTCTGATGCTCTTGGAAATGTCACGAGAAACAAAGCCAGGTCTGTGGCTCTGGGATACTCATAAATCGAGGGCTTGGACTTTGATGAGACATTTTCTTAAGTGGCAAGATATAAAGCCATTCACCTGCAGCTCGGTATTTCTTGTCTCAAGATGTTCAAACTTTTCCAGATGGATGTCAAGAGTGCCTTCTTGAATGGGATCCTCAATGAAGAAGTCTATGTGGAGCAGCCGAAGGGGTTTGTGGAACCCAAATTTCCTAACCATGTCTACAAGCTATATAAGGCCTTGTATGGTCTGAAGCCCTTCGTGCTTGGTATAAGCACCTAGTAGAATACCTTACTTATAATGGGTACATTAGAGGATTGAAGGATCAAACCCTGTTCATCAAGCGATCTGGTTCTGAGATGATGTTTGCTCAAATATATGTGGATGACATTGTGTTTGGAGGGATGTCTCAGAAATGGTGAACCACATTGTGGAACAGATGCAGCCAGAATTTGAAATGAACATGGTTGGTGAGCTCTCCTACTTTCTAGGATTCCAAATCAAGCAGTTTGAAGATGGAATTTTCTTATCCCAGAGTAAGTATGCCAAGGTTTTGGTAAAGAAGTTTGGTCTTTAGTCAGGGAAACCAAAGAGAACTTCTGCTTCTGTCACAGTCAAGCTTTCCAAGGAAGATGAAGCTGAGCTTGTTGACACAAAACTGTACAGAAGCATGATTGGAAGCCTTCTTTATTTGACAGCTAGCAGACCTGATATATCATTCTCAGTGGGTGCATGTGCCAGATATCAGGCTCATCCAACAACAACTCATTTGAGTTATGTTAAAAGGATTATCAAGTACATTCATGGCACCTCTAATTATGGTATTCTCTACTCTAATGCTAAAAGGATGTGACTAAGTTTGAGAGGCTTCACGCTGCCCTGGGAGTTTGCATACCATACTTATAACAATTAATGGGATGGTCAAGACCTGTTTAGGCCTATGTCTTGATCAGTAAAAAGCCCATTTCACAAATTCTCTTTTTCCTCTGTTATCAAAATGCATCGTTTCACTGGTTATTTCTTAAGCTCGGTTCGACGGTTTATTTCTCAAGGAGAGACGCGATTTTTTCAACTGCCATCATTACTTTTTCTGAGTACGGTTCTACTTGCAGTTACTTTTCGAATTCGTCATCCCTCTTCACTGTAATCCTTGGTCGGCTATTCCTCTCTTCTTGTTCGGAAAGATGTTTATTAGAAGACGGGGAAAGGGTTTAGACAGTGGGTCAACCCATGAAAGGAAGGTCAAGAAATCAAATGTTCCTAAGTAAAGGATTGCCGAAGTCAACAAGCGCAATGTTAGGTTCATCAAAGGAAAACCTTATGGGGGCGATAGTTCGCTCGGAGATCCCTCGTCAAAGGCGACCCTTGTGGACCTTCGTGAAAATTTTCCCCCTTTCCCTCAGGTGAAATCACGTATACCCTCATCACATTCCTCCGCCTAGTCACAAAGATTTCTTGAAGAAGCAAGGCCAGGCTGATGTTGTTGACATGCAATAAGGTAACTCTTCTCATCTTGGTGTTCTTGAAAGAGCAACAGTCAACTCTGCCATTGATGCTATGCTTAATCTAGGGAAGTCTGAGATGTCTACTGTTGGAAACACTTCCTCTGACCTCCCAAAGTCGCCTAGGCTAATGAAGAATTTGACAACCCCACTCTGGCTGAGATGACCAGAGAACTCAAGGGATGTGGGTACAACTCCGAAGAAGTTGAAGAAGGTCTGAATGGCATGAGTTGGATCACCCCCGAGGAGTTTGCAAGGTGATGAATAGTGGGCTTGTTGCTGATCCTGCCGAAGAGGTGGTTCCTCCTTCGGGTTCTAAGAAGAATGAGAAACCCAAGAAAAGGAGGTTAAGAAGGCTATCAAGTTCAAGAAGAGAAAGGCTGTTCAAGACGCTAGGACTAATGAGAAGGGGAAGTCTTTCAAGAAGACTCGAGACTTAGTCCCTGAAGAAGAAGCTGAGGATGAAGATGTTGCTGACCATGTCACCAACATTGTGGAAGAAGAAGAAGTTGAAGAGGAAAGGGCCCCTGTGAAGAAGAAGAAGAAATCCCCAGGCAAGAAGTTCCTGATGTTCCCATCACAAGAATTTCCTTCCACACCATTCAAAATGCGAGCAGGTGGAAGTATGTTATTCTCCAAAGCATTTCTCCTGAGCATGTGCTTTCAGATGAAGCCCTCGCCTGCACAGACATTGTGGAATTCCTTAAAGAGTCTGGTTTGTTCTCTTCATTTACGTTTGTGGGCTCCTATCATGCTCAGCTTGTTCGTGAATTCATTGTGAACCTTCCTGATCACGTTGACCATGCCATTTCTCCAAATTTTCAGAAAATGTTTGTGATAAACAAGTGCATATAGTTCTCTCCGAATGTTATTCACGAGTTCTTGGGTTCTGAAGCTCCCCCCTGTGAAGATGATATGCCTTCTCGGATTGAGTTAATCAAGGAACTTTCAAGAGGCAAGGATGAAAAGGGTTGTCCGGAGTCTGGTCTCTATCGAGCATGTCTTCTTAGTTCTAAATACTATGTTCTGCGTAAGATTGGAGTAAAGAAATGGCTTCCCACAGCTCACTCTACAAGTGTCTCCTTTGCTCTGGCTCAGTTTATTTATATGTTGGGAACAGGTGGATCTATAGACTTTGGGAAATTCTTCTACTCCTAAATTCTGAAGCATGCTGGATCTGAATCTATCAAGTTCTCATTTCCTACCCATCTATGATTACAGGGATTCTTCTACGTCAGCATCCTGATCTACTCACTCCTCAAGAACTGAAGTCTTGTAGCTCTGCCCCAGGCAAGATTTCCTTCAATTACAAGATTTTTCATAAGCACCATGTAGCTAACATTAAGAAGCCTTCTCAGTCCAGTCTTCCTCATGCTAAGTTCTATTCTCCCGCCAATGTGCCACCCATGAGTGCCGACACAAGGAAGCTGATTGCTCTTTCCCTGATGGTTGAGATCAAGCACCTTGAGCTTGTTATTGCCATGTCTACAGGGAGAAAGAACGATCTTGAAATTGCACTCTCCAAAATGTTTCATGCAGGCTCATCTTCTACACTTGGCTCATCCTCAAAAATAACGTTCTAGTTTTTATTGCATTGATGTTGTTTCTTCTTTCTTTTCCCCTTTCCATCCTCAAACTTTATTTGGGTCTGTAATATTTTCTAAGATACTATTTTTTTCTTCCTCTCTTTGCCTTTGTTCGGAAAAAAGTGGGAGTCAAAAACTGATACTGACTTTTGCTTTTGGTTATCTAGCAATAGCAGTAGTGTGTACTTTGTGCATGTGTTCTTTTTCCTTTATCAGTCACTGTGACATGAGTGACCTTACAGTATGTAGCTTGAAGATCATGTGTTTAGCTTGCGCTTGTATTATGTGTTTCTCTATCCGTCACTGTGACATGAGTGATCTTGCAGTCTGTAGTTTGAGGGACTTCTGCTTGGTTGTTCAGTTTATCAGGTTAAGAGTTTTGCCTTCTCAAAGCCAAAGGGGAAGATTGTTCTTAAATGGAGTTTGGCGTTTTGGTTCAGACAATTCTCTTGGGGCTCATGTTGTTCCTCGCATCACACGGAACATTATTCTTCTCCTTCTGTCAGGATACGACGTGGTCTCACTGACACTATTTTACTAGCCGCGTTGGATGTGCGTCATTTGTCCTTGTTCCGGATCAGAGGACATTCTCTTTGCTTGTCTCTTATATAAGAGAATGTTTCTCTTTTGTATAGGGTTACACATTCTTACTGTTGGAATTGATCTACGGTTTAAGAAAAAGTTTAACGCTTCGTTAACCGGCGGAATTTTAAAAATTTTCTTTTTCAAGTAAAACAGTTTTTACTAACCTAGACAAAGAGCAAGCACATGTAAATAAAACTAATATGAGCAAAGAAGTTTACTAACCTTTTTAGATGCTTGAACGTTGAGAAGCTTTTGGAAAAAGGTTGCAACGTTCGTCTCCCTTCGCAGCACGTCTCTCTTCCTTCCTCGGCAACTCGAGCAACCACGAAAGTTTCTATCACTAAATCACTCGAGAGAAAAGGAATTAGTGAGTGGGCACTTTTAAACACTACGACTTAAGAACGAGTCTTGAAGTCGCAGAGCTAAACACTAGGTCAAATGAGGACCTAGGTGCCAAAACAATAAAATGAAATTGACTAGAGAGAGAGAGAGGAGTCGGCCACAAGGTCTAGGGAGAGAGGCTCTCAATCTCTAACTTATGTGGAATGAATAGAATGAGAGGAATGAGGGTCCTATTTATAGGAGAAGGGTTGGCCTTGGAAAGAAGTAGTTTCCTCTTATTTTCCAAGCCTTTATGAGCAATCTTTTATTGCCCATTCCCATCCAAGATAGGCACCCACTTCATGCAAATCCCCAAGGGATTAGTTTCCTCTTTTGTTTCTCTCTTGGTTGCCTTGGCCGATTCTCTTTGTTTCTCTTAGAGGAAATTTGTTTCCTCTTTTTCTTTTGGCAAGTATCTTGATACATTTATGCACAAAATATTCTCTCTTTCTTTGGGTATGTTGGGCGCCTATAGCCTTCTAGAAAGTGCTTCTAGAAGCTTTTCCATTTGTTCATGACAACATGAAAAAGGCCCATTAAGAATTTTCAATAAAATTCTTATGAAATGAAATTAATCCACAAGGCCCAATGATCAAGTCATGGCCGAGTATTATTAAGTCATCAAATGACCTTGTCAAAAAATTTATTGACATTCATTTCATGCTATGTCTCAAAAGATAAAAATACCCTTTTGACAATTTTCGTTCTTGTTTTGACTTAGCTTCCAGTTTAACTATTCCTACTCGATGTGATTCGTGATAGTGACCTCATGGATCCCAATGAACAAAGCTTGAGCTAAATACTTGGACTCAAAAGTTCACAAACCTTTTCCAAGTTTAGCTTAATGTCAACTGACTCCACTAAAGAGTTGACACTGAAAATCTCTCGGTTCAAATGAATTTATTTTCTACTCAAGAATTCAACCTAATTGTAATGAGTGGATCCACAGAATATTATCAATGTTTACCCTTCATGAATATCATCAGCTAGTCGGGATTTACAAAATTACCATTTTACCCTTCTAGCTGTTATTTCCTCAACTCCTTTGTCGCTTGTGAATAAGTTAGAAACAATGCATTGACGAAGAGCTAACAAGTCACATTGTTTCATCCAAAAGAGTCAGTACTCAATTTGGACACTGGCCAGTTCATTTATTCACACTCCAAGGAACAAAGCATGAGGTGATATACATTGCATTTCAGCAATCTTGTACATGAATTCCATATCTATGAGAACTTCACAAAGTTACTCATGACATTCTCACAACTTAGTATTTCACCAATAGGCCTTGTTCGGAATCACATAGTGAGTTCGAACTCTGACTTTCTCAAATGAGAATACGTAAGGTGTGAAATGGCATGTCTCATTTAAGGATTAAGGTAAGCACGATGCAATTCATACGTAGTGACTTCGAGACATAAGAGGTTAAATGGTTTGTTCTTATCTTGTCTCTAGAAGTGCACTGGTCAATTCAGTACCTTTGGAAGATACCTAGAAGAACTATAGAGTCTCCAACTCTCAATGCCTCATAACCAGACATCATAGATTCTTCTAACAATCATACTGAGGTCAATAGTCCTTTGACCCTTATATTGCGAATATATCGTTTTAAGCAAACTACGAAGAGTTTGTTCATGCAAATTTACATTTGTCTCTTCGTAAGTTTATTAGTTTGTTTATAGACTAAAGACTAATGTTTTATCATAAAGCTTGAAACAGACACAGAAGAATGAATGAACGTTTCAACTTTTTATTAATGAATAAGCAATTACAAGTAAGAGTCTTCATGAGACTTTATTACATCAAATGTACAATATAAGGAATACAACTCTTCTTGTGGGCACCATTGACAACACTTATCTGGCCGAAACCTAAGACAAAGAAAGGGTATGTCTTTTGTCATCTAGTGTTTGTGTCTTTCTGACGAGAACAAACCTAGCATTTTACAGTGATTGCAGTTGGTTGATATACATTGAGTGTTATAGTGAATAGTGAGCTCAAGTCTAGGGGGAGCCTAGATTAGTGATTACCTAGAATAGTTTGGAGTTAGGAATAGTGGAAGGTTATCATCCATTTGTATTCCGTCGTTGTACTCATACTATCGTCTAGTGATGTTACTCTTTTCACCGGGATTCATATCCCCCCAGAGTAGGCAGTTGAGGCAAAACTGGGTTATCATTTTTGGTGTCTTTTACTTTTCATTTTTTATTTGTTGTCTGTTACTTGTTGTCTTTGCACTTTTTTTTACACCTCTTAACAAGACCTAACCAGTTAGCGTATTTATTATATCTTGACTTTCAATTATGATGTGTGGGAACCTGCACATGTGTATACTAATGGTGGTTCTAGATATTACGTCTTTTTTTATGATTTCACTCATTACACTTGGGTTTATCTTAGGAAGACTAGATCTGATTTTTTTGGGTATTTATCGTGATTTTTGAGCTCTCGTTAATAGACAACACTCTGCTGTCCTTAAATGCTTTCCTTGTGATTTAGGGGGTGAATATACTTCTAATAATTTTTTCCAGCTACTTGCTTCTGATGGGACCATTCGTCAAACCTTATGCACCGACACACCTCAACAAAACGATGTTACCGAAAGGAAACACTGTCATCTTGTTGAGACCGCTGGCTCATTCCTATTGTCCGCCGAGGTTCTCAGTATATTTTGGTGGGGAGGTTATCCATACCGCTGCCTATGTCATAAACACAATCCCAACCTCTCATAATTCAGGTTTGTCTCATTTTGAAAAGTTGTTTGGCAATGTCCCTAATTCTGCCTATTTGCATGTTTTTGGTTCCACTTGTTTCGTGCTTCGACCTCATTTAGAGCGCGATACATTGTCTCCTAAGTATGCTTTGGTGTCTTTTCGGGATAAGGTGTTGGTCAAAATGGATATCGTTTTTTTGATCCGATCAGTCAAAAATTGAATGTCTCTCGTCATGTTGTGTTTTTAGAGCATGTTCCTTTCTGCTCTGTTCCCGCTAGTTCTCATAATATGACTAAGAATGATCTTATTTGCATTGATCTTTTTGATATTGACACCGATGAGGTTATACACACTGATACTTTGATTCCTGAGACCCATACGCCTCCGACCCCTCCTGCTACAAATGCTCATCCATCACTTGAGATTGCGAATCATCCTCCTCTGCGTCAGTCCAATCGTCCTCCTAAGTCTACTAAACTTCTTGATTTTACTTATTCTTCATACTCTACCTTATTTGTTTCCTTTCTCGTGCATCTTCACTCTTTGTCTGAGCCTTTGTCCTATAAAGAGGCTGTTGTTGACCCCCTTTGGCAGACTGCTATGGCTGAAGAACTTACTACTCTACATCAGAACATCAGACTAAAAGTTGGGACTTTGTACCGTTGCCGTCGGGGAAGAGGGCTATTGGTTCTTGTTGGTGTTGAAATTGATCATGGGTTAAGAAAAGATTTAACGCTTCGAGCAAGCGGCGGAAAATAAAATTTTTCTTTTGAACAAGTAAAACGATTTTACTAACCTAGACAAATAGCAAGCACATGTTTATATTTAAATTAAAACTATTAAAGAGCATTACTCGTTTACTAACCTTTGTGAAGTTTGAAAGTTGAGAAGCCTTAGGAAGGTTGAAACGTTCGTCTCCCCACACAGCTCGTCTTTCTTCGTTCTTCGGGAACTCGAGTAACCACGAAAGTTTCTATCACATGAATCACTCGAGAAAAGAAAGAATTAGTGTGTGGGCACTGTTAAACACGACGACTCAAGAACAAGTCTAAGAGTCGAAGAGCTAAAACACTAGGTCAAATATGGACCTAGGTGCCAAAACAAAAATGAAAAGAACTAGAGAGAAAAGGGGAGAGGGGGCGGCCAAGTCTAGAGAGAAAAGCTCTCAATCTCTAAAACTTTGGGATGAGAAAACAATGAGAATGAGGGCCCTATTTATATGAGAGGAATTACCTTCAATATGGTAGTTTCCTCTTCTATTGAATATCACATATTCATGAGCGAATATTGCCCTTATTCCCTCTTATGTCACACGTCCATGTAGTCTTGTAGAAGACCATGGATTTGTTTCCTCTTTTGTTTTGCTTCTCCCTTGCCTTGCATTGCCACACATATCCTTTCCACGTAGAGGAAATTTGTTTCCTCTTTTTCTTTAGGCAAGTATGTGCATACATCAATGCACGAAATAATCTCCCTTTTCTCCTTGGGTTGGACGGCCAACATGCTTCTATAAGGAGCTTCTAGGTGTTTCTTCATTTGTTCATTACAGCATAAGAAAGGCCCATTCAGAATTTTCATGTAAAATTTCATGAAATGAAATTAATCCTTAAGGCCCAAAAATATTATTATGGCCGAGTGGAATTTTTCATCATATGACAATGTCAAAATATTTATTTACATTCATTTCGTCATATGTCCAAAAAGACAAAATTACCCTTTAGACGATTTTCGTAAAACTTGTCTCGTTCTTGTTTTTACTTAGCTTCTAGTTTAACTAATCTTTCTCGATATGACTTGTGACAGTAACCTCATGGATCCAAATGAACAAAGCTTGAGCTAACATACTTGGACTCAAAAGTTCACAAATCATTTCCATATTTAGCTTAATGTCAACTGACTCCACTAAAGAGTTGACACTAAGAATCTCTCGGTTCAAATGAATTTATTTTCTACTCAAGAATTCAACTTAATTTTGATGAGTGGATCCACTGAATATTATCTATGTTTACCCTTCATGAATATCATCATCTTGTCGTGATTTACAAAATTACCATTTTACCCTTCTAGCTGTTATTTCCTCAACTCCTTTGTCGCTTGTGAATAAGTTAGAAACAATGTATTGACGAGGAGCTAACAAGTCACATTGATTCATCCAAAAGAGTCATGACTCAATTTGGACACTGGCCAGTTCATTTATTCACATTCCAAGGAACAAAGCATGAGGTGATATACATTGCATTTCAGCAATCTTGTTCATGAATTCCATATCTATAAGATCTTCACAAAGTTACTCATGACATCTTTATAACTTAATACTTCACTGATAGGTCATGTTCAGAATCACATAGTGAATCCGAACTCTGACTTTTTCAAATGTGAATACGTAAGCTATGAAATGACATGTCTCATTTCAGGATTGATGTAAGCATGATGCAATTCATACATAGTGACTTCGAGATATAAGAGGTTAAATGGTTTGTTCTTATTCTGTCTATAGAAGTCCACTGGTCAATTCAGTACCTTCAGAAGATATCTAGAAGAACTATAGAGTCTCCAACTCTCAATGTCCCATAACCAGACATCATAGATTCTCCTAACAATCGTACTGAGATCAATAGTCCTTTAATCATAAGCAAACCATGAAGAGTTTGTTCATGCAAATCTACATTTGTCTCTTCATATGTTGTTAGGTTTGTTTATGGACTAAAGACTATAGACTATCATAAAGCTTCAAATAGACAAGGAAGAATGAATGAACATTTCAACTTTTATTAATGATTTAGCATTTACAAGCAAGAGTCCTCGTGACACTATGTTACATCAAATGTACATAAATAGACACTACTACTCTTCTTGTGGGCACCATTGACAACAAACTCCCACTTGACTCAAAAAAGTTGTGAGTAGTCCTTCATGCCTAATCCCTCCTGATGCTGGTCGAAGACCTTTTTCGCTAGGGCCTTGGTGAATGGGATCTGCAAGGTTGTCCACCGTTGAGATCTTCTTCACCTCCACGTCTCCGCGCTGCACGATCTCTCAAATCAAATGGTATTTCCTCTCAATATATTTAGAGCGCTTATGGCTTCGAGGTTCCTTTGAGTTAGCGACAGCCCCACTGTTATCACAATAAAGGGTCATGGGCTCGTCGACATTTGGAACAACTTCCAAATACTTAAGAAATTTTCGAAGCCATACAGCCTCTTTGGATGCTTCACACGCAGCCAGATATTCTGCTTCGATTGTGGAGTCAGCAATGCAAGATTGCTTAATACTACTACACACAAGAGCTCCACCATTAAGGATGAACCCAGATCTCGAAATGGATTTCCTAGAATCCTTATCCGCTTGAAAATCGGAGTCAGTATATCTCGTCATAGTCAGGTCAGTACCTGAATATGTAAGCATCAAGTTCATAGTTCTTCGAAGATACTAAAGAACATGCTTAATAGCAATCCAATGCTTGGATCCAGGGTTGGATTGAAAACGTCTAACTACGCCAACTGCGAAGCAGATATCTGGTCTAGTGCAAAGCATAGCATACATGAGACTTCCAACGGCTGAGGCGTAAGGAATTCTTCTCATGTCCTCAATCTCTTGTGCAGTCTTGGGAGACTGGTCCTTAGAGAGTGAGACTCCTTGCCTAAAGGGTGTTTGGCCCTTCTTGGAGTCTTGCATCGAAAAGCGATCCATCACCGTATCAATATAAGCTGCTTGAGAGAGCGACAGAGTCCGGTTCTTCCGATCTCGAAAGATTTGGGTCCCCAGATGTACGCGGCTTCTCCTAGATCCTTCATATCGAATTGCTTTGCTAGCCAGACCTTAACCTCAGATAACTTATCCCTTACCTATGAGTAATATATCATCGACATATAGTACCAGAAACACAACCTTACATTCGTGTATAAACTTGTAAACACACGGTTCATCTATTGACTTCTCAAAACTGAAGCTCTTCACAATTTCATCAAATCAAATATTCCATGACCTAGATGCTTGCTTTAACACTAGGACAAATATAGTCATCCGTTGCAACGATGTCGCACCTAATGCCCTAAAAGTCGCACCTAATAGTTTATTAGGTGCGACTTTAGGTATGACAAAGTCGCACCTAAAAGTCCGTCGCTAAATGCATTACGTGCGACATGTCGCACCTAATATGGATACCTTTAGGTGCGACACTTTCAGGTGCGACATGCCCAAGCTGTTTTGCTACTAAAAATCTTGAAATTGGCGGGTGATTTCATATCAGGTGCGACTTCGTCGCACCTAATAATCTTCATGCCATTATATTCGGTGCGACATGTCGCAGCGAATAAGTTAGTTTAATTTAAAAAAATTACAAAATTAGAAATTAGAAAATTAAATCAAAATTCATCTATAATTAAATAAAAATTAATTAACAATATTATAAATTAGAAATAATATTCTGAAAACAGAATTCTTGATTAAAAATACAAATCTAGTCTAACAAAAACGAAAAAGTTAATTCCTAATTTTTTTCCTATGCAACTTATCGATAGTAGAATTCCCTCTACCGAATAAGTTGCCAGAACTTCGGGAACTGCTTCCGCCGCTTCCGTAAGGACGGTCTCGCAAGAAATCCATAGAACCAGGGGTAGAACCCGGCGTGAAACCTATCATCTGCTGATCAGTGCCACCTGGTTGCGGTGCAGGTGGAGGTTGGGGAGCCGTGGGAGGTTGGTTGTGCATCTGGGTGAGGAAGGCGATCTGTTGCCGCATCTCTTGCAGCTCGGCTTATTGGGCATCCATATGAGCTCGCATCTCGGCAACCAATGGATCGGTCTGAGATGACGAACTTGATGAGCCTCTATCTAGCGCTTGGGCAACACCCAGCGATGACCTTGGGATCGAAGACCCTAAATCGACTTCCCATTCTCTGCGTACTCCCAAAACGTCGCACATCGCGTACATCTCTGCATCTTCTTGGGAGATCATGGTGTTTTGCTCCTCCGCTTGTCGCAAAATATCTATCGTCTAGGCAGTGATTTGATCCTTCACAAAAAAAACAACAAAAACTTATCAGATAAGAATAATTTAAGTAATTAAATATAGTAAATAAAATAAATAACTTACAAATTGCGATTTCGCGAATTCCGTCGTCCACGATCCCTTAGCGTCATGGTGTTTTTCTGACCATATCGCTAAAGCCGAGCCCATACTCCCATCTTCCCTTCGCTGTAATTTTTCAACATTAAAATATGAATCACATATATATTGCATCTTAATATTAAGCGACTTACGTTCCTCAAGCGATGACCAAAAAAACTAAGCGACCCTTGTCTCGCCTTCGTCTTCTTCTTCTTCGAATTTTCCCGGTTGCGGACAGACTTCGCCTGCGAGACATAAATTCGTTAAGTTCAATATTAAGAAATTCAAATAACCATCGGAAGTTCAACTCATACCTTATGCTCCGGCGAGTCGAATGTCTCTATTGCCTTCAACCAGGCTTCCTTGTTATAGCCTTCGGAAGTTTCGTTTTTAGCGAGATCCTTACTCCCGCAAAACGTCTTGAAGAAGAGCTGCGATAATCTCGACTTCTGGCCACGGCGCATCCTCTTCGCATCGCGAATGATAGCCATATAAATCTCGTTGCGAATAGGATCTGCTGACATAAGCTCACCAGTGTCAGGATGAGCGTAAACGAAGCAGTACTCGTTATAAATCGAGCTCATAAGAGCCGCCATACTCTGCGCAGGCACATGATTCCAGTCTAGGAGGTCGACTGGAATGGTACTCTTGATCAGGTTTCCTAATCGGTTTTGGAACGTCCCGATCAATGGATTTTGCTCCCTTACGTCTTGGTAGAACGCCTGCTGTGTCTAATCGTAGCGAACTATGTTCGCTCCAGGTGTGCCAACACTATCTCTCGTAGAAACGAGGCTAGTCGTTGGTCCCCGCTTCTTCCTCGGCATCTGCGGGGGATCATGATCTCATCCTGATGTGTCCTGACCTGAAGTCGACATCCTGCAAAATGAATAGTAGGTAGTATTTACTATTTAATTAGTATTCGACGATTGTGGTTATTACATGGTGTTAGTCATTCATCGTCATCACTTGATGTAATGTTAGTATTGACATCAACATCGTCTCCCTCAAAAACGGCGCATGCCTCATCTTCTTCATCCACTTCTTCATCATCTTCAACAACAGTAACAAGCTCGGCCGTAGCGGTTTCGTGTCGATGATTAAGACGGTTGATATTTGACAATTCTATTGCCAACGGAATCGATACTGAAGTGGTCGGGTCAACTTTAGGAATGTCCCATAGACCTCGATGATTGCATTCCTTAACGATTTCCCATTCGCGATCCCATCTTGGATGTAAAACACTTGCTTTGCTTGAGTCGCGAGTATATACGACTCTTCTGTACACCACTCTTTGGCGGTATACGAACTCGTTGCTCCGGTGGTCTTATCAACATGCACTATACGTCCTTCATTGTACTTGTCACGATAGCATATGCATTTGAAAAGTACGACACGACAGTTATGTATATAGTTCAGCATGATGACGTCTTCCATTCGACCGTAAAAGTTGAACTCGTTCACGGGCACACAAACACCACTATTCTGGGTGATTCATTGGTTATCATGACAATGAGTGATGAACTTCACGCCATTCACAAAGAAACTCGGATACTGATGAGCAATTTGCATAGATCCCGCAGACAATGCGTAAAGCTCTTCGGACACGTTGGAACCACTAACTTTCATGTCATAAATCTGGAATATGAAAATGAAGATGATGTCATTAGCAGTTTTAGTATGCTTTCAGCAAATGAATCCTTTCAGTTTACCTTTTTCGCAAACCAAATTTTGAATTCTTTTCTGTGCATTGCTTCGATATCAGAATCTGCGGTTCCCGCTTCAGAGTTATTTTGTATAAGTTCCAAATGCTCACTGTTAACATTACATAATTGTATAAGTTCCAGATAATGTACATATTTAAATAAAAGATTCCTTTCCATCAAATACGGATCGATTTCTGGACAATTGGTAAAAATGTACCACTCCGCCTTCTCTTTTTGGTCGTCATCTAAAACTATCGGCTTCATCATACCGTAAGGCACACAGTTTTCAGACCGAAAAACACTAAGTTCTCGCATTTGAACTTCGTCGACAGTTTTCTTATCTTCGAGATACCTTGCAAGAAATGTCAATGCCTCTTCTACAACGTACGCTTCCGCAATAGAGCCTTCGGGTCTAGCTCTATTTCTGACAAATTGTTTTAACGTTCCAAGGTATCTCTCAATTGGGTACATCCATCGCATATGCACCGGACCGCCACACAATGCTTCATCTGGTAGATGAATTGCCAGGTGAACCATGATCGTGAAAATAGCTGGCGGAAATATCATCTCAAGCTTACACAATATCTCAATGATTAAATCTTGCGCTTTTTCGAGATCTTCCACTCTCATGGTTCTAGAACTGATCAACTTGAAAAAGTTGCAGAGCTCGAAGATCGTCTCTTCTATCGGGTTTGGCACAAAATGGCGAATACCATCAGCCAACAGCCTCTGCATGATCACATGACAATCGTGCGACTTCAAACCTGTGAGCTTCTCGTCAGCAGTCACATTTTTCTTCAAATTTCCAGCGAGCCCATGTGGGAATTCAACAGATTGGAGGAACTCGGTAAACCGTTGTCTCTGCTCAAGGGTTAACGTGTACGCTGCTGGCGGTTTGTACCGCCCATTCCTTTGTTGTCTCAAGTGCAGAGAAGATTTGATTTTCAAGTCCATTAAGTCCAATCTGGACTTCACCGTATCATAGTGTTGGAATCGATCTAGGGTTTAAGAAAATAATTAACGCTTCGGTAAGCGGCGGAATTTTAAAAATTTTCTTTTACAAGTAAAAACAGTTTTTTACTAACCTAGACAAAGGGCAAGTACATGTAATTAAAACTAATATGAGCTAAGAAGTTTACTAACCTTTCTTGAAGCTTGAACCTTGAAGAAGCTTTTGGAAAGTTGCAACGCTCGTCTCCCCTCGCAGCACGTCTCTCTTTCTTTCCTCGGCACCTCGAGCAACCACGAAAGTTTCTATCACTAAATCACTCGAAATAAAGGAATTAGTGAGTGGGCACTTTTAAACACTACGACTTAAGAACGAGTCTTGAAGTCGCAGAGCTAAACACTAGGTCAAATGAGGACCTAGGTGCCAAAACAAAAACAAAAATAACTAGAGAGAGAGAGAGGAGAAATCGGCCACAAGGTCTAGAGAGAGAGAGTCTCTCAATCTCTAACTTATGTGGAATGAATCAAATGAGAGGAATGAGGTGGGGTATTTATAGGAGGAGGATTACCTTCAAAAGGTAGTTTCCTCATACCCCTTGCACGTCCAAATGAGCTTCTAGAAGCCTTTGGATTTGTTTCCTCATTTGCTTTCTCTCTTAGTTGGCCGAAAATGCACTTTCCTTCTAAAGGAAATTTGTTTCCTCTTTTTCTTTTGGCAAGTATCTTCATACATCAATGCACAAAATAAACTCTCTTATTCTCTATGGGGCTGCACGAAATTAGTCTCCCATTCTCTTGGGTTGGACGGCCAAAGGGCTTCCAGAAAGCCTTTCTAGATTTTTCTTTAGTTGTTCATGACAACATAAGAAAAGCCCATTGAGAATTTTCAAGTAAAATTCTATGAAATGAAATTAATCCACAAGGCCCAATGAACACATCATGGCCAAGTGATCTAGGCCATCATATGACCATGTCAAAAAAATTTATTGACATTCATTTCATGCTATGTCCAAAAAGACAAATTTACCCTTTTGACAATTTTCGTAAAACTTGTCTCGTTCTTGTTTTGACTTAGCTTCTAGTTTAACTATTCATATCGATGTGATTCGTGACAGTGACCTCATGGACCCAAATGAACAAAGCTTGAGCTAAACACTTGGACTCAAAAGTTCACAAACCTTTTCCAAGTTTAGCTTAATGCCAACTGACTCCACTAAAGAGTTGACACTGAAAATCTCTCGGTTCAAATGAATTTATTTCTACTCAAGAATTCACCTAATTATAATGAGCGGATCCACTGAATATTATCTATGCTACCCTTCATGAATGTCATCGGCTAGTTGGGATTTACTAAATTACCATTTTACCCTTCTAGCTGTTATTTCCTCAACTCCTTTGTCGCTTGTGAATAAGTTAGAAACAATGTATTGACGAGGAGCTAACAAGTCACATTGTTTCATCCAAAAGAGTCAGGACTCAATTTGGACACTGGCCAGTTCATTTATTCACACTCCAAGGAACAAAGCATGAGGTGACATACATTGCATTTCAGCAATCTTGTACATGAATTCCATATCTATGAGAACTTCACAAAGTTACTCATGACATTCTCACAACTTAGTACTTCACCAATAGGCCCTGTTCGGAATCACATAGTGAGTCCGAACTCTGACTTTCTCAAATGAGAATACTAAGCTGTGAAATGGCATGTCTCATTTCAGGATTAAGGTAAGCATGATGCAATTCATACGTAGTGACTTCGAGACATAAGAGGTTAAATGGTTTGTTCTTATCTTGTCTCTAGAAGTGCACTGGTCAATTCAGTACCTTCGGAAGATACCTAGAAGAACTATAGAGTCTCCAACTCTCAATGCCTCATAACCAGACATCATAGATTCTTCTAACAATCGTACTGAGGTCAATAGTCCTTTGACCCTAAGATTGCGAATATATCGTTTTAAGCAAACTACGAAGAGTTTGTTCATGCAAATCTACATTTGTCTCTTCGTAAGTTGTTAAGTTTGTTTATGGACTAAAAGACTAAGGTTTTATCATAAAGCTTCAAACAAAGAAAGAATGAATGAACGTTTCAACTTTATTATTAAAGAATAAGCAATTACAAGCAAGAGTCTTCATGAGACTATATTACATCAAATGTACACAAATAGACACTACTACTCTTCTTGTGGGCACCATTGACAACAAACTCCCACTTGACTCAAAGAAGATGTGAGTAGTCCTACATGCCTAATCCCTCTCGAAGTTGGTCGAAGACCATGTTCGCTAGGGCCTTGGTGAATGGATCTGCCAGAGATCTACTTCACCTCCACGTCTCTGCGTTTCGCGATCTCTCGAATCAAATGGTATTTCCTCTCAATATGTTTAGAGCGCTTATGGCTTCGAGGTTCCTTTGAGTTAGCGACAGCCCTACTATTATCACAATAAAGGGTCATGGGCTCGTCGACGTTTGGAACAACTTCCAAATACTTAAGGAATTTTCTAAGCCGTACAACCTCTTTGGATGCTTCACAAGCAGCTACATATTCTGCTTCCATTGTGGAGTCAGCAATGCAAGATTGCTTAATACTTCTCCACACAACAACTCCACCATTAAGGATGAACACAGATCCCGAAGTGGATTTCCTGGAATCCTTATCCGCTTGAAAATCGGAGTCGGTATATCCCGTCATAGTCAGGTCAGTACCTGAGTATGTAAGCATCAAGTTCCTAGTTCTTCGAAGATACTTAAGAACATGCTTAACAGCAATCTAGTGCTCGGGTCCAGGGTTGGATTGGAAACGGCTAACTACGCCAACGGCGAAACAAATGTCAGGTCTAGTGCAAAGCATAGCATACATGAGGCTTCCTACGTCAGAGGCATAAGGAATTTTCCTCATGTCTTCAATCTCTTGTGCAGTCTTGGGAGACTGGTCCTTAGAGAGTGAAACTCCATGCCTAAAGGGTGTTTGACCCCTCTTGCAGTCTTGCATCGAGAAGCGATCCATCACCTTATCAATATAAGATGCTTGAGAGAGCGACAGGGTCCGGTTTTTCCTATCTCGAAAGATTTGGATCCCCAGAATGTACGCGGCTTCTCCTAGATCCTTCATATCGAATTGCTTTGCTAGCCAGACCTTAACCTCAGATAACTTACCCATGTCATTACCAATGAGTAGTATATCATCGACATATAGTACCAGAAACACAACTTTACCTTCGTGTATTAACTTGTAAACACAAGGCTCATCTATTGACTGTTCAAAGCCAAAGCTCTTTACAGTTTCATCGAATCTAATATTCCATGACCTAGATGCCTGCTTTAGTCCATAAATGGATTTAAGCAACTCACAAACCTTGGTCTCTTGACCTTTATCCACGAAACCGTCTGGTTGAGCCATGTAAATGCGCTCGTCAAGATTGCCATTCAGAAAGGCTGTCTTGACATCCATTTGCCATATCTCATAGTCGAGAGCTGCAGCTATGGATAGGAGTATGTGGATGGATTTAAGCATCGCGACTGGCGAGAAGGTTTCTTCATAGTCAATCCCTTCTTGTTGGGTTTAACCCTTCGCCACAAGTCGTGCTTTGAACGTCTCGACGTTCCCATCAGGACCCCTTTTCTTCTTGTATATCCACTTACACCCTACGGGTTTAATCCCTTCAGGAAGGTCTACAAGTTTCCAGACTTTGTTGACATACATCGAGTGCATTTCAACTTTCATGGCGTCAAGCCAAAGGTTTGATTCAGAACAAGCCATCGCTTGGCTATAGGAAACAGGGTCATCCATGTCGGAGACGGCTACAAGAGAGTCTCCATAAGACATGTACCTGTCAGGCTTTTGAGTAGCCCTCCCACTACGTCTAAGTACTACTTGACGAGATTCTGATGAGTTAGGTTGTGTTTCAGTTGGGGTAAGAACAGTTCTTACAGATGAGGTAGAAGCTTCCTCACCCAACTTTTCTTCAAGCACAATTTTGCTTCTAGGTTTTGCATCTTTCATAAAGTCCTCCTCGAGGAAACGAGCATTCGTGCTAACGAAAGTCTTATCGTCCTCGGGACTATAGAAAATGAAACCTTTGGTTTCCTTTGGATATCCTACAAACAGGCACAATTCTGACCTACTAGCCAACTTGCTAGTCTTTTGCCTTAGCACATGTGCAGGGCAACCCCAAATTCGGATGTGGCCCAAACTTACTTTACGGCCAGTCCATCTTTCATAAGGAGTACCAGGAACCGTTTTAGACGGAACTTGGTTCAGAATGTAAGCGGCTGTTTCGAGGGCATATCCCCAAAAGGGAAGCGGGAGTGACGAGTAACTCATCATCGATCTAACCATCTCCATAAGAGTTCGGTTTCTTCTCTCTGACACTCCGTTTTGTTGAGGTGTGCCAGGTGCGGTAAGCTGAGAAGCGATACCTTCTTCTTTAAGAAAGTCATCGAACTCTCCAGACATATACTCACCACCTCGATCAGATCGAAGGGTTTTGATCACTTTGCCAGTTTGCTTTTCCACTAAAGCCCTAAAGACCTTAAATACGTTAAAGGTCTCGGATTTGTGTTTAAGCAAATAGACAAACCCATATCGCGAGTAATCATCGGTGAAGGTAACGAAGTATTCGTATCCTCCACGTGCCTGTTGGCTGAGCGGACCACATACATCAGAATGTATTAGTTCCAGCAACTCAGTGTCTCTTCGACCCTTATCGGAGAAAGGTCGCTTAGTCATTTTTCCTTCTATGCAGGATTCACAAGTAGGTAGTGAACCTATTGCAGAGGCTTGGAGTGGACCGTCCCTCACAAGTCTCTTAATCCTTTCTAGACTGATATGACCAAGTCTTAAGTGCCATAGGTGTGTTGATTTTGTTAGATCGGAGGATTCAGAAAGTTTGATCCTCTTTGGCTCCCTAATTAGATCATTATCTATTTCGGTGTCTAAAAGAGAAGGTTGAGTGGGATAGATGTAGAAAAGAGCATTCTTCATACACGCATCAGTGACAAAAGAATTATCAGGAAACGAAATACGAATTCCATTCTTAATGAACTTTAAACAGTAATCTTGCTCACGTAGACGAGCAACGGATATTAAGTTCTTCCCAAAGGTAGGAACAAAATAAACATTATTCAAGTTTAAAGTGCGGTCTTCAAAAGACAGCGTCACGGATCCCACAGCCTTTGCAGACACCAGGCTCCCATCACCCCATTTGAAACAGAACTCGCCTTCCTCTAAGCTTTTGGTTTTCTTGAAACCATTTAAGGAACAACAAATATGGTTAGTAGCAGCGGAGTCAAGAATCCATGTTGATACATTATCGGCTACTAAGCATGCTTCGGTGACTAGTACAATACTATGTTCATTTGCTTTGAGACTTGCATGACAGTTCTTTTTATCGGCCTTGTGAGGTCTCTTCTTAGTTCTAGAGGCGGAGGCTTTTTGCTCAGTAGCATGTGCCTCTCCTTGATTCCTCTTTCTCTTAGTGAGACCTACAGCAGTGTGAAGTTCCTTCATAAGCTTGGTAACAGTGTACTCTAGCTTGTTTATGGAGTAGTTCATCTTGGAGGTATCAAGAGATGCGGGGAGAGTTTCTAAGATCATATCTATGACATTCTTCCCATCAGTCTCAGATCCTAGGATTTCCATTTTATTTAGAAAACTAATGATCAGTATCATAAAGTCTCTAACAGGAGTCCTAGCCTTCATATGACAGTTCATAAACTGTCGGACTGCTTTTTGCCTTGATTGACGCCTTTGCCCTCCAAATATTTCAAGGAGATTGTAGAGCATTTCGGCGGCAGTCTCGATGTCGCGATGTTGCTCTTTCAGCATATTGTTCATAGATGCCAAGATATAGCACCTCACAATCTCATCGGATCGAAGCCAGGCCGCTAAGGCGTCATTGTCCTCTTGAGTCGAATCATCATTCGTCAGAGGAGGACACGGGGTGGTGAGTACCCATTTGTGCTTGGTAAGGATTATGTCGAGGTTAAGCTTCGAGTCTATGTAGTTTTCGTTTTCGAGTTTGTTCGAGGAAAGAATGAAAGAGAGAGGGTTGGGAGACATATTGCCTATAAAAGTTTAAACAAGTTTATGATTAGTCTTTGGTTTAGGATTTAAGTTTGTTTAAGACTTTATAAAATCCAAAGGTGTTATGAACGAAATGACACTTTACTCCTTCGAGGGAAGGCCGCAACGAGTCTCCTTTCATAAGTAAATGACTCATCATTAATGCATAGCCAAGATGTCAATACATCAATTTTGACTAGCCACCTTGTAAATTGGTCTGATCACTCACATCCTTTCGCAGGGCCTCGAGGGAGGATTACTAGGGATTGAGTCTAAGTGTGTAACCAACCACTTAGTCCAGAAGATTGACTTTGAAAAACAATCCGCCGAGGGGAGGCCTTGTCATCATCGTCTCACTCTCGGACGTAGCTCATTGAGCAATGATCAGAGCAAAGCGCCCTTGAGTACTCTCATTTAAGAGAGGGCCACGAGGGTGACTCTTAGTCCGGCGACACTTGCACTTTTCATTAGTGTTGGGGATCGTGGGTTACAAACAACAAGTATAACCCTCCCACTTAGTTTTTGGAGTTGGTTCATCGACTCTTATAAGTTCGGAAACAAATTTCCTAGTTAGAGAGCGACAGAGCGGACAACTAGAAGAGAATCCTAGATCGACATGTTCAGAGTAGTATTAGTGCATAAAGGCACAAGGTACATACTCGATCTTTTCCTATTTTCTATTTCGGGAAAGTGCGTGAGGGAAGTGTGAACTTCAACTCACTCGAACACTTGAAAGTTTGAGATTACACATCTTTTTATTTTTTCGGCTTGTCTACAAGGAGACCTCCCACTCAAATTTTCAAGAGCATATAGATTTTGAACATATGTGATATAGATATAGTTTTGAAAACATTTTGAAAATTAATTTGATTTGGATGACAAAATTTTTTCATGTTTGAAAGTGAAAACGGTTTTTCAAAATTCAAACTAGTTTTGTAAAAATTCAATTTCAAATTAAACTTTCAAAAATAAAAACATTTTAATCTTACACATCATGTTTATAATCATATGAAAAACATTTTTGCTCAAGAAAATTTTCTCATTAGAGTTCTATAACTCATGGTAGTGGGGTTTGAAAATCCGGATTTCTAAAAAACTGGAGTTTCAGACAGCCGCGCACCTCGGAGTAAAATCGCCATATCTGGCGGCTCCGATGTCCTTTTGAGCCGAAACCGGTGGCATTGGACAGAGGACAGACAGAGCTTTAATTTGATTCAAGAATCATTAAATTTAGATTCCTGAGAAGAGAGTTATGCCACTTTTAATGCGGGTTTACTCCAGCTCGAAGAAAAAGAAATAAATTAAAGCTTGGTCCTTTTTAGGTGCGAAAAAGAATCGAGTGTAACGGAACATTTTAAGATGTTGTTTAAAGCTTCTATTTGTGTTTTATTAGCAGGGTAATAACATAGAATAAAAGAAATAACAACATGCATAAAACGATTCAAGTAAATAAACGAAACTTGCAAGACAATATAACTAGTCACAAAATTTTACTCGAAATTTCTCAAACCTTTAAAACACGTTTTTCAATATAAAAAATTAAAAACTTTTAGAACTGATTCTAATGTGTTTTAAAAACATCCCAAACTCATAGAAAATCAACATGCTTTTTAATTTAAAGACAAGAGCATTAAATTAAAAAAAAATCTAAGATTACAATTCTAACTTGTCACAAAATTAGTAAACTTTCGAAAACGATTTTCAAGCTCATAATTTTAAAAACATGTACATGCTAATCTTTGACCATAGCTCTGATACCATTTGTTGGAATCGATCTAGGGTTTAAGAAAATAATTAACGCTTCGGTAAGCGGCGGAATTTTAAAAATTTTCTTTTACAAGTAAAAACAGTTTTTTACTAACCTAGACAAAGGGCAAGTACATGTAATTAAAACTAATATGAGCTAAGAAGTTTACTAACCTTTCTTGAAGCTTGAACCTTGAAGAAGCTTTTGGAAAGTTGCAACGCTCGTCTCCCCTCGCAGCACGTCTCTCTTTCTTTCCTCGGCACCTCGAGCAACCACGAAAGTTTCTATCACTAAATCACTCGAAATAAAGGAATTAGTGAGTGGGCACTTTTAAACACTACGACTTAAGAACGAGTCTTGAAGTCGCAGAGCTAAACACTAGGTCAAATGAGGACCTAGGTGCCAAAACAAAAACAAAAATAACTAGAGAGAGAGAGAGGAGAAATCGGCCACAAGGTCTAGAGAGAGAGAGTCTCTCAATCTCTAACTTATGTGGAATGAATCAAATGAGAGGAATGAGGTGGGGTATTTATAGGAGGAGGATTACCTTCAAAAGGTAGTTTCCTCATACCCCTTGCACGTCCAAATGAGCTTCTAGAAGCCTTTGGATTTGTTTCCTCATTTGCTTTCTCTCTTAGTTGGCCGAAAATGCACTTTCCTTCTAAAGGAAATTTGTTTCCTCTTTTTCTTTTGGCAAGTATCTTCATACATCAATGCACAAAATAAACTCTCTTATTCTCTATGGGGCTGCACGAAATTAGTCTCCCATTCTCTTGGGTTGGACGGCCAAAGGGCTTCCAGAAAGCCTTTCTAGATTTTTCTTTAGTTGTTCATGACAACATAAGAAAAGCCCATTGAGAATTTTCAAGTAAAATTCTATGAAATGAAATTAATCCACAAGGCCCAATGAACACATCATGGCCAAGTGATCTAGGCCATCATATGACCATGTCAAAAAAATTTATTGACATTCATTTCATGCTATGTCCAAAAAGACAAATTTACCCTTTTGACAATTTTCGTAAAACTTGTCTCGTTCTTGTTTTGACTTAGCTTCTAGTTTAACTATTCATATCGATGTGATTCGTGACAGTGACCTCATGGACCCAAATGAACAAAGCTTGAGCTAAACACTTGGACTCAAAAGTTCACAAACCTTTTCCAAGTTTAGCTTAATGCCAACTGACTCCACTAAAGAGTTGACACTGAAAATCTCTCGGTTCAAATGAATTTATTTCTACTCAAGAATTCACCTAATTATAATGAGCGGATCCACTGAATATTATCTATGCTACCCTTCATGAATGTCATCGGCTAGTTGGGATTTACTAAATTACCATTTTACCCTTCTAGCTGTTATTTCCTCAACTCCTTTGTCGCTTGTGAATAAGTTAGAAACAATGTATTGACGAGGAGCTAACAAGTCACATTGTTTCATCCAAAAGAGTCAGGACTCAATTTGGACACTGGCCAGTTCATTTATTCACACTCCAAGGAACAAAGCATGAGGTGACATACATTGCATTTCAGCAATCTTGTACATGAATTCCATATCTATGAGAACTTCACAAAGTTACTCATGACATTCTCACAACTTAGTACTTCACCAATAGGCCCTGTTCGGAATCACATAGTGAGTCCGAACTCTGACTTTCTCAAATGAGAATACTAAGCTGTGAAATGGCATGTCTCATTTCAGGATTAAGGTAAGCATGATGCAATTCATACGTAGTGACTTCGAGACATAAGAGGTTAAATGGTTTGTTCTTATCTTGTCTCTAGAAGTGCACTGGTCAATTCAGTACCTTCGGAAGATACCTAGAAGAACTATAGAGTCTCCAACTCTCAATGCCTCATAACCAGACATCATAGATTCTTCTAACAATCGTACTGAGGTCAATAGTCCTTTGACCCTAAGATTGCGAATATATCGTTTTAAGCAAACTACGAAGAGTTTGTTCATGCAAATCTACATTTGTCTCTTCGTAAGTTGTTAAGTTTGTTTATGGACTAAAAGACTAAGGTTTTATCATAAAGCTTCAAACAAAGAAAGAATGAATGAACGTTTCAACTTTATTATTAAAGAATAAGCAATTACAAGCAAGAGTCTTCATGAGACTATATTACATCAAATGTACACAAATAGACACTACTACTCTTCTTGTGGGCACCATTGACAACACATAGTTCTTCTTTTCCAAGCTGAGCATCGTCCCGAGAAGATTCTCGCACACGTTCTTCTCTATATGCATGACGTCCATGTTGTGCTTCAACTCCAACTCTGACTAGTAAGACAACTCATAAAAGATGCTCTTTTTTGGTCCAATTCAATTCGCACTTAGCACGTTTTCGTTTACCGGCATTTTTGCCAGTTCTCGTGCAAGAAACACTAGCCAACTGATCGAGTATGTCTTGCGTAGTCAACTTGACAGGCTTACGGCGCTTCTCGTGGCGATCTACTTAGTGATCAATACTTTTCCTCAATCGGTTAGACGTAGGCAAGAATCGACGATGGTCATAGTAGACGATCCTGTTTCTGACTTTCATAGATGGCGTCTCAAGGTTGCACGCGGGACACGCAAGATACCCTTGGCCACTTGATCCCGACAAATACGATTGAGCCGGAAAGTAGTTTATCGTCCATAGAAGCGTGGCAAGCAACCGAAACACTTCATCGTCCATAATTCTTTCAGCTTTTCAACTAGTGGTTGTAAGAACACGTCCAGGTCTTTTCCAAGTGAGCTCGGTCCAGGTATCAGAAGCGTCAGCATCAAGTGCTCTTTTTTCATGCACAACCAAGGTGGCAAGTTGTACGCAGTTAGTACCATGGGCCACATACTGTACGCTAGACTCATTTCCCCAAACGGGTTGAACCCATCAGAAGCTAGTCCCATACGTACGTTACGAGGCTCTGCAGCAAAATCTGGGTATCTCTTGTCTAGATTCTTCCACGTCGAACCATCCGCAAGATGTCACAAATTGCCATCTTCTTTGACGCGATCTCGTTCGTGCCACTGCATCTCAAGCGATGTGTGTCGAGAAGCGTATAATCGCTTCAGTCGATCTTTCAAGGGAAAGTATCATAATACCTTTTGTGATACATTCTTCCCGATTGGCTTCCATCTACTCTCATTACAAATTGGGCACACTTCAGCTTTCTCAGGATCTTTTCAAAATAACACACAATAGTTGATGCACGCATCGATCATATCGAATCCCATGCCGAAACGCTTCAGCTTCGCCTTTGCCTCGTAGTGTTTTTCCAGAATTTGGTTACCAATTGGATGAGACTTCCTCAAAAGCTGCAACAATTCTATATACAAAAAATTGGCTACGTAAGCCACCTAAACTATAAGAATTGTAAATTAGCCAACATTTAGTAAATACTTTGTAAATAGCCAACTTGCATACGTGACAGCCTATTAACTACCTTTTTTACATGTTTGACTGGATTAAATAAGTCTTTTATTAATCTGTTAATAAGTTAACTTGGATATTTACAAGAAATTAACGAAATGTGGACTATATCCCAATTCACTATAACCGTGTGGCTATATAACTTAATAACCCTTCTATAAACGACTTGTTCGTCCAATGGTTCGTGACTTTGATATGCATCAACGAAACCATGAACGACAAAGACGAAAACTCTTTGCATCCAGGGTACAATTCTGCTTCCAACTCGACGAATAAGTCTTCCACTTGCTCATCTGGACGCACTTCACCTAGAGTTGGATCCATAAAATCGTTGAAGTCCTCGTGATCCATTATATCATGGAGAGCATCGTGCAATCCACCGACTCCTCTCTGGTTAGTCTCGCTGACATCTTCTACTCGAGTAAGCACATGACGTTCTCCGTGATCATACCATTCGGTGTATCCCGGGGTAAACCCCTTGTTCAAAAGGTGATTCTTTACGACCCCGATGTCCAGCCATCTCACGTTATTGCAAGACTTACAAGGACAACGATAATGACCGTTTGCGTTCGGGAGTCTGCTTACATGGTGGATAAACTCGTTAACCCTTATTTTATATTGCAAACTCAATCGATTGTTCTCGGTAATCCAATCTCTACTTGGATTTTACATTATGCTGAATGAGAGGGGAAATTGAGAGATAAAAATGAATCGTTAGAATTCATTTTGTAAGAGTGAATTATTAGGAAATTTAGAGGTAAAAATGAATGATTAGGAAATTGAAAGTGAATCGTTAATATTTGAAATTTAGAGTGAATTGTTATGAAATTGAGAGTGATGAATTGTTAGGAAATTGAAAGTGAATCGCTAATATTTGAAAGATTCGAGTGCGAATTTGTAAGAGTGAAAGAGAATTCGTGAATGACATGTATTATATACAAATTCACTACTGATTTCATTAACGAGTTAACCAATTTCGACAAATTAGTTAATTCGTTAAAATATATTATCGAAAGAGTTAATTTTTTGACAAATACGTTTTATTCAACCACAAATTCGGCAGAGTTTCCCCTACAATGTTGACTAACCAAAATCTGCAATTTAAAAAAAAAACCACATATACAACCAACAAAGACTATTCTATTCATATATATTACTAATTAATCTATCTAAACATGTTACTAATTAATTAATTAATCAAATTTTCAACAAATTACAATCAAATTAAACAAACAATTTAACTTCACATATATTCATAAAACTAATTAGCGGACGAAAAATAGTAAATTAACTTAACTAATTAAATCACATAAACATTTCAATTTCAATTTCAATTCAAATAATTACGATAATCTAAAACTAAATTAAATTAAATATTTCAATTCAACTTAACTAACTAAACTACTAAGTAACAATTAGATAACGAACCTTATTGGGGCGCGAGTCGTCAAAGCGAGAGGAAGGAGGGCTGATGGCTGGTGGGGGCGAGGGGCGGAGAGGGCTGGTCGCTGGTGGGGCGGGGGGCAGCGAGGACGCGCTGGTCACAGCCGGCGGGGCGACGGGCAGTGAGGAGGTTGGTCCAGGTGGCGGGATGGGTGGCTGTCACAGCCAGAGGGGAGCGGGTCTGGTCCATGCGGCGAGGGCAGGGAGGAGGCTGGTCCAGACGGCGGGGCGGGTGGCTGGTCACGGCCGGCGGGGCGAGGGGCGGGGGGCTGGTCTGAGAGAGACAGAGTGAGATTGAGAGATGGTGAGACAGAGAGAGAGAGAGAGAGAGAGAGAGAGAGAAAGAGAGAGAGAGAGAGAGCGTGGGGGGCTGGGCCAAGGTTGAGCTCGCCGAAGTTGCAAAGAGAGACGGGGTGAAAGAGTGAAAGCTCGGACGAGGAAGAAGAAGAGGGCTCGGGTTTAATAACCCCTAAGACTATTGGGTGTGACACTGTCACACCTAATAATCATATTGGGTGCGATAATGTCGCACCCAATATGAAATCCCGGATCCAAAAAATTTCAGAGGGATACGCCCAAATTTAAAATCTTTTAGGTGCAACGAATGTCGCACCTAATAGCTTTCGATGCGACAATATCATATTAGGTGCGACATATCGCACCGAATACCACTAAACATTAGCGAAATTTTTAGTCATGTGGATGAGTATCCAGTGCGACATGTCGCACCGAATATGAGCTTAGGTGCGACATTTAGGTGCGACATTTCGCACCTAATACCCTTCCGCACCAGAAATGTGAATTTGTAGTAGTGTAATCCATAAATGGATTTAAGCAACTCACAAACCTTGGTCTCTTGACCTTCTACCATGAAACTGTCTGGTTGAGCCATCAAGATTGCCATTCAGGAAGGCATACTTGACATCCATTTGCCAGATCTCATAATCGAAAGCTGTAGCTATGGATAGAAGTATGCGGATGGATTTAAGCATCGCGACTGGCGAGAAGGTTTCTTCATAAACAATCCCTTCTTTTTTGGTGTAACACTTAGCCACTAGTCGTGCTTTGAACATCTCGACGTTCCCATCCATACCCTTTTTCTTCTTGTATACCCACTTACACCCTACAGGTTTAATCCCTTCAGGAAGGTCTACAAGTTTTCAGACTTTGTTGACATACATCGAGTGCATTTCAACTTTCATGGCGTCAAGCCAAAGGTTTGATTCAAAACAAGCCATCGCTTGACTATAGGAAATATGATCATCCATGTCAGAGACGGCTACGAGAGTGTCTCCATAAGACAAGTACCTGTCATGCTTTTGAGAAGCCCTCCCACTACGTCTGAGTACTACTTGACGAGGTTCTGATGAGTTCGGTTGTGTTTCAGTTGGGGTAAGAACAATTCTTACATATGAGGTAGAAGCTTCCTCACCCAACTTTTCTTCAAGCACAATTTTGCTTCTAGGTTTTACATCTTTCATAAAGTCCTCCTCAAGGAAACGAGCATTCGTGCTAACAAAAGTCTTGTCGTCCTCGGGACTATAGAATGTGAAACCTATGATTTTCTTTGGATATCCAACGAACAGACACAATTCTCACCTACTAGCCAACTTGCTAGTCTTTTGCCTCAGCACGTGTGCAGGGCAACCCCAAATTTTGATGCGGCCTAGGTTCACTTTACGGCCAATCCATCGTTCATAAGGGGTACTAGGAACCGTTTTAGAAGGAACTTGGTTCAGAATGTATGCGGCTGTTTCGAGGGCATATCCCCAAAAGGAAAGAAGGAGTGATGAGTAACTCATCATTGATCTAACCATTTCCATAAGAGTTTGGTTTTTTCTCTCTGACACTCCATTTTGTTGAGGTTTTCCAGGTGCGGTAAACTGAGAAATGATACCTTCTTCTTTAAGAAATTTATCGAAGTCTCCAGACATATACTCACCTCCTCAATCGTATCGAAGAATATTGATCTATTTGCTACTTTGCTTTTTCACTAAAGCCCTAAAGACCTTAAATACGTTAAAGGTCTCGGATTTGTGTTTGAGCAAATAGACAAAACCATATCTTGAGTAATCATCGGTGAAGGTAACGAAGTATTCGTATCCTCCCTGTGCCTGTGTACTGAGCGGACCACATACATCAGAATTCACTAGTTCCAGCAACTCAGTGGCTCTTCGACCATTACCGGTGAAAGGTCGCTTAGTCATTTTTCCTTCTATGCAAGATTCACAAGTAGGTAGTGAACCTATTGCAGAGGCTTGGAGAGAATAGTCCCTCACAAATCTCTTAATCCTGTCTAGACTAATATGACCAAGTCTTAAGTGCCAGAGATATGTTGAGTTTGTTAGATCGGTGGAATCAGAAAGTTTGATCCTCTTTGGCTCCCTAACTAGATCTATATCTATTTCAGTGTCTAATAGAGAAGGTTAAGTGGGATAGATGTAGAAAAGAGCATTCTTTATACATGCATCAGTGACAAAAGAATTATCTTGAAACGAAATACGAATTCCATTCTTAATAAACTTTAAACAATGATTTCGCTCAAAAAGTCGAGCAACAGATATTAGGTTTTTCCCAAAGGAATGAACATAATAAACATTATTCAAATTTAAAGTGCGGTCTTCAAAAGACAGCGTCACAGATCCCACAACCTTCACAGACACTAAGCTCTCATCACCCCACTTGAAGCAGAAGTCGCCTTCCTCTAAGCTTTTACTTTTCCTAAAACCAGTCAATGAGCAGCAAATATGGTTAGTAGCAACGGAGTCAATAATCCACGATGGTACATTATCAACTACTAAGCAAGCTTTGGTAACAAGTACAATAGCTTTTCCTTAGTTTTGAGGAAGGCATGACAGTTCCTACGCCAGTTACCAGGCTCGTTGTAGTGGTGGCACTTATTGTTAGACTTCTCCACCTTAGGAGCCTTTGGCATCTTCTTCTTCTTTTAAACCTTAGGCTGGTTCTTCTTCTCAACCTTGCGAGGTCTCTTCTTAGATCCAGAGGTGGAAGGAGTAGCATGTACCTCTCCTTGAGTCCTCTTTTTCTTAGTGAGACCCTCAGCGGTGTGAAGCTCCTTCATCAGCTCGGTAACAGTGTACTCTAGCTTTTTCATGGAGTAGTTCAGCTTGAAGGTATCAAAAGACTCGGGGAGAGTTTCCAATATCATATCTATGATATTCTTCCCATCAATCTCAGATTCTAGGATTTCCATTTCATTAAGATAACTAATGATCAGTATTATAAGGTCTCTGACAGGAGTCCCAGCCTTCATGCGATAGTTCATAAACTGTCGGACTGATTGTTGCCTTACTTGATGCCTTTGCCCTCCAAACATCTCATGGACATTGTAGAGCATGTCGGCGGCAGTCTCAATGTCACGATGTTGTTGTTGCAACACATTGTTCATTGATGCTAAGATATAGCATCTCAGAATCTCATCAGATCGAAGCCATGCCTCTAAGGCGTCTTTGTCCTCTTTAGTCGAATCATCATTCGTCAGAGCAGGACACGGGGTGGTGAGTACCCATTTGTGCTTGTTAACGGTAAGTATTATGTTGATGGTACGTATCCAATCTTCGTAGTTCTCGCTTTCAAGTTTATTTGAGGAAAGGATGATTGAGAGAGGGTGGAGAGATATTATGCTAAAGAGTTTAAACAAGTTTATGATTAGTCTTTTGGTTTAGGATTTAAGTTTGTTTAAGTTTTTAGGATGAACAAGACAGGAAAAATCCAAACGTGTTATAAACGAAATGATAATCTACTCCCTCAAGAGAAGGCCGCAAAAAATATCCTTTTATAAGTAAATGACACATCATTAATGCTTAGCCAAGATGTCAATACACCAATTTTGACTAGCCACCTTTTAAATTGGTTTGATCACTTACATCCTTTCGCAGAGCCTCAAGAGAGGATTACTAGAGATTTACTCTAAGTGTGCAACCAACCACTTAGTCCAAAAGGTCAACTTTGGAAAAACAATCCCCCAAGAACAGGCCTTGTCTTCATTGTCTCACTCGGAACAGCCGCGCACCTCGGAGTAAAATCATCATAACTGGCCGGTCCGAAGTCCTTTTGACCTAAAACTATTGAATTGGAAAGAGGACAAACAAACCTTCAATTTGATTCAAGAATCATTAAATTTCTAACTGTGAGCAGAGAGTTAGGCCACTTTTACTGCGGGTTTTTCTCGAGCTCGAAGAAATCTTGAAATAATCACAGTTCGAACTTGAGTGCGAAAAAGAATCGAGTGTAACAGAATGTTTTAGAGAGTTGTTAAAGCTTTTATATGTGTTTTATTAACATGGTATAAAAGTAAATAATAACAAACCTAAAATGAAACGAGTAAATAAACGAAACTAGCAAGACAATATAACTAGTCACAAAATTACCCGAAATTTCTCAAACTTTAAAAACACGTTTTTCATTATTAAAAAATAAACTTTTAGAACTGATTCTAATATGTTTTAATAACATCCCAAAGTCATAGAAAATCAACATGATTTTTAATTTAAAGAGAAGAGCAATAAATTAAAAAAAAAATCTAAGGTAACAATCCTAACCTGTCAAAATACGAGTAATCTTTCGAAAACGATTTTCAAGCTCATAGTTTTAATCACATGTACATCCATATCTTTGACCATAGCTATGATACCATTTTTTGGAATTTATCTAGGGTTAAGAAAAGATTTAACGCTTCGAGCAAGCGGAGGAAAATAAAAATTTTCTTTAAAACAAGTAAAACAATTTTACTAACCTAGACAAAGAGCAAGTACATGTTTATATTTAAATTAAAACTATTAAAGAGCATTACTCGTCTACTAACCTTTGTGAAGCTTGAAAGTTGAGAAGCCTTAGGAAAGTTGAAACGTTCGTCTCCCCAAGCAGCTCGTCTTTTTTCGTTCTTCGGGAACTCGAGTAACCACGAAAGTTTCTATCACATGAATCACTCGAGAAAAGAAGGAATTAGTATGTGGGCACTTTTAAACACGACGACTCAAGAACAAGTCTAAGAGTCGAAGAACTAAAACACTAGGTCAAATGTGGACCTAGGTGCCAAAACCAAAACGAAAAGAATTAGCAAGAGAGGGAGAGGGGCTGCCAAGTCTAGAGAGAGAAACTCTCAATCTCTAGAACTTTGGGATGAGAAAACAATGAGAATGAGGGCCCTATTTATAGGAGAGAAATTACCGTCAACAAGGTACTTTCCTCTTCTATCGAATATCACATATTCATGAGCAAATATTGCCCTTATTCCCTCTTATGTCACACAGCCATGTAGTCTTCTAGAAGACCATGGATTTGTTTCCTCTTTTGTTTTGCTTCTCCCTTGCCTTGCATTGCCGCCCATATCCTTTCCATGTAGAGGAAATTTGTTTCCTCTTTTTCTTTTGACAAGTATCTTCATACATCAATGCACAAAATAATCTCCCTTTTCTCCTTGGGTTGGACGGCCAACATGCTTCTAGAAGGAGCTTTTAGATGTTTCTTCATTTGTTCATGACAACATAAGAAAGGCCATTAAGAATTTTCATGTAAAATTCCATGAAATGAAATTAATCCTCAAGGCCCACAAATCTTATTATGGCCGAGTGGAATTTTTCATCATATGAGAATGTCAAAAAATTTATTGACATTCATTTCGTCATATGTCCAAAAAGACAAAATTACCCTTTAGATAATTTTCGTAAAACTTGTCTCGTTCTTGTTTTGACTTAACTTCTAGTTTAACTAATCCTACTCGATATGACTTTTGACTGTGACCTCATGGATCCAAATGAACAAAGCTTGATCTAACATACTTCGACTCAAAAGTTCACAAACCTTTTCCAAGTTAGAAATAATGTATTGACGAGGAGCTAACAAGTCACATTGATTCATCCAAAAGAGTCATGACTCGATTTGGACACTGGCCAGTTCATTTATTCACATTCAAAGGAACAAAGCATGAGGTGATATACATTGCATTTCAGTAATCTTGTATATGAATTCCATATCTATGAGATCTTCACAAAGTTACTCATGACATCTTCATAACTTAGTACTTCACCAATAGGTCATGTTCAGAATCAAATGAGAATACGTCAACTATGCAATGACATGTCTCATTTCAGCATTGAGGTAAGCATGATGCAATTCATACATAGTGACTTTGAGACATAAGAGGTTAAATGTATCGTTCTTATTTTGTCTCTAGAAGTGCACTAGTCAATTCAGTTCATAAGATACTTAGAAGAACTATAGAGTCTCCAACTCTCAATGTCCCATAACCAGACATCATAGATTCTCCTAACAATCGTATTGAGATCAATAGTCCTTTGATCCTTAGATTATGAATATGCAGTTTTAAGCAAACCATGAAGAGTTTGTTCATGCAAATCTACATTTGTCTCTTCATATGTTGTTAGGTTTGTTTAAGGACTAAAGACTATAGATTATCATAAAGCTTCAAACAGACAAGGAAGAATGAATGAACGTTTCAACTTTTATTAATGATTTAGCATTTACAATCAAGAGTCCTCGTGAGACTATATTACATCAAATTTTCATAAATAGACACATGCTCTTCTTGTGGGCACCATTGACAACAGTTGGGTCTATAAGATCAAGACCACATCAGATGGGTCCGTGGAGCGGTACAAGGCTTGTTTTGTTGCTAAAGGATATTCTCATGAGTATGGTATGGATTATAAAGAGACTTCTGCTCCAGTCACAAAGATGACGACGATCCGCTCTCTGATCATTGTGGCTTCCATACATCGTTGGCAGATGTCTCAGATGGATGTGAAGAATGCATTCTTATATGGTGATCTTCGAGAGGAGTTCTACATGACACCCCTTCTTGGTGTTGCGCATCAGCCCGGTCATGTGTGCAAGCTGCACAAAGCTCTTTATGGTCTCAAACAAGCTCCCCGAGCTTGGTTTGAGAAGTTCTCCACTGTGATCACCTCCCTTGGTTTCATTCGTAGTCAGCACGATTCCGCTATGTTCATCAAGTATACAAGTACAAGTCGTATCCTCTTGTCCTTGTATGTTGATGATATGATTATTAACGACGATGATTATGATGAGATTGAATTGTTGAAGTCTGACTTGGTTCGGTGTTTGCTATGAAAGATCTGGGTTCGTTGCGTTACTTTCTGGGTATCGAGGTGGCCTTCTCCCCGAAAGGCTACCTTCTATCTCAATCAAAGTATACATCAGATCTTTCTGAGCGGGCTCGTCTCACTGACAACAGGACCGTTGATACTCCTCTTGAAACTAGTGCTCTCTACTCTCCATTTGACGGGTCTGCTCTCCCGATCTTAGCCTATACCGAACACTTGTATAGAGCTTGATTTATCTCACGGTTACTCGTCCCGACATTGCACTTGTTGTTCATATTGTCAGTCAGTTTGTCACTGCTCGTATCACAGTTCATTGGACTGTCGTTCTTCGCATTCTCAGGTATCTTCATGGTACTCACTTTCAGATTCTATTGTTTCCTTCCTCCTCTTTGTTAGAGTTGCGCACCTACTCGGATGCCGATTGGGTTGTTGATCCTACAGATCGCAAGTCCACCACTAGATTATGTGTTTTCCTTGGAGATTCACTCATCTCTTGGAAGACCAAGAAGCAGGTTGTTATTTCTCGCTCATCCACTGAAGCTGCGTATTGCACTATGGTCACGACTACATGTGAGATTGTTTGGTTACGTTGGTTGCTTGCTGATCTGGGTGTCACTCGTCATCATCCTACGCCGCTATACTGTGATAATCAGAGTACCATCTGGCTTGCTCATAACTCGGTCTTTCATGAGCGAACCAAACATATTGAGATTGATTGCTATTACACCCGCCATCATTTACAGCTTGATACGTTCACACTGCCATTTTTTCCCTCTTCTCTTTAGATTGTCGATTTATTCACGAAGGCTCACTCCACTTCGCGCTTCCGCTTCTTAGCTGACAAACTCTCAATGCTTATTACTATAGCATCGTGAGTTTGACGGGGGTATTGGCATATATATATATATATATATATATATATATATATATATATGTATGTATATATATTAGCCATTATTATTATTATTATATTTATTTAGGATTATTTACCTTTTTCTTTATTTTCTTTTTGTTGTATTAGAGTTATATATACCCAGACTAAGGTATTTCTCTCCAACGGATTATCATTCAGATTATCTCTTCTATTTTTCACAATCCCTAAATCTTCAAACCTAAAAATATCTATCACAGTTTCATAAACCAAAAATACTATCAATTAATAATCCAAAAAAGTGTAAACCAAAAGTACTGATTTTTCCTTTTATAAATTCATATTTTGAAACTGAAACCAAAAACAAATTCAAAAGAACAATGTTGATAATCTTTATACAATTATACGTAAAAGGAAATTAAACTAACACCATACGGAATATCTACTGCTCTGATTACTCTAACCAAAACAAAACCACAGTAGTCAAAAAATTGGTCCATGTAAATTAATGACCAAAAAAGGGTGGAGCGGAAAAAAAGCATAAAATTGATTCCTAAATTAGAATTAACTAAACCCAATAATCTTGACCTAGTGCTCTGACAGGGCCGACCCGTAAGCAAAGTAAGCAATTGCTTAAGGCGCATTTATTTTAGAGAAAAATTAGACTCCGATTTAAGCCTCAAATTTTAGTAAAAAATTAAGTCCAAATTTTCAAATTAATTCACTGAAATATTAGGACAAATAAATATGTCATGGTTTATTTGGCTTATTGCCGTTGCTAATCAATAGGATTGTAATAAGTAAACCCATAGTTAGGATTTAAATGTTTTTAGCCGTCAATCACACATGCTAATTGGGGTTTTATAGTCAGCCATAATCTTAGCTTTGTTATATAATGATAACTTTCTCATTCTTTTTTGGGCAGTGTAGCAAAATAGCCAAAATAAAGCTATGAAATTTGTTTTTAGCTCAACCCGGCTTAACGGAATAATCGGCCTTCCAATAAGCCGATAAGGACGGCTTAATGGCTTAACGGAAATTTTCATTCCGTTAAGTCATTAAGCCGTTTCCGTTTCTTATTGGAAGCGCCATTATTCCGTTAAGCCAATAAGCCGTTTTGATTTCAATTAAATTGTAAAATCAAGAGGACTAAAATGTTACATTTTTAATCAAAAGGGTTAATATGCAAACTAAATTTTATCTTTACATACAAACTATATAATGAAAATATTTTCGAGACGTTTTTGTTTTAAGTAAGAAACGTGGACGGAACCACGAAAATTTTATTAATGAACCCTCACTTGTGGCGGAGGAAAACCGTGGTTACAATAAATATCATAAAAAGAAAAATAAAATGAAAGGATTACAAATATTCAAGAAACGGGATTATATCCTCATGTTTTCTAAGTTGACACCAAAATTATCAAATTCATCAACGGAAATAAACGTTTCTTGAGAACGATGTTCGTGTTGACACCAATCTTTGTAAATGGTTAGCGCCTCGACCATTTCGGGTTTCAAGCTATGTCTTCGGTCGTCAATAATGCGACCCGAGCTACTAAATGCCGATTCGGACGAAACCGTTGAAACCGGGATTGAATGTACATCTCGGGCCATCTTGGACAATATTGGAAACATGTTTTCGTGTTGCTTCCACCATGTCATCAAGTTCAGATCCTCTTGGCCCATAGATGCACATTGTTGAGTGTTGTATAGCACGATCTCGTCGTGCTGTGACGTCTCAGTAGCGGGTTCGGGATGTGGTGACGAACTTGGAGTTGAACTTCCTCCTCGAACAAAGCGAGCTAGATCTCGAAACACTCCTCTACTCGTTGATGGTACGTGTCTCGATGGACTCGGCTCGGGGGCAGTTGGGATTTGGCGTTGATAAGACCTGAAAAATGTGTAAAACTCTTCCACGACCCTAGTATGATCATGTTCTACGTAATCATTTCCAGTCATATGTTTCAAATATTGCAAAAAAAGTGAGATAACCTCCGAATTTCATTCGAGGGTCCAAAATGCATGCAAAACCATATAAGCAAGGAATTTTCTCGATTCCCCAATATTTTTCAAATTTTTCCATCATGGAGTTGATACATGGTCGAAAAAATTCAAAATGGTTTGCTTCATAAAGATGTGCGGCAATTTTGGTAACCGTATGAAGCGCCAAATAAGACGTGGGAGTGTAAACCGCGGAAAATGCACATGTTTGATCATAAAAAATGTGTAAAAACTCACAAAAACACTTAGCCACTGCAATGTCTTCGGCGGTAATGTCGTGACCCCCTGACGTCTCACAACCTCGGTAGCAACTGTTGTCAATGGCACCCACAAGAAGAGTTGTAATCTTTATATTGTACATTTGATGTAATAAAGTCTCATGAAGACTCTTGCTTGTAATTGCTTATTCATTAATAAAAAGTGGAAACGTTCATTCATTCTTCCGTGTCTGTTTGAAGCTTTATGATAAAACATTAGTCTTTAGTCCATAAACAAACTAAACAACTTACGAAGAGACAAATGTAGATTTGCATGAACAAACTCTTTGTAGTTTGCTTAAAACGATATATTCGCAATCTAATGGTCAAAGGACTATTGACCTCAGTACGATTGTTAGGATAATCTATGATGTCTGGTTATGGGGCATTGAGAGTTGGAGACTCTATAGTTCTTCTAGGTATCTTCCGAATGTACTGAATTGACCAGTGCACTTCTAGAGACAAGATAAGAACAAACCATTTAACCTCTTATGTCTCGAAGTCACTACGTATGAATTGCATCGTGCTTACCTTAATCCTGAAATGAGACATGCCATTTCACACCTTACGTATTCTCATTTGAGAAAGTCAGAGTTCGGACTCACTATGTGATTCCGAACAGGGCCTATTGGTGAAGTACTAAGTTGTGAGAATGTCATGAGTAACTTTGTTAAGTTCTCATAGATATGGAATTCATGTACAAGATTGCTGAAATGCAATGTATATCACCTCATGCTTTGTTCCTTGGAGTGTGAATAAATGAACTGGCCAGTGTCCAAATTGAGTCCTGACTCTTTTGGATGAAACAATGTGACTTGTTAGATCCTCGTCAATACATTGTTTCTAACTTATTCACAAGCGACAAAGGAGTTGAGGAAATAACAGCTAGAAGGGTAAAATGGTAATTTTTTTAAATCCCGACTAGCTGATGATATTCATGAAGGGTAAACATTGATAATATTCTGTGGATCCACTCATTACAATTATGTTGAATTCTTGAGTAGAAAATAAATTCATTTGAACCGAGAGATTTTCAGTGTCAACTCTTTAGTGGAGTCAGTTGACATTAAGCTAAACTTGGACAAGGTTTGTGAACTTTTGAGTCCAAGTATTTAGCTCAAGCTTTGTTCATTTGGATCCATGAGGTCACTGTCACGAATCACATCGAGTAGGAATAGTTAAACTGGAAGCTAAGTCAAAACAAGAACGAAAATTGTCAAAAGGGTATTTTTGTCTTTTGAGACATAGGATGAAATGAATGTCAATACATTTTTTGACAAGGTCATTTGATGACCCAATGACACTCGGCCATGACTTGATCATTGGGCCTTGTGGATTAATTTCATTTCATAAGAATTTTATTGAAAATTCTTATTGGGCCTTTTTCATGTTGTCATGAACAAATGGAAAAGCTTCTAGAAGCCTTTTCTAGATGAAATAGGCGCCCAACATACCCAAGAGAAGAGAGAATATTTTGTGCATAAATGTATGAAGATACTTGCCAAAAGAAAAAGAGGAAACAAATTTCCTCTATGAGGAAACAAGTATTTAGGCCAAGAGAGAGTCAAAGGCAAGGCATGGAACAAAATAGGAAACAAATCTAAAGCTTATTGAAGCTTATGTTGGCCGTGTGACTCAATAGAGGAAAAGAGGAAATTGGCTCATGAATATGTGATATTCTATAGAAGAGGAAACTACATTGTTGAAGGCAAGACCTCTCCTATAAATAGGAGCCTCATTCTTCTCATTTTTCTCATTCCACATAAGTTAGAGATTGAGAGCCTCTCTCTCTAGACCTTGTGGCCGCCCCTCTCCTCTCTCTCTCTAGTCAATTTTGTTTTATTGTTTTGGCACCTAGGTCCTCATTTGACCTAGAGTTTAGCTCTGCGACTTCAAGACTCGTTCTTAAGTCGCAGTGTTTAAACGTGCCCACACACTAATTCCTTTTATTTCGAGTTATTTAGTGATAGAAACTTTCGTGGTTGCTCGAGTTGCCGAGGAAAGAAAGAGTGACGTGCTGCGAGGGAGACGAACGTTTTCAACCTTCTGAAGGCTCATCAACGTTCAAGCTTCTAAAGAGGTTAGTAAATTTACTATTCTCATATTAGTTTTATTTACATGTGCTTGCACTTTGTCTAGGTTAGTAAAAACTGTTTTTACTTGAAAAAGAAATTTTTTAAAATTCCGCCGCTTAACGAAGCGTTAAACTTTTTCTTAAACCCTAGATCAATTCCAACGGCAACATCTACGTATCCGGTGGCTAAGAAAGTAGTCAACATTAGCCACGTTGAGTTACACCTAGTGTTGTTATCTACGTGGAAGGTTCTCTCCTCAAGGCTGTTAAATAAAAAACGTCTCTTTAGGGAGTCTACTCTAGAGTTTGAGCTGTTTATCCAAGATATGGCTTCTCTTATTTTAGTAATAGCTACGTTGAAGTGTGTGAACTCGGCTTTCACTATAAGGTTGATTATATGCGTCGCACATCGTTGGTGTAAAATGGATGCTTGGTTCGGTATCCTAGTTCGTAAAGCTCTAGCCATGCGGTTGTTGTTTGCCGCATTGTCTAGGGTGATGGATATGATTCTATCACGTAGGTTCCACTCATCTATAACACTTAAAAGGATATCTAAGATGTTATCTGCGGTGTGACTACCTTCTATTCTCTTAAAGGCTATGATACGCTTATTAAGGTTCCACTCCTCATCTATGTTATGGGCTACAACACTCACGTAGTCCATCTTAGCATTACCAGTCCAAATATCGGACGTGAGGGCAACATTAAACCGCCTAAGCATGAACATGGCTTTCAGTTCTTCTTTGTCTTGTTCAAAAAATTTCATGATATCACTACGTAAAGCTTTTCTAGAAATCTCTATGATGTCAGGCGCCAAATAATAAACAAATCTACCAAATCCTTTACTTTCTACATGTGAAAAAGCTTGATCGGTAGAAACTATGTACTTGACAAGTTCTTTCCTATATTCTTAGGGATCGTGTCTACTTACCTGCGTGAGAGACGGGGAAGATCCGGGGAGGTAGCACATCCTGTAGTGGTGGTGCACTGCGGACGTCCCTTGGTGCCTACTGTCGGCGTTGATGATCTTCTCACATTTGTTGCATCGCCCCTTCTTTCCCTCGTTGTCGTTTATCTCGGTGAAATATTTCCACATTTCGGAACGAGGTTTTCTCCTCCTCCTTTGTTGTCTAGGTTGAGGAATTTCTTCAGGAATTTCTTCGGGATGTTCTTCAGGATCTTCTTCGGGATCTTCTTCGGGATTTTGTTGTGGTTGTTGTTGAGGAGGTGATTGTGACTCTCGTTGAAATCTACGAATTCCTTCTCGATATGCCTCGTAAGCGTCTTCGTAAACGGGAGATCGTGGTGGTTGTTGTGGTAATCGTGGTGGTTGTTGTGGTGATTGTGGTGGTTGTTGTGACATATGAGGATGTTGTTGTGGTGGTTGGTGTGACTAATGTTGGGGTTGTTGTGGGACAAAAGGAAATATCGGTGCAAATTGGTCTAATTGGGTCATCTCTTCTTGAGTGAAATTGTAGCTCGGGGGTTGATATGAAAATCTTGGATCGGGAACAGGGGCTTGGATTAAATCGGTGTCTTCGAAATTTGGAATTTGAGAAAGGGCTAACCAATTTTGCGGAAAGTTTCGAGAGGGCGGGTTTGGTTGTTCAACTTCTTGATTTTGAGCCTCTTCTTCATGTGTAGATGGTGATGGTGTGAGCGTGCGACTTGAGCTTCGACGAGAACCTCGACGAGATCTTCGGTGAGATGATGACTCGCCAGACATTTTGGTACATAAATTATATTTTAGAAACTATAATATATTAAACTATATAGAAAATTTAATTTAGAAACTATATTTTATAAATTACATAGAGCTTGATGAGATTCTAGAGAGAATTGTAGAGAGAATTTGTTGGATGATGTTGTGAGAAATTGGATTGAAATGAGTTATATTTATAGAGAAAATGATGAAAGTCTAAAAAAATTAAAAAAATCCGTGTATAAACAGTAAAATAACGGCCATTTTTTTGTGACCATTGATGAAAAAACGGTAAGAAAATCAATGGCCGAGATTAAAACGCCCCCAACGGTCACTGACCACCAACGGCTCTCACGGAATCCGCGGAAGCCGACTTTCCGTGTAAACGGCTCCGCGGAAGCCGAATTTCCGTATACGCGGAAGCCGCATTGCCGCTAAGTCGTCTCACGCGCGGAAGGAAGGACGGAAGCCACTAAGCCGTCTCCAATAAGCCAGGTTGATTTTTAGCCTACGTATGATAATTTTTAGGGATATAGCCAAATGCCTTATGTGATAATAATTAAGGTCTGATTTACCCTTATTTATTAACAAATTCGTCACTTTTTCTCTCCTATTTTTTTTCAAATAATTTTTTTTGCATCAAAACTTCAAAAAATTGTATCTTTCTCATACGAACTCGAAATTGAGTGATTCCAAATCCTACGGATTCGTGACACCGAGATCTTCAAAAATAGGTCCATTGTGTTTGATGAAAAATCATGTTTAATACCATAGATGTAGAAAAATCACGTTACTACCTTAAGTATGGAAATAACTGAAATTTATAAAAAAAAATAGAAACGTAAATATGATGCATTAACCATAATTTTTCATCAAACACAATGGATCTATTTTTGAAGATCTCGATGCCACGAATTTGTAGGATTTGAAATCACTCAATTTCGAGTTCGTATGACAAAGATACGAATTTTTGAAGTTTTGATGCAAAAAAATTATTTGAAAAAAAATAAGAGAGAGAATGTGACGAATTTGTTAATAAATAAGAGCAAATCAGACCTTAATTATTGTCACATATGACTATATCTCTAAAAATTGTCAAATGTAGGCTAGATCCAAAATTACATGTTTAAAGTGGCCTACTTAGTTACAAATCTCTTTTTTTTTCATCTCATTCATGCTCTAATAACCTTGAAGTCAAGTTTTTGAAATTAAATAAAGAACTCATGGAAGCTTATAGTTGTAAGGTAAGCTTTAAGTTTGATGTATATTTATCATAAAAATGATTTAGTAACGTTCATAAGTGAAGAAAATATGAAGAAGTGAGCGAATATGAAGATAATGATAATACATTTTATTTTGTATTTTTATGAAGGCTGCATATTGTTTTAATATTTATTAAAAATAGTGACTAAGAGTTCTACTTTTTCTTTTATTTTTTATTTTTATCAATTTGCTATATCATTATTTATGTATTTTTACAAGGTCCCGTTTTTAGATTTCACTTAAGACCTAGATATATGTCGGGCCGGCCCTGGGGTCTGGTATCACATGTTAGATTTATTAATCAATACCCAAATAATAATAAATTTATATATAAATTTATTTTACATTAGTATTATTCAATAACCATAAAATGGAAAAATATACAAAATAGCCATTTAAAATTAATTGATTAATAAAATAGCCAGAGTTTCAAATTTTTAACAAAGTTGCCAAAATTACGTTGTCATGTAAAACAAAGATTAAAATTTTTGACGATTATTATAAGCTAGTTATTACTTTCAAAAAAATTAATCTAGTGTCAAATTTTCTTTTGAAACTTGATTATAGCACATTTTAGTAATTTCACTAATTTTTTTGGTAAACCTTGACTATTTTTCAAATTCAATAGTTTAAATTAGCTATTTAGCTAAATCTCCAATATATATATATATATATATATATATATATATATATATATATATATATAAATATATATCAGTTTATTTATAAGTATAACGTTCAACCATTTATATATTTAAAACTAAGGCATTAAATATAAATTATATATATTTTATTGGTGTGTGGAATGAATGCTAAATATAATGGTTTTGTATTTAGGTTTCCTTATATGTACTATTGTGTATATTTCCTGCACAATCCCACCTTCCATTTATGATTTCGAACTTATTATTGATGACTGATAAACAACCGAGGACTTGGCAATAGTTAATTATCGTTGACTAAAATTTATCTACACTACTACTAAAAATAACTTTAGAAGCGACAAATGTCGCTTCTATTGGTCAAAAAATTGCTTCTAACTGACTTTTAAAACTCTAACGCCATTTTTAATGCTTGATATATACATCTCATATACATACATCAAATAAAGAAAAACCTTAGATTCAAGAAATTTACAAGTACAAACAGATTCATTTTCCAACCTAGGAGGCAAATCAAGTGTAAAATCATCACACAAGATCAATCAATCAGCAAAACGAGAGGAAAATTTCCAAATCATTTATCAAAATTTTCAGACCAAATGGAATCAAACGAAATCCCTAATCCACGAACCATACAATTGGATCACCACACAACGACAACGAGGTATGAGAACATCATTAGTCAACACACTAACAAACTCATAGTCATAATCAAATCTCAATCAATCAGAAAATCTCAATATAAGTCCCTAATTTTTTATCTTCGAAATCCAGCAAAGAGATGAAGAATCAAGGGTTCTTACCTTAAATAGATGCCAACGAAAATATTCTATTTTTCGGCTGGAATCAAGCTGTCCTCCCCTCTTCTTCTTTGACCTCAATATTAACATCCATTCACAAAATCAAAAGAAGCCCTAAGTTTTCGTTCTAAGGAATTTGAACAGAGGAAGGGATGATGTTTGAATCCCTTTCTTCGGAGAGAAGAACCCATCATTGTACTCCCCTTCTTCGATTTCTCTCTCTCTCTCTCTCTCTCTCTCTCTCTCTCTCTCTCTCTCTCTCTCTCTCTCTCGCTATATGTTCTCTTGTTTATTCGAATGAAATGAAAATAGTGTTTTATTAGCATTTAACATTTTAGAAGTGACTAGTCGCTTCTAAAATCTAGGTCACACAAAAGGGTATTGTTTTGTAAAAAAAAATAAAAAAATTGAGCGGAAAAAATAACTCGCCAAAAATTTCATAAAAACCTTGAAGCGACAAGTAGCTTCTAAAACATAAAATTTGACTTTTTTTCAAACAAAAACTTTGAATTTTTGTTGACAAACCTGGAAACAATAAGTCACTTCTATTACCAAAATGTCGCTTCTAAAAGTAACCGTCGCTTCTAAAGGTGTTGTTTGTAGTAGTGTTATACACTATTAATGAAAGTAATTAATTTACAACCATACAATTTAAGGCTTTAGCTATATATTCTGGTTTCGGATTTTCGTTTCTCTCCGATTTTCTTAGTGACTTTTCTCTTTTTCCGACACTTTTTTCCGGGTGAAGACTTGGTTTTTTAAGCTCTTCCACATTCCAATCTTCTAGGTAAGTCGTTTGCGCTTCTTTCTGCGTTTTCTATCCATAATGCATGTTCTTTATTCATTTCCCGTGAAGATGTGTCGATGGTTGCCATGTGAAGCTTCTCGGCCGTATCCCTATTATGCTAGCAATTATAGTTTATTACATAATATTATAGGAAATTGGTGTCAGTCGGGACCAAACTTGAGGATTAATCCCCGGATAGTCCAGCGGACAGAACCTAATCCCGAGGAGGTCACTCTCCCTTCTGGGTTTAGTGTCTCTTTCTTCGGAGATATCGATTGGTATCATGTCCCAGAAATTTCCTAGGACCGACCTGTCTTCGGGATTGCGCTTTCCGAAGTTTTCCACCGTCCTCCTATGCATCCCGAGCTTATGAATAAGGAGCTTCTAGATATGTTTTTTGATTCCCCAAGATTTTATTGCAGGGAAGGAATGTCCTCTGAATCGAGTGCTTTTGCGTCCGCGGAGCAGGCTAGCGCTCCTCCGAGCCCAATCTCGGAGCCTATGACATCCTTTGAGCTTGGGGTTGAGGACGAGGCTAAAGGGCCTGATTCTCCTGGTCCAAGTGATCAGAAGACGACCTGGACGAGGACGTTTTGGAGCGTAGGGATGACCAATTCTCGGCCTCCCAGTGGACTTCTCGAGTTTTCCTTTTGTACCTCGAGAAAGTACGTAAGGAGTTCCAGTTCCCAGAGGGGATTTTTTTGTCTTTCCCTGAAGAGCACGAGCGTGCCTGTAACCCTCTGCCAGGGAAGGTGGCACTTAATGTTACCATCCTGAGAGGGAGATTGGTGGGTTGCCTATGTACCCCGTACCCGCTAATTTCTAATTTTGTGGCCGACCTAGGCTGTGCTCTGACTCAGCTTGTCCCCAACGTTTATCGGATATTCGTTGGGATGACGGTCATGTGTGCCAAGTATTACAACGGGCCTTCAGAGTTGGTGGATTTCGCCCAATTTTACAATCTGAAGTCGTCCCCGGACCAGCATGGTTTTTACTATGTCTGTGTGCACGACACCTCTGAGAAGATCGTCACCCGTTTTCTGACCAGTCAGAAGAAGTGGAAATATTACTTTTTTTGGGTCGAGGGAGATTTTTCTTTTGATAAATGTGTGATTACTTTCGAGTTCTCGGAGCTTGGTGCGGCTCGGACTTTTTATATTTTTTGCTTAGTTTTATTTCTTATTATTTGATCTAATTTTTGATGTTTGATCTTAGGTCCGTTGCCTCAGTACGAAGATGAAAATCTTCCTGATCGGTCTCAGATTTTTGACCTTTCAGAGTCAAATTGTTCGACTTACGTTTTGTCGGATCCTGAACTTTTGGATCGTTTCTACCTTTACCCTTACTCGAGTAAGTAGTTTCACGTTTTTTGTTGTATTTTTTATTTTATTAACCTAATTAAATCAATGTGGTTTACCTGGTCTCTTACAGAGATGAGAAGAAAGAGAGCGACTCTTGCCTATGTCCCGACCAATCCTAAGCGTCAACGGGCTGCCTCCAAGCAACTACCCTGAGCAAGTCCTCAACTCCGACCCCGCCTAAAGTGGTTGAGGTTTCGAAGGCGCTATCCACTGATGCTTCCGAGCCTTCCGATGCTCCAGACCACCTAGCTCAGACTGTCGCTTTCCTCCAAGAGCACTTGACATCAGATGATGTCGGTGCTATGGGGGCTAAGGCAGCCGTGAATTGCCTGGTCTCGGTGGCCGAGGCCAATGCTCTGGTACACGCCTTTTCTTATCGACTCTTACTTTGGCTATTTTGTTCTAATTCATTTTTTGGCTTTGTGTTGGCTCTTGCTGGGGCCGTGAGCTTGGTGCCCACTTTTGGTGCCGAGCTTTACTCGGTTAAGAAGAGAAATGACCACTTTCTTAAGGAGCGGGACACAGCGAGGGCCGAGGTCGAGAAGACCAGGTCGGAGCTTGAGGAGAAGCATCGTGCCAATCTTGAGGCTGCTCGGGTCTTGGCTCGTGCGGAGGGAGTGAAGGCCAACAAGGCTTTTGAGGATTACTGCAACATGCGGGATGATCTTTACAATGCTGACCTCGTCGAAGCGATGAAGATCTTGGGTCTGAGGAATCCTAGTTTGGATACCACAGATCTAGACGACGAATCCGAGTCGACCTAGGAAAATCCAGACCAGGAGACCTTACCATATGTAGCTGATGACGAGACATAACATGCAACTTGAAGTTCGAGAGACCCTTCTTCTGCCCCCTTTTTTTTTAAACCTGAAATGGTTTCAAACTATTTGGTCTGTGATCGGATCTTCTTGACTTGTAATATTATTTTGGTTGAACTTAGTATCTTGATCCATGGTTGGATCTAGATATATATATATATATATATATATATATATATATATATATATATATATTTGTGTGTGTGTATGTGTGTTTGCTTGATTTTCAAGTTTGAGAAAAAAAAAATTACTAAGTAATGTCTATCCTGGTCGAGACCTGGGCTTTTGAAAAGGGCTTCAAAAAGGACATCGAAGTATTAAATGAGAAAGAAAAAGGAATTGATTTATATTAAAGTATCAAAATAAGAGAGGAAAATCTATATATTTGGGGCCCAAGTCTTTTGTAATAATGATTTTGGTCTTCTCGGTGCTTTCATATTTGGAAATAAAACATTGTGTTATGCTAGTATATATTAATAATTCTCACACGAAAGCAAATAAAAAGAAATAATGAACTATGTATTGATATGTCAAGTTACATCGTAATGTACGAGTTCGGCCATACCGTTTTTTGAAAATGAAAAGTACATGATTTTGCGACCAAGCCGCTTTTTGAAATTAAAAAAAAAAAGCATAATCTAAACGAGAGAGAAAGGCTTTCTCTAGTTGCGGAGTGGCTGCTTCTTCGTTATGACTATATTACCTCTGGAAGCATTTCTACCAAAACTCCTTTTGTTGATGATTATAGCACTTTAAATAAGCAATTAAATGCGGGTAATAATAATTGTACTAACAAGAGCTAATTATTAATATGGTCATTAAACAAGATCTGGATTACTTATTAATCAAACATAAGAAACTTCATCAACCAACCATATCAGATTAAAGACGAGTTTAAGAAAACTTACAATTTTTGGCTCACACGAACCGAAAGCTTTCACAATCCGTCTTCGTCTTGAACGTACAAGCCACCACACGATCAGATATGGAACTCCTCCTTCAAGGACTCGATGTGATGACACCAAAGTCTTCTGAAAAGTAATCTTCGAGGAAGATAAGACAAAAGAGTGGGCTTCGTTATATCTCACTAGATCTGGAAACGGGGTGTTTTCGATAATTCTCTCTTATTTCTAAGAATGGAATAGAATCGATTCCGAGGGGAGGAAGGAGAAGCAAGCACACGGCCACAATAGGAAACTTGTGCGCGTTTTTATCTGTTTAGATTAGGTTATATTTTGCTTCACATCAACCCTCTATTTATAGCAGTTTAAAAGGTATCTTTATAGAATATTGCAATATATTCTAAAAGATATTATTTCCTTTTATTGTGTTCACACTAGTGGATTAAATCTCAGCCATTGGATCTCAACAAGTGAATCCTATTTTTTCTCTCATCCGTCAGATCAGTACATATGATTTTATTTTATACAACAGTATAAAATATTTGCTGTTGAGAAAATTCCGGAAAGTATATTGTAAATGATAAACTTTTGAATCTCACCATTTGTAATTTACGGTTAATAAATGAGCTTTCGTGTGTTACAAGTAAGTTCTTGAATGAATTATGGACGTTGAAATTTAGAGAGTTCATTTAAATTATTTTAAGATAATGGAAAATCTCGGAATAAATAAAGGATTTATCGAGTTCGTCTCGAATAATAAATTATTTTTCGAAGAAATATGCCGGAATTTAATTTAAGAAATAAATTCTCAAGGATGAGAATTATTTCCGAGAAACCTTAAATATATTTAAATTAATCAAGAACGAACGAGGAAAGTCTCGATTTAAATAACTTAATTAAAAGTTCGAGCGAGTACGGGTTTTAGTCACAAAATTTTGTGACAAGGACGTGATTGTAACGTTTTTGGAGCTATTTGAAAATAAAAATGTGAGTTTGGGGGTTGATTTAAGAAGACAGAGGAAAAATTTGGTTTGATGAATAAATTCATTATCTTTCTTCTTATCCCCTCTTTCTCTTATCTTCTTCTTCCTTCTATTATATTCCTTCACGTGCAAAAAGAGAAATCTCCTTCTCTGCTTCTCTTCCTCACCCGCGCGATACTAAGAGCAAGAAAAAAAAAATCTTCAGACCACCACAACCGGGCCATTTCTCTCGGCCGCTCAACCCACCTCACAACCCTCTTCTCGTCTCATCTTCTTCCTCGCTTGCGCTCGTTCAGCCGCCCAATCACCGAGCCGCGCGCGCGCCACCAGACGAGAGGAAGAATCGCCGCGCGCGACCGCTGAGCACGCCGGCCACGAAGAGACGCCGGAGAACAAGAGGAGTAACGTCCAGGAGTTTGATTTCACGAGCAAGGTGAGATTTGAATTGAATTGAGTTCTGAATGAGATGCATGGTTGCAGATGATAAAAATGCAGATGACAGCAGATAATAGATTCAGAAGAATAAAGAAGTTCCATTATTCAATCAGGATAACAAAAATCTCATTCAATCAACACAGACATATTCAGTTTTAGAACCCCGTTCTAAAACAATCAAACACATAATCATATAGGAATCCGGCTAACAACCGTCTTCCTAGAAACTCATCCATCTCGCTCATACCGGCGCCTTACATCAGTGGACTGGCCAATCAACACTTCAATCTGCAGCCGTTCATGAGAGATGAGTAAACCATTCTGAGAACTTGAGCCTAGCCCTCAGAAGGCCGAAGTTTTAACGTCTGGGATCCACTAGCACATGTAGGAGGGCCTTAGCGCGCGTTTGGTAGAGGGAATCAAACCATCACCAATCCCTGGTCGATCCAGGGTTCATATTTCCTTCAGGACAGGTAAGCCACCCATCGACTTCCCATTAAAGGGCCTTCGGGAATGCCACTCGCTACATTGCCGACAAGAGTTCCTTATGTTTTACAGGAGCTGTCTACAGCCTACCTGTCTATCTTATTACCGGAGGAGATCTTATCGGGATAAAGCCCGTCATTAACATTATTAATTTCACTGTATGGCTCTTTAAGTATTTTAGAAGGAGTTGTCGACAGCTGTGAGGCTGGACCTTCTCCTAGAACAGTTCCTCTCGGGATTGAATCCGGAGGACACCGTCTTTCCTCCTCCTGTTGTCCTCTCATCAGGACGAAGGGGTAAAACCTATAACAGAAGCTTAACATAGCTTTAAAGGCTTCAAGGTTCTTAACTTGGTAAACGTTTAACCCTACCATTTTATTATCTTATTAGTTAGTGGCCGAAGCCTTATTCGGTCATCTTGTCTAACTGAGGGTTTCTCTTTGTTTTAGGATTAAACGAACAAACATAAACAATTACTCTACTAGGCACCATTCCCCTTTTGGCGCCTCAAATTTAAATCCCACTTACCCGAATAGTTCGTCAGAGAACTCGATGAATTCCGGAGGACACTTTGCTTTACACGCTTCCCGAGACCTTTAGCACGTCCTGGAGCGTCAAGAGAAGAGTTAATCGAGCTTTAATATCGATAACTCTTTTTCTTGAAACTTCAAATTCCGGCTTCGTTGCCTTTGACTTTGCCAGTTCCCGCTCGTCTGTCTCAATCTCAAATCGTGAAATTAGGCGTCCTTGGTGAGCTCTCCCACTTCCCCGACGTCTTTCCTCTCGGTCCGGCGTCACGGCGACTCACTGCGGCGTCTTCTTTTCTCGGTCGGAGCGCGCACAGGTGGGTTTGGTTGTCCGGCGTCGCGCGATGACTCGGAGCTCGCCGAGACTCGCTCAGATGCGCACAGGTCCGGCGAAGCTCGAGAAGAGAGAGAGAGATGGCGGCGGCGGCTGGTCGCGCGATCAGCGGAGGGGCGCGTGCAATCGGCTCGGTGTTCGGTGCTCGCGCAGGAAAATAAGGAGAAGGTGAGAGAGAGAAAGAGATGGTGTGGGGGTGATGATGACTTGCTGAAGCTTTTCACGTTGATTGTTTTTGTTGTTTTTTTTTCGTTTGCAGGTGTGTGAGCGCGCGGGAGAAGAGAAGCAGAGGAAGAAGAAGAAAAGAAAGAAAGAAGGGAAGAGAGAGAGAACGTGAGGTGGCTGTGTAAGAAAGAGGATTAGTGGAATAAACAAACCACGTGGCGACTCCTCACTAAGCCACACGTGCACAGGTGGCCCACCCGATTTGTGACACGTCTCTCTTAAAATAACCCCTCTTTACTCTTTTCTATCAATCTCGTCCTTCATTTTGTTGCACATAAGCCCTTTCAAAATAAAATTTCACAATCTCGTCCTTGATTAATTGAAAATAATCTTGAAAAAATTAACCGAGGAAACTTTCATTACCTTGAATATATTTAAGGGATTTCGGAATTTATTTTTCACTCTTGAGATTTTTAAATCTCCGAGTACATTTCGAGTAATTTTTATTCGGAAAATAATATTGAGTTTACTCGAATATCCTTATTCCGAAATTTCGTCACCCTTAAATATTATTTCCTTCGTTCTCAAGCACTTAAATTTATTCCAACATTCAAGTGCTTTCAAAAATCTCTTTCCTTATATTCGGATTATCGAAACTCACCATTTCCTTATTGTAAATTCTTATAATTCATTCGCATAGAGAGAGAAGAAAATTTCCTTTATTTATTAATGAGAGGAAATTTTTACAGAAGCTGACGTGTACAAAAGTCGGGTCTCACAATAGTGAATTCAGAAAAAGTTTTTAAAGCTCGATCTCACTCGTGAGTCGTTTATCGCTTTATAGCGTTAGACTCGAGTCTTAATTTTGGATTTGGGATTTGTACTCAAGGATTATTAATTATTTATTAAGAGATGTTCGAAAATTTAATTTTTGGTTAATTAATTTAGAATTCTCGGTTTGTACTATTTTCGGATTATTCATTTAATTTATTTAAGACTCGTTAAATAAGGATTTGGATTTTATTTCGTACTCGTCCTTCAGTACGAACTCGCACGAGTCTTGAATAAGTTTAAATTCCGAAAAGCCGGGAAATAAGTGAATTGAATTCTCGAACCCCTGAACCGACTCGCAATGAATCCCGATAACGAACCTTAAGCTTGTCATCACCTTTCGGATCATTGACTGATGAGATTTATACTTTGGGTTTTAGTTTCTCGACGCTTTAGAACGTGATAACGCTCCAGGACGTGTAGAGTCTCGGGAAGCGTGAAAAGCAAGGATTCTCCGAAAGTCAACCAATTTTCAGACGATCTTTTCCGGGTAAGTGTGGAGACTTAAGTCAACTACATACCAAGGGAATAACCCTGTTTACGTGCATTATTGCTTGTTAGTACACAAGAATAGGAAAATCTTTAAAATCGAATAATCTCAAAGGTTAAGGCTTCGGCCGCTTTTCCTGAAAACTTAGCGTGAGTTCGCTCAATAAGTTCAAACGTATGATTTGTGAAACCCAGCCTCTGTTACGTGATATAATCATTCCTTAGGCTGTGATTGACCCGTTAGCACGGGGGAGACAGGAGAGGCGTGTTTAACTCTCGAATTCAAATCGAGGGTAGAAGTACCGGGAGTCATATCCCGAGTCTTCAACCTAAAACACTAACGAGCATAAAAGGGAAATGAAATTTCTTTCAGGATTTATCCTGAGTCGCTCTCCAGTAAGTAGCATAGCAGCAGAGTACCCGAACCTTAAAGAATTGTTGTGTCGATGGTACCAAAATGAAATGAACCCTGACGGGTTATGAGGGCCTAGGGGATGGCGCTGAGTACTCATTTATCGGGAAGTCAACCAAGAGTCGCACCCGATCCTATTGTCAGGTTATGAAAACCTGAAGATTGCACCTTGACGGGCTATGAGGGCCTGGGAGATGGCGTTGAGTACTCATTTATCGGGAAGTCGACCAAGAGTCGCACCCGATCCTATTTCCAGGTTATGAAAACCTGAAGATTGCACCTTGACGGGCTATGAGGGCCTGGGGGTTGCGCCGACGTCGAATGAAGTTGGTACCATTAGTGGATCCTAGACTGACGTTAAAACTCTTAGGCCGCCGGACGACTGCTGCTCGAAGTCTAAGGCTGGTCTCTTGTTGTTAGAAGGTTATAGCGGGGGATGTGTGTAACCTTAAAGACGACAAGTTCTAGTTAAAGTGTATACACAAGAGTCATGCTCTAGACTTGTTAGACTTGCATCCATGCATTCTTATGTGCTTGTTTGCACGTCACATGCTATCACATGGTATTTAGTCGCTTTATTTTCTAAGTTAGACTCCCACTTGCTGAGTCAATCAACTCATAGTTTATGACCCTTGGTAATGTAGAAAAGGGCAAGGCGCCGATGTGAGCAAGGAGTTGAAGACGAAGACCGGACGTGTATCTCTTGACCTTTGGGCTAGTGGAGACTCACCCGGGATCAACCTCTTCTATAGTAATAACTATATTTTGTTGAACCCCTTCGGTAAACTACGCTCCTAAAACTATCTCTTGTAATATACGTTAACCCAGGAGCGGTTATGTAAATATTTAGAGTCCTAGTGAGACTCAAAGTTTGAATTGAGAAAAACGAAAAATTTACCAAGGTTTTTATATAACGACTTATAATACTTATATGATATCGTATTACGTTTAACATAAGTATTATGATTATTTGATTCGGTTTATGTTGATATGAGATATAGTATTATATTGATGTTGTGACTTGTGACGTAACCCACCGTCGCGGCTCGTGAACCGGCGACGAGAGGTCGCGGGTCGTGACAGGTTTTGTGGTATCAGAGACTAGGTTTAACCTTTCATGTAGACTTGAGATACATGTTTCCGGTATGAAGAATCACACTGAGCTTACTGTTGCCTTCTTTGTTGATAGGACGCGGATAGTTAGTAAGCAGCGACATGATTACCCTTTTTGGAACCCGTTTGGCTAAGCCTCGGGAAATGCTAGTCTCTTTCTTTGAGTCTATTGATTTGTGTAGATAGCGATAGTTGCCATGTGACGTGTAAATAGTAAAGGCATGAATGCAGGTTGTATATATCTTTTGACTTGACGAGGATATGAGAAATGTTTATGAGATCTCGTTTTGAGTTAGGATCGTGTGTTGATATGTTTTCTTTTCTCGCATTCTCGATGTTGTGACTTGGATTTTAACCATGCCCTCTTCCCATGTGTAGAATTGAGCAGGCATGGGGCCTAGACAAGACCCGTCTAATGCCGAGAATGTTACAGCGGCGGATCTCGCGGAAATCAGACGCACGCTGGAGAGATAAGCTGCTGACGCGACCCAAAGAGATGAGATGAATCGGAGGTTCGCGCAGCAGCTGGAAGAGAAGAATCGCACGATCACAGAACTCTTAACGAGGCTGAACGCGCCGCCTCAACAGCACCCAGCACCTCCAGTTCTAGGAGAACGACAAGAGAATCCACCGCCAGTGCATGTGGATCCTCCTGAGGAGCTCAACTTCCAGATTCCTGACGTCGTTCCTCATGTGAGCGAGCCGGTATATGAGAGGTTTCGAAAGCAGAAGCCTCCGACGTTTGACGGCCATGGGGATCCAGCTGCAGCGGAGAATTGGGTGAAGAAAATGCAGCAGATCTTCAACTACATGCAGCTGTCTGATACCGAGAGAGTTGGCTTGCGCTGTGAATCAACTGGAGGATGAGGCTAGGGGCTGGTGGGAAGTGATGGCGTCGTCGGAGGATGTCAACTCAATGACGTGGGTCCATTTCCTCAATCTGTTTCACGGGAAGTACCTAAGTGAAGCTAACCTGTCGAACAAGGTACGCGAGTTCATGAGCCTACGACAAGGTTCAATGTCGGTATCAGAATATACGACAAAGTTCGACACGTTAGCCAGGTTTGCTACTTCCCTAGTCCCTACCGATAAGGCTAGAAAGATGAAATACAAGCACGGGCTCATTGTGGATATCGTGAGCCAAGTGGATAGCGGCGATGATGGACCTCTCTATTACGCTAACGCTGTGCAGAGAGCTTTGCGGATTGCCGGTTGGCGCGAGGGTGATCGGACTCCTGCACCGAAACCAATTGCTACAACACATTCTGAAGCTGCGGGCCTAAAGCAGAGCGAATCAAGAAAAAGATTCAGATCCCCATCAAGATGGGAGAGTCGGCCGCAGCGAGAAGACGGAATGAGGTCCTAACAAGGCTTGAGTTATCGACCTCAGGGAAGTTCTGGAAACCGATCACAATCGCTGAACCAGAGCAGATGACGTGAAGATAGCGGACGTTCAGGGCCGCCTAGTTAGAAGCCTAGGACCTCTGGAAGCAATCAGTCGCTCGTGTACCGAAGGTGTGGCAGATCGCACGAGGGAGCGTGTTATGCTCGTGCGCTGGTGTGTTTCAGATGCGGGAAAGAGGGTCATCTGTCTCGGGTATGTGAGAATCCAGAAGTGAAGACCCATGCACCCAAAGAGCAACCGAAAGCTAATGCCAGAGTCTTCTCCATCCGTGAAGATGAAGTGCGAGCTGGGTCGTCTACCGCTATAACAGGTTAGATTTTCGTGGATTCCTTATCTGCATATGCATTGATAGATTCAGGAGTCATACATTCATTCATCGCATCTAGGAAGTCTGATCAGTTAGGTGAGCATCAGAAGGAATTCTCGTACCCGTTCGTTACGGCTACGCCTTCTGGAGAAAAGTAACAGTCGTTATGCTGGTATATAGATGTGCCTATCCGAGTTCATGATCGGATAATGAAAGCAGATTTGATAGAATTGGAAATGGTGGACTATGACGTAATCCTTGGAATGGATTGGTTAAGTACCCACCATGCAATCATAGATTGCCGAAAGAAGTTGGTTCTGTTCCAGAACCCAGGACTTGGACCGCTGTAGTTCCAAGGTTCCTCTCGGAAATCGAGTTTTCCGACTGTATCGGCGCTAAAGGCTGTGAAGATGATGCATCAGGGATGCGCTGGTTACCTTGCAAGCGTGGTAGACGTCACGAAGACAGTCAAGCCACAGCCGTAGGAGACTCCAGTTGCTAGAGATTTCCTTGATATTTTTTTCCCTGAAGATCTTCCAGGTCTACCTCCTGATTGAGAGGTTGAGTTCAACATAGAGCTCATTCCAGCACAGCTCCGATATCGAAAGCTCCATATCGTATGGCTCCAGCAGAATTGGAAAAAAACTCAAGACGCAACTACAAGAGTTGCTCGACAAAGGGTTCCTACGACCAAGCCATTCGCCTTGGGGAGCGCCAGTCTAGTTCGTTAAGAAAGTATATGGTTCCTTATGGCTTTGTATTGACTACCGTGGGTTCAACCAAGTAACGATCAAGAACAAATATCCGTTGCCACGGTTGACGATCTTTTTGATCAACTGTCAGGAGCGACGGTGTTCTCAAAGATTAACTTATGTCGGGATACCAACAGCTGAAGGATTACGAGACCTGGTATCCTACCCATGATCTAGAGCTTGCGGCAATAGTGTCTGCGCTCGAGATATGGCGACATTACCTGTACGGAGTCCATTGCGACATCTATACAGACCATAAGACGTTGAAGTATCTCTTCACTCAGAAGGAGTTGAACATGCGCCAAGGACGTAGGATGGAACTCCTGAACGACTACGATTTCGATCTGCACTATCAACCTGGTAAGGCCAGTAAAGTAGCAGATGTTCTTAATCGTAAGTCTGTAGCGTCCTTAGCAGGTCTTGTAGAAACGTATCTCCATCTAGAGGATGAGGTGCAGCAGCTCGAGCTTCAGCTAATCACAAGCAGGTTAGCCGCTCTTAGCTTACGTCCACTACTGCTTGGGCAGATCAAGGATGGTCAATACGCAGACGAATATCTTCTTGGGAAGATGTTTGAGGCTCAAAACGGTAAAGAGGGTGGACTTTAAGTTGGACGAGAACGAGGTTCTAAGCTGCAACGAAAGAGTTTGTGTGTTGTCCAACGAAGAAATCAAGAAGCAGTCGATGAAAGAAGCTCACGGGACACCGTATTCTGTACATCCAGGTGTGACAGGTGTATTGGTGGCCTGGAATGATGAAAGACGTGGCTGAGTTCGTCCAAAAGTTCCTAACTTGTCAACAAGTTAAGGCAGAGCATCAGAAGCTAGTTGGAATGCTGCAACCACTTGAGATTCGACAGTGGAAGTGGGAGCAGATAACGATGGATTTTGTGTCAGGATTGTCAAAAACCACAGCTGGACATGACTCAGTCTGGGTCATTGTCGAGAGATTGACCATATCAGCTCATTTCCTGCCCATCAAAACCACTCACACCGTGGATAAGCTCGCTGAACTCTACATAAAGGAGAATGTACGTCTCCATGGGGTTCCTAGCTCGATTGTTTCTGACCGTGATGCTCGCTTCACATCCAGGTTCTGGAAAAGATTTCAAGAGAACCTGGGAACTCGCTTGAAGTTTAGTACTGCTTTTCACCCCCAAACCGATGGTCAAAGCGAACGAACGATCCAAGTGTTGGAAAACATGCTTCGAGCTTATGTTTTAGACTTCCAAGGCTCGTGGAGTCGTTGCCTTCTGCTAGTTGAGTTCTCGTACAACAACTATCAGGCGACAATTGGTATGGCGCCGTTTGAAGCTTTGTATGGGCGGAAGTGTCGCTCTCCAGTTCATTGGGATGAAGCTGGTGAGAGAAATTTGTCGGACCTGAGATGCTAGAGCAGACCACAAAAGCGGTTAAGAAGATCCAAGCTCGAATGAAGACGTCACAAAGTCGTCAGAAAAACTACGCTGACAGGCGTAGAAGACCTCTTGAGTTTGGAAGCTGGAGATAAAGTTCTTTCTGAAGATCTCACCTATGCAAGGAGTTATGAGGTTTGAGAAGAAAGGAAAGCTCAGTCCAAGATATGTTGGACCTTTCGAGATCCTTGAGCGTGCAGGCAAGACCGCTTATCGCTTGGCATTGCCGCCATCCATGTCCAACCTCCATGATGTGTTCCACGTGTCTATGCTACGGAAGTACGTGTCTGACCCTTCGCATATCCTGCAAGAGCAAGAGGTGGAGATTTCTCTGGAAGTCAGATATGAAGAACCAGCCGTTGCGGTTCTTGATCGCAAAGATAAAGTCTTAAGGAACAAGACCATTCCTTTGGTCATGATTTTGTGGAAGAGGCATGCTGTAGAAGAAGCTACATGGGAGCTCGAGAGTGAGATGCAAAAGAAGTACCCTACTCTGTTTTAAGTTTCGAGGACGAAACTCTTTTAAGGGGGTAGGGATTGTAAAGGATAAACTTTTGAATCTCACCGTTTGTAATTTACGGTTAATAAATGAGCTTTCGTGTGTTACAAGTAAGTTCTTGAATGAATTATGGACGTTGAAATTTAGAGAGTTAATTTAAATTTAGAGGATCGGAGGGTTTGGTTGGATGACTCGGAGGAGTTCTCGGTAAAAGCTATGCATGCTGCACTCGCGTCTCCGGGACCGACCACTACAGTGCCTTTCTACGAAACAGTATGGAAGTGCGCTGCCCCAAAAAAAGTTCAAATCTTCGGGTGGAGACTGGCACGCAAAAGAATAAACACGGCGGACGTCATTCAAAGGCAGAATCCTCACCAGGCCCTTTCCCCGAGCTGCTGTATCCTCTGTCACAGAGCAGCGGAGGACATTCATCACCTTTTCGTCGACTGTCCAGCAGCCTCAAGCATTTGGAAGTGGCTCTTCGGGAAGTTAAACATTAGCGCCTCTTCGATTGTTCTTCTTTCTGATTTTTTCTTGCTTCATGAGACACCGGGGAAGAACAATCGTTGGAAGGAGGCGGTTAAAACGGGGGTGTTGGCAGGCTTTTGGGCTCTGTGGCTAAGCAGGAATAAATGTATTTTTGAGAACGAGGGATGGTGTCAAGAAGGAGTCCGGGAAGTTCTCAATCTGAACATTGCTCTTTGGCTTCACACTGCTTGCAGGGATTTTAAAAAATACTCTTTGGTGGACCTTCAGCGAGACCGGAGTAGTGCTATATAGACCTCCCGGTTTTCATAGAAATCTTTTGGATATAATTTTAGGTTTTTTGTATTTTTGGTTCCTTTTTCTGACCGACCTCCTGGTTTGTTGTGGGAGGTTATGAATTGGTCTGGAGAACGTTTTGCTCTCTCTTTTTGTAAATTGGCATTTTTAGCCTATTAATATAAGATTCTTGTTTAAAAAAAAATTATCATTGTTGTGCTAGAAGTATGAGGCTGTGATGAACAGAGATTTTAACAGTATTGATGTGGTTTGATTTGGAATTTGTTGTTGGCCGTGTGTTACTTGGCCGTGAGACTTGTTTTGGGTATGTGATTCATTTTGATTATCGTGTGGAATGATTCTGAGCCTCGGAAATTTGGAATTTCTAGTGTGGGTTTTTATTATCTGGAATTAAAATTGATTTGAGAATTGGGGTTTGGAAATGGTTTTAAGTTTTAGTTTGTGATTTGGTTTTGGAATTGGTTTGATATGAGAATAACGATTTGAGAATTTGATTTGGAATTGATGAAAGGGATTTGAGATGTGATATATGTAGGCTCGGTTTTTATGAGTGGGTTTTTTGAGATAGAAATATGAAGTTTATGTCAACTAAAGTGATTTGTTGACAAGTTATGTGGTTTACTGACATGTTTGAGAATTTATGACAAGTTGGAAATGTTGTGACGTTGAGGTTTGAGTTAGATGTTTGTTTCGAGTCGGGAACTTGATTTTAGGAATTGATCGTGATGTTTGTTTTCTGAATTTCACAGCTCAGTCACAGATCGGATAGAATCGAGCAAGAGGCGACAGAACTGAACGCGTCGAAGCCGAAGTATAGTGAATTCAGAAAAAGTTTTTAAAGCTCGATCTCACTCGTGAGTCGTTTATCGCTTTATAGCGTTACACTCGAGTCTTAATTTTGGATTTGAGATTTGTACTCAAGGATTATTAATTATTTATTAAGAGATGTTCGAAAATTTAATTTTTGGTTAATTTATTTAGAATTCTCGGTTTGTACTATTTTCGGATTATTCATTTAATTTATTTAAGACTCGTTAAATAAGGATTTGGATTTTATTTCGTACTCGTTCTTCAGTACAAACTCGCACGAGTCTTGAATAAGTTTAAATTCTGAAAAGTCGGGAAATAAGTGAATTAAATTCTCGAACCCCTGAACAGACTCGCAATGAATCCCGATAACGAACCTTAAGCTTGTCATCACCTTTCAGATCATTGACTGATGAGATTTCAACTTTGGGTTTTAGTTTTTCGACGCTTCAGAATGTGATAACGCTCCAGGACGTGTAGAGTCTCGGGAAGCGTGAAAAGCAAGGAAACTCCGTAAATCAACCAATTTTCAGACGATCTTTTCCGGCTAAGTGTGGAGACTTAAGTCAACTACATACTAAGGGAATAACCCTGTTTACGTGCATTATTGCTTGTTAGTAAACAAGAATAGGAAAAGCTTTAAAATCGAATAATCTCAAAGGTTAAGGCTTCGGCCGCTTTTCCTGAAAACTTAGCGTGAGTTCGCTCAATAAGTTCAAACGTAACATATGTGAAACCCAGCCTCTGTTACGTGATATAATCATTCCTTAGGCTGTGGTTGACCTGTTAGCACGAGGGAGACAGGAGATGCTTGTTTAACTCTCGAATTCAAATCGAGGGTAGAAGTACCGGGAGTCATATCCCGAGTCTTCAACCTAAAACACTAACGAGCATAGAAGGGAAATGAAATTTCTTTCAGGATTTATCCCGAGTCGCTCTCCTGTAAGTAGCATAGGTGTGTACTCTGAGTGCAGCAGAGTACCCGAACCTTAAAGAATTGTTGTGTCGATGGTACCAAAATGAAATGAACCCTGACGGGCTATTAGGGCCTAGGGGATGTCGCTGAGTACTCATTTATCGGGAAGTCAACGAAGAGTCACACCCGATCCTATTGCCAGGTTATGAAAACCTGAAGATTGCACCTTGACGGGCTATGAGGGCCTGGGAGATGGCGTTGAGTACTCATTTATCGGGAAGTCGACCAAGAGTCGCACCCGATCCTATTTCCATGTTATGAAAACCTGAAGATTGCACCTTGACGGGCTATGAGGGCCTGGGGGTTGCGCCGACGTCGAATGAAGTTGGTACCATTAGTGGATCCTGGACTGACGTTAAAACTCTTAGGCCGCCGGACGACTGCTGCTCGAAGTCTAAGGCTGGTCTCTTGTTGTTAGAAGGTTATAGCGGGGGATGTGTGTAACCTTAAAGACGACAAGTTCTAGTTAAAGTGTATACACAAGAGTCATGCTCTAGACTTGTTAGACTTGCATCCATGCATTCTTATGTGCTTGTTTGCACGTCACATGTTATCACATGGTATTTAGTCGCTTTATTTTCTAAGTTAGACTCCCACTTGCTGAGTCAATCAACTCATAGTTTATGACCCTTGGTAATGTAGAAAAGGGCAAGGCGCCGATGTGAGCAAGGAGTTGAAGACGAAGACCGGACGTGTATCTCTTGACCTTTGGGCTAGTGGAGACTCACCCGGGATCAACCTCTTCTATAGTAATAACTATATTTTGTTGAACCCCTTCGGTAAACTACGCTCCTAAAACTATCTCTTGTAATTATACGTTAACCCAGGAGCGGTTATGTAAATATTTAGAGTCGTAGTGAGACTCAAAGTTTGAATTGAGAAAAACGAAAAATTTACCAAGGTTTTTATATAACGACTTATAATACTTATATGATATCGTATTACGTTTAACATAAGTATTATGATTATTTGATTCGGTTTATGTTGATATGAGATATAGTATTATATTGATGTTGTGACTTGTGACGTAACCCACCGTCGCGGCTCGTGAACCGGCGACGAGAGGTCGCGAGTCGTGACATATATTCTTCTAAATACTCTCCTTATATTTAGCCTAAATATTAGGAGAGAATATAGGACAATCATATCTCCTATTTATTCTCCTATATTTTAGGAATAGAAAAATAGAAAAAATACTAGTTGGCAACCAGTCTAATAAATAGCCTACCACAGGTAGGGATGGCCCAAATTTTTTCTTTTTCAAAGCCCAATAGATTTAAACCCATTGAACACATATTTACTTGTCCAACAATAAATATAAAGTTTATTTACTTGAACTAGCAACAAATAAACAGCGTTACTATAAATATTTATTAAATTCCCAAAATACCCTTTTTGGAATTCATTGTTGTCAATCACTATTACAACAAGTGAGATTATAATAATAATACATACTATTATATTAGCGTTCTTATTCGCCTTTATCGAAGCCGAATCAGGGACGTTGGACCTAGTAGTAGAAGCTTTACAATCTAGATAAAAGACAAAATATTCATTTTTCTTTTCTAATTGAATTGTCTAGTCCCTTACAATACTCCACCGTGTAATCCAGGACTGAACCCAACTTTGATACTAGAATTATATTTACTCATCGTAATGAGTGTCCACTGATTTAGTCAGTACGTGATTATGACCCTCCAGGTTCTCCTGTTACATATAAGCCCTAAACATCGTTGCTTCCCTCAGCGAAAGATTCAACCAAACATAAGCCAACTTCGGAAGTGTGCACAATCAATCGGTTCTAGAATCAACCCTTAGGTGAGAGAACATTAACCTTCTTTTAGGAAGGCTAGATTCCATATCTGAAAAACACTTTCTTCTACAATCACGTCCCGACTTTCCAAGACACCTATTCGATCAACGTGTAACTAGCCTTTAATGTGGTGAGTCAAAGAAGCCGGTAACATGATCTAGAAGTCCATAATTACTTCAGGATATTAGATCAAGCGTCACTGTGACCATCATAAATGGCCTCGGCTAGTGCATCGTAACGGTCCTTAGGCGACGCATCTATCTAAACCAAAACATGTCCAGGACGTACACCTTCTGCACGTGTATAATGCTCCCACTGAGTGATCAACCCTCACTCATGTTCCACCTATATGACTTTAGATAAGGCTTTCCGGTCGCATATCAGTCATCGACCAAGTTTTAGTCCACCGCCCGATCTAGGATGCCCAACATGCGATTCAATTTGATACGGAGACTATGTATGATACTTGTTATTGATTCTGAATGTTATCAAACCTCAACCCACTAATCATATGATGCTAATTAAGTAACTTCTTATCTTATTTAGTAATCATCATCTTCTAGTGGGAAATATTCCTAACACCTTTGTAGCTCACTACAACAAATATGACATTTACCGACGATTTATTTCGTCGCTAAAAACACCGAAATCGTCGCTAAATCTCTTTAGCGACGATAATAATCATCGCTAAATATGCGTGCCTAAATCTATTTAGCGACGATTTTTTCGTCGCTAAATATTTACCAACGATATTAGCGACGATAATGTCGTCCCTAAATGTCGTGACGAGAAGTTTTTTTCCATTTTGAAACAGGAAATTAGCGACGACTTTGTCGTCGCTAATTCACGCGCGAAAATTTCCCGCGTGAATTAGCGACGACAAATTACTTCTGTGTAATAATATTTAGCGACGACTTTGTCGTCGCTAATTATTATTATTATTATTTTTTTTTTCGTCGTTAATTATTTATTTTTTATGGTTTTTTGTTTATGAAATTCTAAAATGAAAAATCAAATAAAAACTAAATTATATTATCCAAATCAAGAAATATATAAAATCCGATTACGTATGTTTTCGGTTATCAAGAAATATGTAAATAATAATCTACTATACACAAAATTTCTAATAAAACACTACTCGCGACGTTTGCTTTGTCGTCCCGCCGCTCGTTTTCCTCCTCCTCGACGTGAAACGCTATTTTGCTGGCACTGAAGTTCTGCACGCTGCGGCGTCGGAGTAGACTGACTTGGTCCGCCGGGCGTCGTCTGCTGGCTGGCATCGGGAGTCCTCTGCTGGCCGCCCGTCGGAGTGTGGACGTCAGGCGTCGGAGTGTGGACGAAGGCCGTCGGAGTCTGCTGGCTGTGGGATGACGGAGCCTACTGCGAACTCTGCGGAAATCGGGACATGAACGAGCTAAGGTTGAGGCCGGGCACCTGACTCTGTATTGTCTCGGCGAACGCGGCGAGGGTCGATGTCAACACCTCCTGCGAGACATATCCTGGTTGCGACGTCCCAGCCTCCGAACCGTAGACTTCGGTGACTTCAGCCGCCATCTGTGCTCCCTGTGGCACCAAACGTCCGACGCCGGTCAAGTGATCAGTCCGCGAACCCATAATATCGCGGATCGCCTGCTGCTCTAGAACGGAAATATCAACGTCCGCTCCTTGGTGCTCAGCCTCCGCTCGCAACGTGTTGAACCTAGCGACCAGTCGATCCTGATATAATTAACTAGTTCGTATATATTAATCGAAAAATAAGAAAAATAAATGTAAACTTACATAACGTGCGGAGGCTTCAGGAGTCAGCCATTCGGACTTGTCGGACTGATGTTGGCGCTTGTAGTTCGCAAACAAGCTCTCGAAAGCGCCTGTCTCGACGCTCTTCTGCATGTAAACAAAACTTGAAGTGTTAGATAATTTTAACGATTTGATGTATCATATAAACATAAAACTTATGTTCTTCATGCGGTGGGTCGAGAACCCAATCGTTCCCTGTCGAGTCTTCGTCTTCTTCTTCGCGCAATTCGCCTTGTTCTTCGCTTGAATGGCCTGTAATATAAGTAACCGTACATGTAAAGAACAAATCGTTTAATAAAAGGGTAAACACATATTTAACGTAAATGATTTGATTACCTTAAATTCATCGCTCGTATATCGTTGTATCAGCGTCTCCCATTCAGTGTCGAGCTTAACGGTCCTCGGTTTCAGCGACCGCGCCACCTGTACGCTGCTCTTGCAGTCGATGTCGAACCATGACCGCAAGGTATGCCTCCAATCGCAAAGATGGGTCTTCGCGTCTCGAATGATTGCCGCATCGACAATCGCCTTCTTCTTCCCGGTTGCATCCCCATCGACTCGAATGTCGTACTTGTCTCGAATCGCTGCTCGGATCTCGGCCTCCTTCGCCGGTCCCACGTTCGCATTCGTCCACCTTGGGACCGTAGGCGAGATCTTGTCTCGGACGACCAACCCGAGCGTGTTCGCGAACGTCGCGAGATCCGGATCCATCTCGCGCTCTGGCTGCAAGACACTACAACAAATACAGTTTTTCGGTGCGGATGACTTTTGGGTGCGACTTTTCGCACCTAAAAGTCGCACCAAAATTACTTTCGAGTGCGACTTTTCGCACCAAAATGTCACTAAAGTCGCACAAAAAATTTCGCTGATTTTTTTAAATTTGGGTGCGAAAAGTCGCACCTAAAAGTTTATCATACCTTTGGGTGCGACAAAGTCGCACCCAAAAGTCCAAAACATTTGGTCTAACAATTTAGCGGGATTTTGTTCCCTCTTATTTGTTTTTTTTTTTTTTAGGGATTCCCTCTTATTTGTTTTCACCAAAGAATCGGGAAAGGAAAAAAGAAAGAAGAAAAGAAAAGAAGAGAGAAAGGGAAAGAGAGAGACCGAGAGAATGAGAGAGAGAGAGAGCCGAGAGAAGAGTATCGGCGCCGATGGAGACCGAGAGACCGAGAGAGAGGAAGAGAGCGAGGGAGTGAGCCCGCGGAGGAAGAGCGAGGCCGACAGCCACCGAGACCGGGCCACTGGACGCGCGCGCGGGCTGAGAAGAAGCGAGCGCCGCCGCGAGCCGCTGAGCGCGCCGCCCACGAGGAGACGCCGGAGAGCGAGAGAAGTAACGTCCGGGAGTTGATTTCGCGAGCAAGGTAAGGAGATTTCATTCTCAGCCAAGAATTTCGAAAGTTAGGGTTGAGAGTTTGATTTGGGGGTTTTGATTTCGGAGTGAAATCTGAGGTTTTGGCTTGGTTGTGATGTTCATTGAGAGTTTTCGAGTTGCGTGGTCGCAGCGACGCGGTTGTTGTCGGAGGAAACACCGTGCGATGGATGTTAATGTATCTGATTTTCCTGCGTGTGTGGTGCAGCTTGAAACACTGTTGAAGTTTTTTCCTATTCCATCGTATAGGAATCTCACTCTTCAATGTTTGACTGAGGTACGTCTTGTCTGTTTTAGGTGAAATCTTTTTTGAATTATGTCCGGTTTTCATTTTTGGCTGTTCTGTTTTTTCAGGTTGCTGCTCTGAGTTTTGGAGACTTATGATGTTTTTGGCAATAAACATAATAAGGTAAAAGTAACGAACGAATAGGGACCTTTTTTGCGTGATAACTGATAACTACAGAAGAAGAAGAAGAAGAAGAAGAAGAAGGTGAAAGAGGAAAGGAAAGGGAACCTGAGAGCTTTTTGAATTTCATCGGTTCTATCTGTGTGGTAGTAATTAGGTCGGAGCAAGAGACACAAATGGAAGCATTTCAGAGGATTAGAGTTGACAATCCAATTGTCGAAATGGATGGTACAAACCCCTTTTTTATTTTCTCGCTTTCTTCGAGCTCAAATCGTTGTTTCAGATTCTTACTCTGTCAAAGTTTCAAGCTTTCTTAGTAGGGATGCCATATAATTCACACGTTCTCACTGGAAAATGCAAGACTGAATTGCAAAACCCAATTTTTTATTTTATTTTTTTTAATTTTTTTTTATGTGTGGCCATGTTTCTGATCTTAGGGTGTTAAAATAATGATACGTCAATCCACTCAACAAGTTCTGATATATATAAGAACTCAACAAGTTCAACTTCATGACAAATCACTCTAGTTAGATCCATAAAATAATTAGACTAAAAGAATTGAGCTAGTCAAAGTATGCTTCTAGATATGCATATGCTTTCTTCAACTATTGCCGTGTAGACATTGTTAAGGGCACATAGTTAGTAAATTTGAATTTTCCTCTAAGCTGCGAATCGAAACAATTATGTAATTAAATCCTTCATGTCATCTGCCCATAAGAAAATTAATTCTGATTGTCAACTTTAAACCTTGGAAGATTATGTATACATATATAAGCTTTTATCTTTCACTTGCAATACTAGATTCCGTCTTAACATGTGTTTTACTTTTATATCAAAGGTGATGAAATGACAAGAGTATTTTGGCAATCATAGAGCAAGGACTAACTTTATATAATTGTAATTTTCCTTTCCAGGTTGGACAAAGCCAATATGTATTGGAAGGCATGCTTTCGGAGATCAGTACCGAGCAACTGATACAGTCATTAAAGGGCCTGGGAAACTCAAATTAGTTTTTGGTAAGTTCCCAGAAAAAGGATACAGGAATTATCTCCATTAAAAGAGGGAGAATCATAGTTTATTTATTTATATTAACGTTTTGCACCGACTACGACTACAACTATTATATCAACAAAATCACATTCTATGAATTGCAGAATCTAAGGAATATGGATGTTGGTTTTTTCGGGAGACGATGAAGGACAATGATGTTCTTGTTCAATGGAAATGATGTTCTTGTTCAATACATGATAGACTCGAGTTTCTTCCTCCCATGGTTTCAGCCAGATAAATATTTTTTCAAATTGCTAAATTCATATGAAGCGGTTTTGTTAGATATAGGATGTTGGTTGCACTAACTATAATATTTAGGTATAATTTTTATTTTTCATTCTGTGTATTCTGTGTATTATGGACCATTTAGGTATAATTTTTATTTTTCAATCAAGCAATTCAATATAACAAGTTTCATTCAGCCTTTTATTTTTAATTGCTTAATTGCTTATAACAGGTTTCATTAAATTAAATCAAGTAATGTCATTTAATTGCATTTTATTTTATAAATAAATTAAGAATCAAAGTCACTTTCAAATCAGATGACAACTAAATCACAGTTAACAATTACATTTTTCAAAGATTTAAAGTCACTTTATAATAGAGCGACGTCTAAAGCACTATTTTTTTCCCCAAAACTGACTATCGGGTGCGACTTTTGACTATCGGGTGCGACTTTGTCGCACCCAATGCTCTTTTACCCGCCTTTTCCACGGATTTTGGTGACATTTTAGGTGCGACTTTAGGTGCGGAAAGTCGCACCGAAATGTCGCACCCGAAAGTCAAGACTTTTGGGTGCGACTTTTCGCACCCAAGACTTTTAGGTGCGAACTTTCGGGTGCGGAAATGTCGCACCCAAAGTCGCACCTAAAGATATCTTTGGGTGCGAAAATTGACTTTTGGGTGCGAAAAAAGTCGCACCCAAAGGTCTATTTTGTACTAGTGAGAATGACTGAAACTCCTCGTTATAAACGACGACTTCCTTCACCCCGGGGCGCCGTGCACGCTCAGATCGAATCCCGACCGTCGGCCCACGCACGGCCGGTTCGATATGCTCGTCTTCTTCTTCGACGCCATCACGTACGGGCGCCGACTGGCAATAATTCGGGAGACGGGCTAAGAAGTCATCCCCGCCTCCGCTGCCTCCAGCGACTGTAGCCGCAGCCATCTGAAATTCAAAACAAAATACGATCCTACCGAAATTTCGGCAGAACCTCCCCTATAAACTTAACAACCCGGCATCAGCCTTTAACTTTAAAACCTGCATAGAAACATCCTAAAACTAAATCCAACCTCAGTGGTTCGATCATTTTTAAATCTATAAACAACTAATTAATTTCACATTTTTAGTCATTTCTAACAAAAATTAAATCCAATTTCAATTTCAATCCATAACCAATTAATTAATTTCACATAAACTACCTAATTTTCGTTAAACTAATTCATTAATTTAAGTTTGTTACCTTTAGAGAATCGGTTAGTAATTACCTTTAAACTAATTCGTTAAACTACCTTTAATTCATTAATTCATACATAAACTACACAAACTTAAACAATTTTAAATTTTCTAATCGTAATTAACAAAATTACATTTCCTAATTTATTAATCTCTAATCTACTATACTTATATACATAATTAATCTCTAATCCTAATTTACAATTTTAAATTATCAAACATCCTAAATTATATCGTAATTAAATCCTAAATACTAAATTATATACTAAATTATATCCTAAATACTTATATCCTAAATAATTATATATATAATTATAACTAATTATATATATAACTAATTATGTAAATACTTATATCCTGTATAATTATAACTAATTATATAAATACTTATATCTATATACTAAATTATGTAATTATATAAAATATAACTTATATATATATATAAATATTTATAACACCAAAATAAGCATAATATCACAATTTTTATAACTAATTCATACAATTCCATTTATTTATAACTAATTTAAATAATTTAAATTACCTAATATAAATAACTATATACTAATTAATACAATTCCATTTATTTATATAAAGTTATATATATATATAAATAACTAATATATATAACTAATATATTAATTATATAAATAACTAATATATATATATATATAAAGTTATAAAAAAAAAAACTTACCGGGGAGTAGAGGACGGTGGACGAGGACGAGGAAGAGCAGCGCAAGTTGCCGGACCGGGGTGGACGAGGACGAGGACGGCGTCGGCGGCGGAGCGGCGGCGGAGCTGCAGACAGGAGAGAGATGTGAGGAGAGAGAGAGATGTGAGGAGAGAGAGAAGTGAGGAGAGAGAGACTTACCGGGGAGGTAGAGATCGGCGTCGACGGCGTCGGCGACACACGGCGGAGGAGGCACACGGCGGAGGAGGAGAAAACAGAGGGAAAAAATTCGATTTTAGGGTTTGGGAGCGAATGAGGGAACTGATACGCGACCTGGTATTTAAAGACATTTACCGACGATTAACTCGTCGCTAAATGTTTAAAATTCGTAGCTAAATGAACTTAAATTTTCAGTTCATAAACCAGGCATTTAGCGACGATTTACTCGTCGCTAATAGATTTTTTACACATTTAGCGACAATAAAATCGTCGCTAAATCATTTCATTTAAATTATTTTGGGGGGATTTTTCTCTCTTTGAATTTCGTTAAATTTCGAAATTAATTCCAAACTATTAGCGACGATTTAATCGTCGCTAATTGTTTCCCCGCGAACTTAGCGACGAATTTACACATTTAGCGACGATAAATTCGTCGCTAATTATCTTTGCCGCCAAACTTTAGAAGTTTTGGCACCAAATAATTAGCGACGGAATTATCGTCGCTAAAAGGTTGATTAGCGACGAAAAATTAGCGACGATTTAGTCGTCGCTAATACTTTCGTCGCTAAATGTCATATTTCTAGTAGTGGCTATCTAACTTCGTCTTCAGACCATGCTTGATGGTTTTGTTGACAGCTTTGACTAGTCCGTTTGCTTTGCGGACGGACTAGCGTAGAAAATACTTTGTTAATACCATATGTTTTACAAAAATTTCGGAAAGAATCGTTGTGAAATTGGGTTCGGTAGTCGGATATAATATTGACTAGGATTCCGAATCTTGTTATGATATTTTTCCAGACAAATTTTTCTATATTATGTGTAATGATCTTATTCAACGGTTCGACTTCGACCCATTTGAAAAGTAATCAATAGCTACAATGGTGTACATGCAACCTCCTTTTTCTGCAGGCAAGGCCCCGATAAGATGTATCCCCCATTCTGCGAATGGTACCAGGCAGGCTAGAGGAATGAGAGGAGAAAGGGGTAGACGCGGGATTTTGGAGAATTTTTTGCACTTTTGGCATTTCTATACCATATCCCGAGTGTCCTTCTTCATGGTGGGACTTGCCAAGACGTGTGTTGGCTTATTTGGAAAACTAGGTCTCTTTCCTCAACGCTTGAGTGTTGGATCTGGATGATGGGGATAAGATCGGAGGCGGATCCCATAGTGGGTAGCATAGCCAAGGTGTCTGCCTCTTCATTCACAGCTCAAGGAATTTGGGTGGTCTCGCAGCTTTTAAACTCTTGTATGAGGTTATGTGCTTTTTCGGCATACTGCAACATCTTTTCGCCTTTTGTCTGAAATTCGTTTTATATTTGATTAATTATTAACGGAGAGTCCGAGTAAACTTTTAGCCTTTTGATTTCTAAATCTTTAGCTATTTCTAGTCCATGAATCATGACTTCGTACTCGGCCTCGTTATTAGATGCATTAAAAAGGAATTTTAAAGTAAATTTTACCTTGCATCCGTCTAGTCCGGTGAGAGCCATTCCTACTTCAGCACCTTTCTCGTTTGTCGCGCCGTCCACGTGCATTTCCCATATGGGGTACTCGAATGGTCTGTACGTGAACTCAACGATGAAATCCGCCACAGCCTGTCCTTTAATGGGTGGACGAGGTTTGAATCGGATGTCGTATTGCATTAGCTCGATTGACCACTTCATGAGCCTTCCCGAGACGTCTAGCTTCTAGAGGATTTGTCGTAGCAGGAAGTTCATCAGTACCATGATGGGATGCAGCAGGAAGTAGTGTTTTAGCTTCCTCAAGCTGGTTATGTGGGCAAAAGCTAGTTTTTCCAGCTCTGGATATCTTCCTTCCGCTTCGAAGTATAATACACTGGAACCTGGTGCTTCCTACATCTCCAAGGGCTCTCCATCTTCTACCTTTCTTAAGGTGAAGACCAAGCGAGGTGCTCCTTCAAGGACTCGAGATCCTTGTTGCATTGCTCGGTCCATTCGAACATTTTATTTACGAGCCTTTGATATGTGGCTCCAGCATTCTTTAATCCAAATGGCATTACTGTAGAACAGCAAAGTCCTCGGTCCGTTATGAACGAGGTATGATCTTGGTCGGGGTCATACATTGGGATTTGATAATATCCCGAGTAGACATCCATGAAACTTAACAGTTCATGCTCGGCTATAGCATCTACTAATTGATCTATCCTCGACATTGGCAAGCTATCTTTGTTGGAATAGATCTATGGTTTAAGAAAAGATTATCGCTTCTAGCAAGCGGCGGAATATAAAAATTTCTTTAAAAATTGTAAAACGTTTTTACTACCTAGACAAAGTGCATGAGCGTATAATTTAAAATTTTAAAACTACTTTGATTTTTCACTCGGTACCAACCTTGAATGGAGCTTGAGAGTTGAGAAGCCTTAGGAAGGTTGAATCGATTGTCTCCCCACTCAGCTCGCCTCCCACTAATCTTCTTGAACCTGTGAGTAACCACAAACGTTTCTACCACTAGAGTCTTTCGAGTATGGTTAGGATTTAGTGTGTGGGCACTTTTAAACACTATGACTCAAGAACTTGTCTTGGAGACAAAGAGATAAAACAAAACACTAGGTCTAATGAGGACCTAGGTTCCAAAACAAAAGAACAAGAAGAGAGATAGAGAAAGGGGGGGGGGGGGGGGGGGGGGGGGGGGGGGAGTATGGTTAGGATTTAGTGTGTGGGCACTTTTAAACACTATGACTCAAGAACTTGTCTTGGAGACAAAGAGATAAAACAAAACACTAGGTCTAATGAGGACCTAGGTTCCAAAACAAAAGAACAAGAAGAGAGATAGAGAGAGGGGGGGGGGGGGGGGCAACTATTCTAGAGAGAGAGGCTCTCAATCTCTAAAATTGTATGTTGTGAATTGTGAATGAGGTGGGGTATTTATAGGAGGAGGGATTATCTTGAAAAGGTAGTATCCTCTTTTCCATTGAATATCACATCTTCATGAGCAAATCCTAGTTTCATCTTTTCCCTCATGGACGTCCAACATATGCCATCAACGCACATGGATTTGTTTCCTCATTAGTTTTGCCTCTCTCATGGCCGCCCACTTTCATTCCTCATAGAGCAAATTTGTTTCCTCTTTTTCTTTTGGCAAGTATCTTCATACATCAATGCGCAAAAAAAAACTCTCTTTGTCTCTTGGGTTGGACAATTTCGAGAGCTTCTAGAACATGGTTCTAGATGTTTCTTTATTTGTTTATGACAATATAAGAAAAGCCCATGTAGAATTTTCACATAAAACTCCATGAAATGATATTCAACCCTCAAGGCCCAGTATAATATATTGGCCGTGTGACTAAATCAATTTTCATCATATGACAATGTCAAAAAACTTATTTATTGACATTCATACCGTCTTATGTCCAAAAGGACAAAAATACCCTTTAGACAATTTTCGTAAAACTTGTCTAGTTCAACATTTGAACTTGTTTTGACTTAGCTTACTTGTTTAACTAATCCTACTCTAATTACTTGTGGTAGTGACCTCATGGATCCAAATGAACAAAGCTTGAGCTAGCATACTTGGACTAAAAAATTCACAAACCTTTTCCTAGCTCTAGCTTAATGTCAACTGACCCCACTAAAGAGTTGACACTAAGAATCTCTCGGTTCAAATGAATATATTTTCTACTCAAGAATTCAACTTAATTTTGATGAGTGGATCCATTGAGTATTATCTATGTTTACCCTTAATGAATATCATCAGCTAGACGAGATTTACAAAATTACCATTTTACCCTTCTAGCTATTATTTCCTCAACTCCTTTGTCGCTAGTGAATAAGTTCGAAACAATGTATTGACGGGGAGCTAACAAGTCACATTGATTTATCAAAAAGAGTCATAACTCAATTTGGACACTAGCCAGTTCATTCATTCACATTCCAAGGAACAAAGCATGAGGTGATATACATTGCATTTCAGCAATCTTGTACATGAATTCCATATCTATGAGATCTTCACGAAGTTACTCATGACATCTTCATAACTCAGTACTTCACCAATAAGTCTTGTCTATATCACATAGTTAATCTAGAACTCTGACTTTCTCAAATAAGAATACGTAAGCTATGGAATGACATGTCTCATTTCAGGATTGAGGTCAGCATGATGCAATTCATACATAGTGACTTCGAGACATTAGAGGTTAAATGGTTTGTTCTTATTCTGTCTATAGTAGTGGATTGGTCAATTCAGTACCTTCAGAAGATACTCAGGAAGAACTATATAGTCTCCAACTCTCTATGCCTCATAACCAGACATCATAGATTCTGCTAGCAATCGTACTGAGATCACTATTCATTTGATCCTTATATTGCGAATATATTGTTTTAAGCAAACCATGAAGAGTTTGTTCATGCAAATCTACATTTGTCTCTTCATATGTTGTTAGGTTTATTTAAGGACTAAAGACTATAGTTTATCATAAAGCTTCAAACAAACAAGGAATAATGAATGAACGTTTAACTTTATTACATCAAATGTACATAAGTAAATACTACTACTCTTCTTATGGGCACCATTGACAACAAACTCCCACTTGACTAAAAGAAGATGTGAGTAGTCCTTCATGCCTAATCCCTCGCGATGCTGGTCGAAGACCTTGTTCGCTAAGGCCTTGGTAAATGGATCTGCCAGGTTGTCCACTGTCGAGATCTTCTTCACCACCATGTATCTGCGCTGCACAATCTCGAATCAAATGGTATTCCCTCTCAATATGTTTAGAGTGCTTATGGCTTCGAGGTTCCTTTAAGTTAGTGATAGCCCCACTGTTATCACAATAAAGGGTCATGGGCTCGTCGATGTTTGGAACGACTTCCAAATACTTAAGGAATTTTCTGAGCCATACAGCCTCATTGGATGCTTCACAAGAAACCACATATTCTGCTTCCATTGTGGAATCAGAAATGCAAGATTGCTTAATACTCCTCCACACAACAGCTCCACCATTAAGGATGAACCCAAAGTGGATTTCCTGGAATCCTTATCCGCTTGAAAATCGTAGTCGGTATATCCCGTCATAGTCAGGTCAGTACCTGAATCTGTAAGCATCAAGTTCCTAGTTCTCCGAAGATACTTAAGAACATGCTTCATAGCAATCCAGTGCTCGGATCCCGGGTTGGATTGAAAACGGCTAACTACGCCAACTGCGAAGCAGATATCTGGCCTAGTGCAAAGCTTAGCATACATGAGACTTCCAACGGCTGAGGCGTAAAGAATTTTTCTCATGTCCTCAATCTCTTGTGCAGTCTTGGGAGACTGGTCTTTAGAGAGTGAGACTCCATGCCTAAAGGGTGTTTGGCCCTTCTTGGAGTCTTGCATCGAAAAGCGATCCATCACCGTATCAATATATCGAATTGCTTTGCTCTTCCGATCTCGAAAGATTTGGGTCCCCAGATTGTACGCGGCTTCTCCTAGATCCTTCATATCGAATTGCTTTGCTAGCCAGACCTTAACCTCAGATAACTTATCCACATCATTAACCTCAGGAAGGCAGTCTTGACATCAATTTGCCAGATTTCATAATCGAGACCTGCAGTTATGGATAGAAGTATGCGGATCGATTTAAGCATCGCGACTGGTGAGAAGGTTTCTTCATAGTCAATCCATTCCTTTTGGGTGTAACCCTTAGCCATAAGTCATACTTTGAACGTCTCGACATTCCCATCTGGACCCCTTTTCTTCTTGTATATCCACTTACATCCTACGGGTTTAATCCTTTCGGGAAGGTCTACAAGTTTCCAGAATTTGTTGACGTACATCGAGTGCATTTCAACTTTCATGGCGTCAAGCCAAAGGTTTGATTCAGAAGGCTAAGAGAGTATCCCCGTAAGACATGTACCTGTCAGGCTTTTGAGTAGCCTTCTCACTACGTCGAAGTACTACATGACGAGGTTCTGATGAGTTATGTTGTGTATCAATTGGGGTAAGAACAATTCTTACAGATGAGGTAGAAGCATCCTCACCCAACTTTTCTTCAAGCCCAATTTTGCTTCTAGGTTTTACATCTTTCATAAACTCCTCCTCAAGGAAACGAGCGTTCATGGAAAATCTTGTCATCCTCGGGACTATAGAATGTGAAACCTTTGGTTTCCTTCGGATATCCAATGAATAGACACAATTCTGCCCTACTAGACAACTGGCTAGTCTTTTCCCTTAGCCCATGTGCAGGGCAACCCCAAAATCGGATGTTGGCCTAGATTTTACTTTACGGCCAGTCCATCGTTCATATTGAGTACCATGAACCGTTTTAGATGGGACTTGGTTCAAAATGTAAGATGCTGTATCGAGGGCATATCCCCAAAAGGAAAGAGGGAGTGATGACTAACTCATCATTGATCTAACCATCTCCATTAGAGTTCGGTTCCTCGCTCTAACACTCCATTTTGTTGAGGTGTGCCAGGTGCTGTAAGCTAAGAAGCTATACCTTCTTCTTTAAGAAAGTCATCAAACTCTCCAGACATATACTTACCACCTCGATCGGATCGAAGGGTTTTGATCTGTTTGCCTGTTCGCTTTTCCATTAAAGCCCGGAAGACCTTAAATATGTCAAAGGTCTCGGAGTTGTGTTTGAGCAAATAGACAAAACCGTATCTTGAGTAATCATCGGTGAAGGTAAAGAAGTATTCGTATCCTCCCCGTGCCTGTGTACTGAGCGGACAACATACATCAGAGTGTACAAGTTCCAACAACTCAGCGGCGCTTCGACACTTAGATAAGAAAGGTCTCCTAGTCATTTTTCCTTCTATACAAGATTCACAAGTAGGTAGCGAACCTATTGCAGAGGCTTGGAGTGGACCGTCCCTCATAAGTGTCTTAATCCTGTCTAGACTGATATAACCAAGTCTTAAGTGCCAGAGATATGTTGATTTTATTAGATCGGAGGAATAAGAAAGTTTGATCCTCTTTGGCTCCCTAACTAGATCATTATCTACTTCAGTGTCTAAAAGCGAAGCTTGCGTGGGATAAATGTGAAAGAGAGCTTTCTTCATACATGCATCAGTGATGAAAGAATTATTTCAAAGAGAAATAAGAATTCCATTCTTAACAAACTTTAAATAATAATCTTGCTCATAAAGACGAGCAACAGATATCAAGTTTTTTCCGAAGGAAGGAATACAATAAACATTATTCAAATTTAAAGTTCGATCTTCAAAAGACAGTGTCACTGATCCCACGGCCTTTGCTGACACCGAGCTCCCATCACCCCATCTGAAGGAGAAATCACCTTCCTCTAAGCTTTTGGTTTTCTTGAAAGCAGTCAAGGAACAACAAATATGGTTAGTAGCAGCGGAGTCAAGAAGTTGATACATTACCAGTTACTAAGCATCCTTCGGTAATAAGTATATTACTATTTTCCTTTGCTTTGAGGTAGGCAGGACAGTTCTTCTTCTCGGCCTTGCGAGGTCTCTTCTTAGATCCAGAGGTGGAGGCAGTAACATGTACCTCTCCATGAGTCCTCTTTTTCTTAGTGAGACCTTCAACAGTGTGAAACTCCTTCATAAGCTCGGTAACAATGTACTCTAGCTTGTTCATGGAGCAGTTTAGCTTGAAGGTATCGAAAGATTCGGGGAGAGTTTCCAATATGATATATATTTTGATCTCCCTATCGATTTTGGATCCTAGGATTTCCATCTCATTCAGGTAACTAATGATCAGCATCATATGGTCCCTCACCAGAGTCCCAAACTTCATACGACCGTTCATAAACTGTCGGACTGCTTGCTGTCTGGCCTGACGCCCTTGCCCTCTAAACATCTCATGGAGATTATAGAGCATGTCGGCGGCCGTCTCTATGTCACGTTGTTGCTTTTGCAGCACATTGTTCATCGATGCTAAAATATAGCATCTCGCAATTTCATCGGAACGGAGCCAGGCGGCCAAGGCGTCTTTGTCCTCTTGAGTCGAATCATCATTAGTTTGAGCAGGACACGGGGTGGTGAGTACCCAGTTGTGCTTGTTAACGGTAAGGACAATGTCAAGGTTACGTTTCCAATCAACGTAGTTTTTGGTTTCGAGTTTGTTTGAGGAAAGGATGGTTGAGAGAGGGTTGACAGACATGTTGCCGAAGTTAAGTTGAAACAAGTTTATGATTAGTCTTTTGGTTTAGGATTTAAGTTTTTAGGATGAATAAGACAGGAAAATCCAAAGGTGTTATGAACAAAATGACACTTTACTCCTTCGAGGGAAGGCCGCAACGAGTTTCCTTTCATAAGTAAATGACTCATCATTAATGCATAGCCAAGATGTCAATACATCATATTTGACTAGCCACCTTATAAAAAAGTTTGATCACTCACATCCTTTCTTAGGTCCTCGAGGGAGGATTACTAGGGATGGAGTCTAAGTGTGTAACTAACCACTTCGTCCAAAAGATCGACTTTGAAAAACAATCCACCGAGGGGAGGACTTGTCTCGTTGTCTCACTCTCGGATGTAGCTCATTGAGCAATGATCAGAGCAAAGCGCCGTTGAGTACTCTCGTTGAAGAGAGGGCCATGAGGGTGACTCTTAGTCTGGCGACAATTGCACTTTTCATTAGTGTTGGGGATCGTGGGTTGTAAACAACAAGTATAACCCTCCCACATAGTTTTTAGAGTTGGCACATCATCTCTTATAAGTTTGGAAACACATTTCCTAGTTATAGAGCGATAGAGTGGAATTCTGGAAAGGAATCTTAGATCTTCACGTTCAAGGAAGAGCAGTGTTAGTGCATAAAGGCACAAGTTACATACTCGGACATTTTCCTATTTTCTCTTCGGGAAAGTGCATGAGGGAAGTGTGAACTTCAACTCACTTGAACACCTGAAAGTTTGAGTTACACATCTTTATTTTGCTCGTCTTCGAGGAGACCTCCCAATCAAATTTTCAAAAGCATATAGATTTTGAACATATGTGATATAGATAGTTTTGAAAATATTTTCAAAAACATATATGATTTGGATGACAAAACATTTTCAAGTTTGAAAGTCAAAACGATTTACAACAATCAAACTAGTTTGTAAAGAAATTCAATTCAAGTAAATTTTTCAAAAATCAAAACATTTTAATATTTCACATTATGTATATTATCTTATGAAAAACAATTTGTCTCAAGGAAAGTTTTTCATTAGAGTTCTATAACTCATGGAGTGGGGTCCGAAATCCGAATTTCAAAAATTCTAAAAAACTCGACTTTCGGAGCAGCTGTGCACCTCGGAGTAAAATGGCAATAACAGACGGCTACGACATCCTTTTGACCTAAAACCAACGACATTGGAAAGAAGACAAACATTCCTTGAATTTGATTCAAGATTCAGTGAATTTCGAATTCTGAGCTGAGAGTTAGCCACTTTTACAGTAGGTTTTTCTCGAGCTCGAAGAAAACTGAAATAATTAACGGAACGTTTTAGAGAGTTGTTAAAGCTTTTATGTGTGTTTTATTAACATGGTAATAACATAGTATAAAATTATATAGCAACAAACATAAAACGAAACGAGTAAACAAACAAAACTAGCAAGACAATATAACTAGTCATGAAATTAACTGAAATTTCTCAAACTTAATAAAACACGTTTTTCATTATGAAAAAATTAAAAACTTTTAGAAATGATTCTAATGTGCTTAAATAACATCTTAAGGTCATAGAAAATCAACATGATTTTAAATTTAAAGACACGAGCGATAAATTAAAAAAATCTAAGAAAACAGTTCTAACTTGTCAAAAAACGAGTTATCTTTCGAAAACGATTGTCAAGCTCATAGTTTAATCACATGTACATGCTTAACTTCGACCATAGCTCAGATACTATTGACGCACGAAAATGAACAACGATTAAATACATCGGGCGGTTCGATCCAAGGCCAGAACAAGTGACCGCGTCCGGGCCAAAAATGGGAGCTCGTAGACCGAGCTGCACCCTCCAGACCCTGAGGTGTGTTTTGGGGGGTGTGACCGTGCCAAAGGTTGGCTGCCTACGTACCCTTTAGTCAGGATCAGGTCAGAACATAGTTCAATTTGAATGGTGGGGGCTATCTTGGTCTCGGAGGCTTGAGAATCCAAGGCTTTAGAGTAGGACCCGGCTCGTAGCTTCTCGTGAAGACTATAGAGGGGTCGCTTGCCTCGTATTTCGGAGTTCTAGCTCAAGGGCCAGGTGTGCCTGACCGAGGCAGCAGGGCTCTCGGCCAGGGGAGCAAGATCCTCCGGCCGAGGAGGCAGGGGCGCTCGGCCAGGGCAGCAGGACCCTCCGGCCGAGGCAACAGGGGCGCTCGGCCGGGGCAGCAGGGGCACCCGGCTGAGGCAGCAGGGGCACCCGGCCGAGGCAGCAGGAGCGTTCGGCCGAGGTAGCAAGGGCGCTCGGCCGGGGCAGCAGAGACGTCCGGCCGAGGCAGCAGGCGTGCTCGGCTGGGTTGCTGGAGTGCGCGTGGGCCGGGACGCCCGGGGGCACGGGAGCGCGCGTGGGCCGGAACGCGGGAGAGCGCGCGGGCCGGGACGCCGGAGGCGCGGGAGCGCGAGCGGGCCGGGACGCCCGAGGGCGTGAGAGCGCGCGCGGGCCGGGACTATCGGCGCGTAGGGCGCGCGCGGGCTAGGCACGCTAGGGCGCACGCTCAGGCCCATTGGGCCGGTGGCGCAGGTGCGTGCGCGGTTAGGCTGGCGCGCGCGCAGGCCCATCGGGCTGTGGGTGCGTCGGGGCACTCAGGCCTAGTGGGCCGGGGCCCGTTGGGCCTTCCGGCCGTAGAAGCCCGGCCGGGCTTGAATTGTTTTTGAATTTCGGTGTCCCGAAAACGACCGGTAACATTAACCCCCCAAGTTTACGGCTCGCGGGACGCAAGTCGTGAACTTTAGAAATTGAGAGGGCGTTGAGGTCATTTACCTTTGGTCGTGTGTGAACGCACATACACACACTTTTTTTTTTGTTGGCCGGACCCTATTGGCTACGTGCTTCATGGAGTGGCATTATCAGACGCGGCGTGCCATGACCGTGGAGGACTTCCGCAATCCGGTTGCTGTATTCCCTGCGCCTGGGCAGCCAGGGTTTCACATGGCCCGTGCCCGGGGCAACGTGAGGTTGGTCGAGGACAGTGACCCGCCTAGCCGCCGGGCGTGGGTGTGGGTCTCATCGGACGCCTTTGGTGAGGCGCCCCTTCGCTTTGGTCGTTTGGCCGACTTCCCAGCGGATGAGGGGGCAGCGGAGCTCCTCTTTGTGAGAGAGATATCGGGGATGTCTGAAGCCCGCAAAGCTGGCGAACGGTTCCGTTCTCTCGAGCTGATGGTGCTTAGCGGGTGGTTCCCGCCCTTTGCTCCGGGCATCGAGGCGGCGTGCCGGGCGAGCAGGCCCCCGAGTCCCGAGGCTCAGCCGGTCGTTTCTGCTTCTCGAGGTAATTTTACGGTTTTATAAATTTTTTGTTTGACAGGAACCTGACCTTTGCTGCTTTGCCTCGTATAGCTGCCAAGAGGCGAGCTAGGAGACTGGCTTCAGCTTCTCGGGACCCTGAGTCAATGGCGGAGATTCGCTCTAGGGTCGCTGACCGCAAGGCGAGGGGAGAGCGTGCCGAGACTGCTGGTCCAGCTGAACCGGAGCCCCGCGCCTCTTTGAAGAGGGCTTCGACATCGGCGCCTCCTGACGAGCGTTCCGAACCCAAGAGGGTAAATTCGGCGGTAGAGTTGGAGGCGATAGAGGCTCGAGGTGACTGCTTCCGTCATCTTGAGGAGTCCCCACTGTCCTGGTGGAAGGGCGTAGTGTCGAAGAGCGACATTGCCTTCTTTCAGGCGGGGGTTACCGACGCTCAGAGGGTCAGTATTTCTATTCATTTTGTTGTAAGCATAGGTTTAGTCTTAACCCCCGCTTTTTGTCATCGCATGCGTATGTGAGGGCCGTGTGGAGCGACAAGATTTTGCACGACTTCATCCGGCGCTTGGGGGCAGCCCAGGAGGAGCTTGCTCAGACGAGGGCTAGGCTGGCTCAGGTCGAGCGAGGTTCGCGCCCGGGAGCGGAGACCGAGACACTTCGCGACCAGCTTCGTGAGGCAAAGGTGGAACTCTAAATCGCACGGGATCAGCGCGACGGAGCCTAAATGTCCGTGGCCAAGATGGCGGGGGAGCTGACCGAAGAACGGCGAGCTTGCGAGGTGGCGTCCCGATCAGCGGAAATTTTTCGCACTGAGGTTACCGACCTCCGGAGACAGCTGGATGCCCGATCTGATGCTTTGGAGACGTCGCACCGCCAACTCACTTCGAGCGAAGCAGTGCGTGTTCGAGCGGAGCGTGAGCGCGACTCTCTGGCGGAGGAGAATGCTCGTCTCACATCCCAGCTTGCTGAAGCGGAGCGAAGAGCGTCCGACTTGTTGGATGACTACGACATAGGGACCGAGGAAGCCCATCCTGCCGGAGCGGTGGAATGTCGAGATGCGATCGCAACCGAGAACGAGGCCCGAGGGGTCACTTTTGACTTCTTCGACACCTTATTTCCCCTACTAGATGAGGGTGCTGCGTGAGCCGTGTGGCTTCTTTATAGCGCATATGTTTAGCGCTTTGCTTTCTTTTCCATTTTTTTCAGGATTTTATTTATTCCCCACGCACTTTTTGATTCAGCACTTGTTCATTAGATTCAGAGCAGTGGCTCTTTTTATTTACGAGATACTTTGTCGCTTTCATGTTAAATGCTTATCTCATCTTTGAGCAGTTTTGCTCGCATGTGCCTTCTTTGTGGGCTAACGTGGCCCGAAGGGCTTGTATCCTTACCAATAGTTTTGGCAGGTTTTGCGTCCGTAGCTGGGATTCGTCCTCCGCTCATTTTAACGTTACGACTCGTCATCGTTTAACGTTCGAGGTGAGGGGGAGTTTGTGCCCAGTTAGGCGATGGGCCGACCCGTGTCGAACGGTGATATCGGCCTGTCGGGTTAGGCCGACGATTCACTACGCCTAATGTGGCTGTGGCCCAGTTACTTCGCTTCGTGCCATTCGGCGATCGAAGAGGTCGCACCGGGTAGTTCCCGGGGGCTCTGCGTCCGTGCCATCGGCGACTGGACGTGCATGTTGCGCCGGGTCGGGCCGACGTCTTTTGAGTTCGCGCCCTGGAGCAAGCGAACGTAGATCGCGCCGGGTTAGGCCGGCGTCTTTGGAGCTCGTGCTGTTGAGCGACCGAGCATATATGGTGCGCCGGCTGTGCCGACGTCTTTTGGCGTTCGCGCCCTGGAGCGTCTGAACGTAGATTGCGCCGGGTTAGGCTGGCGTCTTTTTGGCGTTCGCGTCCTGGAGCGTCTGAACGTAGATTGAGCCGGGTTTGGCCGGTGTCTTTTTGGCGTTCGTGCCCTGGAGCGTCTGAACGTAGATTGTGCCGGGTTAGGCCGGCGTCTTTTTAGCGTTTGCGCCCTGGAGCGTCTGAACGTAGGTTGCGCCCGGTTAGGCCGGCGTCTTTTGGGTTCGTGCCCTGGAGCAAGGGAACGCGGATTGCGCCGGGTTAGGCCGGGCTCTTTTGGGTTCGTGCCCTGGAGCAAGCGAACGCGGTTGCGTCGGGTTATGCCGGCGTCTTTTGGGTTCGTGCCCTGGAGCAAGCGAACACGGTTGCGTCGGGTTAGGCCGACGTCTTTTGGGTTTGTGCCTTGGAGCAAGCGCACGCGGATTGCGCCGGGTTAGGCCGGCGTCTTTTGGGTTCGTGCCCTGGAGCAAGCGAACGTGATTGCGTCGGGTTAGGCCGACGTCTTTTACTCAAACCCTGTTGCGCCGGGTTAGGCCGGCGTCTTTGGTGCTCGTGCCCTGAGGCTAGCGAACATTTGTTTGGCTCAAATTTGGCCATTTTTAGGGTTTGAGGCAGCGCCTTTACGCGACTTACATGCGTCCCAGGAGACGTCTTTCACCTGCGCCTTTACGCCGGGAAGGCCGACGTTTTAGTCGAACCCGTATGCGCGAAGGGCCGTCGGGGTCCGAGCTTCCTAAGTCTGTATCCTCGTGGGGGACTTAGGCCTGGGTAAGAGTGTTCGTGCTGTTGAGCGACCGAACTTATGTGTTGCGCCGGGCTGAGCAAACGTCTTTGAGCTCGTGCTGTTGAGCGACCGAGCATACGTGTTGAGCTGGGTTAGGCCGACGTCTTTTCTCGAACCCGTATGCTTGATGAGCCGTCGGGGTTCGAGCTTCTTAAGCCTCTATATCCCATGAGTGGGGGGCTTAAGGTTTTTTTTCGTTGGGTCGTGAATTCTTGAGTGTATGTCGCAGGACCCATAGCCCCCCAAGTTTTTAGTTTACATGTCGTGCCGTGATGACTAAAAACTTTAATAAAGTGGGTAAAAAGACCACAAACTTTATTTTTTATTAATTTTTTGCTAACGGGGAACATCCTCAAACAGTGGCGCATAGGCCTTATTGAATATGGGAAATCAGAGCAATAAGGGAGACTCAGTCACTGGTGGTAATGCCTCAAGTGTTCGGCGTTCCACGAGTGTCGGATTGGAGTTCCGTCCGTGTGTTCGATGTAGTAGGTTCCGCCGTGTATGACTTGTCGAACTCTATACAGTTCTTCCTAATTCGGGCCCAGGACCCCGGCGCCTTGTACTTGGGTGTTTTGGAACACGCACCTGAGTACGAGGCTGTCGACGGCAAAGATCCGCCTTTTGACTTTGGCGTTGTAGTATCTCTCACCCTTTCGCTTTGTGTAGCGAGTCTGGTGAGGGCCTCGGATCTTTTCTTGTCGATTAGATCCAATTCGAGGCGTATGGCTTCGTAATTTTCTTTTTCATCGAAAGTGTCGACCCGGTAGGTGGGGACCTCTGTTTCCACGGGGACCACAGCCTCAATCCCAAAAGCTAGGGAGAAAGGGGTCTCTCCGGTGGCGTTTCGAACGGTCGTTCAGTAAGCCCACAACATGAAAGGTAGCTCCTCAGTCCAGGCGCCTTTTTTGGCTTCGAGCTTTTTCTTGAGGTTACTTTTAATGGTCTTGTTGACGGCTTCCACTTGGCCATTAGCCTGTGGGTGTCGCGGGGATGAGAATGTCTTGCTTATCCCTAGTTGGGCGCAGATTTCTCTAACCCTAGCATTGTCGAATTGCGCGCCATTGTCGGTCACAATTGACGCGGGGATGCCGTGGCGTCATATTATGGACTTCCAGATGAAGTTCGTAGTGTTGGCCTCGGTGATGCTGGCCAGAGGCTCGGCTTCGACCAACTTGGTGAAGTAGTCGATAGCGACGATGGCATATTCGTATTGTCTCGGAGCTTTGGGAAGCTTGCTGATAATGTCTACGCCCCATTTCGCAAAGGGGCATGGGACGACGATGCTACCCAGGGGAGATGGCGGCTGTCGTGGAACGTTAGAGAAACGCTGACACTTGTTGCACTCTCTCGCCCAGTCGTAGGCGTCTCTTATCATCGTCGGCCAGAAATAGCCTTGTCGAAGCGCTTTGAGCGCAAGGGACCTCCCAGCGGAGTGGTTCCCGCAGAGGCCTTCGTGAATTTCGCGAAGGACCTTGGTCGACTCGACGCTATTGAGGCATCGGAGCAGCGGGGTTGAGTACCCGCGCTTGTATAAGGCTTCGCCTCTCGATACGTATTTAGATGCGAGGGCTTTCAGCCTTTCGGCTTCTTCATTTACCGCTAGGTATCGTTCAGGGTTGAACGCGCGTCTAGCTTGTACCTTTTCAGCGATAGTTTTAGTCATTCAATCGGTGCACAATCACATCGGGGTTTATACCAGGCATGTCTGCATGTGTCCACGCAAAGACATCCTTAAACTCCCGAAGGAAGGACGCGAGTTGAGTTTTGATGGCGAGAGGGAGTTGTGCACCGATCTTCACCACCTGGTCCGGTTTAGCTTCGTCGAGGACGATCGAAGTGAGATCATCGGGGGTGTCAACTTTCAACCTCTCGATATCTTCGCGGGGGTCTAGTTCCCCGAGTTGCCGTGCGTCTTTTTTATTACACGGGTAGTTGTCTTCTAGTTGGTAGATCGTGTTGATCCTTTTTTCAGCGGGCTTGCCGTCCACGCCCTGGACGTAGCATATCCTCGCTTGGGTCTGATCGCTAGCCATGACGCCAATCCCCTCCTCTGTGGGGAATTCCACCAGTAGGTGATATGTGGATGTGATGGCCCTTAGTCTGTTCAACGTGGGTCACCCAATGATAACATTGTAGGGCTACTCCTGGTCAACCACAAGAAAAGGGACCGTGTGAACGACTTCGATACCTCCGGTAGTTCCGAAGGTGACTATTAAATCAATGATTCCTTCAGTCATGACCTTTTCTCCCGTGAACCCAAACAGAGGTGTCTGAGTTGGGACAGGCCGGAGCCCCCCGAGCTTCATGCGCTCTAGGGTGGTCTTAAAGATTATATCGGCTGTGCTGCCATTATCAATAAGAACTCTTTTTACCAAGTTGTTGGCCACCTGGGCCTTAAGGACTATAGCGTCATTATGCGGGTGCACAACTCGCTTGGCCTCTTCATTGTTGAATTGTATCATCTCGTGAGGTACGGACGGAGGTTCCTCATAGGTGAGGTTAACTTGCCCGACAAGGCCTTCTTTAGAGGCAGCTCTGAGGAGCTTTTTTCTTTGTCGGGCCGAGTCCTCGTCTTGCAAGCCACCTAGGACGGTGGTGACGACGTGGAGTTGCGCATCGGCCGTAGCCGCGGCCACGGTGCGGTCGGTGTTGGCGTTGGCCCCTTTACCTTTCTCAGGCTGTGGCCTGTTGTCGGTGGGGGCTGTCGCTCCTACCATGCGGAGGACAAACTCTTTGAGTTCTCTTTTTTGGATTAATGTCTCAATTTGCCTCCTAAGATGGAAGCATTGAGCGGTCGTGTGGCCGTAATCCCGGTGGAACTCCCAATAACGGGACCAGTCGTGAGATGCGAAACCGCTTTTCATCGGAGTCGGAGCGGTGAACTTGTCACGCGCCACAGGGTAGATTTGCTCTACGGGGGTGTTCAAAGAGGTGTAACTCGAGTAGTCTCTAAAACCTTGTTCACCCTTTTGCGGGGGCTGCTCCTGCGGCCGTCGAGGTAATCTTCCACCCCCATGAAGGTTTTGGATCGGTTCATTAACTCGGCCATCGTAGAAGGGACTCTGCCGACGACGGACTTTAAGAAGTCTCCGGTGCGCAAGCCCTCGATGATGGCTGTAATTGCGTCACTGTCGTCAAAGCGATCAACCTTATTTGATTAAGCAGTGAATCGGGTGAGATACTGTCTCAAGGACTCGTTATTCTCTTGCCTGATTGACCATAAGTACATCTTGGTCTTCTTTTGGACCATCGATGTAGCAAATCGTGCTAGGAACATGTCCTTCAGGTCTTTGAACGATTGGACGCTCCCTGGTCTTAAATTCTTAAACCACTCAAAACCGGGTCCGGCGATGGTAAGACTAAAAGCCTGGCATAGAGCCCCAGGTGAAACGCCCTGCATCGTCATCCAAGTTTCGTAATGTTGGATGTGATACGTGGGATCAGTTTTCCCATTGTATGGAGGGAGATTCGGGAGTTTGAAGTTTCCCTTGCACACCTCAGCAAGGATTTGGGCAGTAAAGGGCGAGGAATGTTCTTCTATGACCCCGTATATATCACCGGCCATACCTCCTTCACGCAGATCACGCACTTCGTTGCGAAGATTGTGAATCATGGTGACGACATCGAGGCCAGAATTGGGGGTCACTCCTTGTTCAGGAGGAGTCACCTGGCGCCTTTCATTCGACCATTGAGCCGTGCGAGGGTCCCCATTGATTTGGGCCGCAGGGTTGTGACCCTTGCGAGCACTTAGCCTCTCCCGGAGGTCTTCGCCACGGTCGTTCCGTTAGGCGGAAAGTCAATCTCTAAGGTCCAGCCCGGCGGTATGGGGGCGTGAGCTTCGAGCCACACGCCTTACTCGCCGAGTCGTTAGACCTTCCCTGACATTGCCGCTTTGACCGAGTCGGTCATGGGCTGAACGTCGGGAGGTCTCTTCCTGAGACGAGATCGGTATTGCCTTTGTTTTAGGCGGCGGGATCAACGGACCGGCTTCAATCTCAATGGGGAGTTCCCCGTCTTTGGGGAGAGAAGTCTCGATGTCCACTGAAATTTCCAAGCCTTCATAGTCGGGGTCATAGTCATGCCCCTCGTCCATGAGGTCCTCGGATTCCCCGTGGGGGGTGTCCTGTGCAGGTGCCTTGCCCGCCAGTTGACGGTGGTACCTTGCTTTGGCTATCTTTAGTTGGCGGATTTTCTCGTCCATCTCAAGGATGCGGTCATCCCGGCTGTCCTGAGGTGGAGGGGGCGAGGGAGTGTGGCTCTCGTCGTTGAGAGACTTCTCGTTGCCTTGCGCTCGGGAGCGCATGAAGTATTTCTTCACTCCATTTGCGTTTTCGGGGTTATTCATGCCCTCAGAACAAACGGGTGGTTGACCACTCATGTCTTTCTCAAGTTGAGAAGAAAGGGGTCGAGTTGTAGAAGGGATTTCGGGCTGTGTAAGTCGGGAAGTCCCCTCCTTCTAGCGCCAAAATGTTGTCGCACGAAAATGAACAACGATTAAATATCTCGGGCGGTTCGATCCAAGGCCGGACAAAGTGACCGCGGTTGGGCCAAAAATGGGAGCTCGTAGACCGAGCTGCACCCTCCAGACCCTGAGGTGTGTTTTGGGAGATGTGACCGTGCCAAAGGTTGGCTGCCTACGTACCCTTTAGTCGGGATCAGGTCAGAACGTAGTTCAATTTGAATGGTGGGGGCTATCTTGGGCTCGGAGGCTTGAGAATCCAAGTCTTTAGAGTAGGACCCGGCTCGTAGCTTCTAGTGAAGACTTTAGAGGGGTCGCTTGCCTCGTAGCTCAGAGTTCTAGCTCAAGGGCCAAGAAGCAGGAGAGCAATGTGTACTGCAGAAGCTCAGGTCGCGGAAGAGGAATGCGCTCCCTCTCGTGGAGGGGGGTCCTTGTATTTTTGAGCCGAGGGAAGAGGAGCGCGCGCTCTTGGAATGTCACAAGAGCGCGAGAGAGAAGACAGCTCTCGAGTGAGAGAGAAGTGGAGATGTGTTGGTATGAACCATGATGATTTTTCCTCCCCCTAGGGGGGAGGGGGGGTATTTATAGCATTTGGAGGAGGCCTTGGGCCGGCCCCCTCAAGGCCCACCAGGTGGCCAGGAGCGGGGCGCGCGAGGCCTAACGTCTTGGCAGGCGCGGGGCGCGCTCTCTGGATGGGCGTGGGGCGCGCGTGGCATGAGTCCTAACCGGGCGCGGGGTGCCCGGCGGCAGGTGTGCCCGGCTGAGGCAGCAGGGCTCTCGGCCAGGGGAGCAAGAGCCTCCAGCCGAGGCGGCAGGGGCGCTCGGCCGGGGCAGCAGGACCCTCCGGCCGAGGCAGTAGGGGCACTCGGCCGGGGCAGCAGTGGCGATCGTCCGGGGCAGCAGGGGCACCCGGCCGAGGTAGCAGGAGCGTCCGGCCGAGGCAGCAGGGGCGCTCGGTTGGGGCAGCAGGGACGTCCGGCCGAGGCAGCAGGCGTGCTCGGCCGGGTTGCTGGAGCGCGCGCGGGCCGGGACGCCCGGGGGCGCGGGAGCACGCATAGGCCGGGACGCTCGGGGGCGCGGGAGCGCGCGCGGGCCGGGACGGCCGGGGCGTAGGGCGCGCACTAAGGCCCACTGGGCCGGGGGCGCAGGTGCGTGCGTAGCCTGTGGACGCGGGTAGGCTAGCGCGCGCGCAGGCCCATCGGGCTGTGGGTGCGTCGTGGCATTCAGGCCTAGTGGGCCGGGGCCCGTTGGGCCTTCCGGCCGGGGAAGCCCGGCCGGCCTTGAATTGTTTTTGAAATTGCGGTGTCCCGAAAACGACCTGTAACAGATACCATTTGTTGGAATAGATCTAGGATTAAGAAAAGTCTAACGTTTCTTCAAGGGGCGGAATTTAAAAATTTCTTTAAAACAAGTAAAAACGATTTTTACTAACCTAGACAAAGAGCAAGAACATGTTATATCAAATTAAAACTATCTAAAAGCAATTACTCACTTACTAACCTTTATGTAGCTTGATCATTGAGAAGCTTGTGGAGTTAGGTGCCATAAGAAAAACGAAAAGAGTTAGAGAGAGAGAGATAGAGAGAGAGAGAGATGGGCGGCCAATTCTAGAGAGAGAAGATCTCAATCTCTAAAATTTTTGGATGAGAAACAATGAGAATGATGGCTCTATTTATAGGAGAAGGATTACCTTCAAACGGTAGTTTCCTCTTTTCCATAGAATATCACATATTCATGAGCAAATATTTGCCTCTATTTCTCTCTCTTGGACGTGCAACTTATTGCTACTAGAAGCAAATTTGTATCCTCTTTTAGAGGAAATTTGTTTCCTCTTTTTCTTTTGACAAGTATCTTCATACATTAATGCACAAAATAAATCTCTTTCCCTCACTTGTTTTGGACGGCCAAGGGCTTCTCTAAGGAGCTTCTAGATGTTTCTTCATTTGTTCGTGACAACATAAGAAAAGCCCATTAAGAATTTTCAAGTAAAATTCCATGAAATAAAATTAATCCTCAAGGCCTGATCTTCTCAGTATGGCCGAGTGGTCTATGTCAATTGTCATCATATGACAATGTCAAAAAACTTCTTTATTGACATTCATTTCATCACATCTCCAAAAAGACAAAATAACCCTTTACACAATTTTTGTAAAACTTGTGTAGTTCTTGTTTTGACCTAGCTTCTAGTTTAACTAATCCTAATCAAAATGATTTGTGACAGTGACCTCATGGATCCAAATGAACAAAGCTTGAGCTAAAGTCTTGGACTCAAAAGTTCACAAAACCTTTTACAAGTTAAGCTTAATGTCAACTGACTCCACTAAAGAGTTGACACTGAAAATCTCTCGGTTCAAATGAATTTATTTTCTACTCAAGAATTCAACTTAATTGTGATGAGTGGATCCACTGAATATTATCTATGTTTACCCTTCATGAATATCATCAGCTAGTCGGGATTTACGAAATTACCATTTTACCCTTCTAGCTATTATTTCCTCAACTCCTTTGTCGCCTGTGAATAAGTTAGAAACAATGTATTGACGAAGGGCTAACATGCCACATTGATTCATCCAAAAAAGTTGTGACTCAATTTGGACACTGGCTAGTTCATTTATTCACATTCCAAGGAACAAAGCATGAGGTGATATACATTGCATTTCAGCAATCTTGTACATGAATTCCATATCTATGAGATCTTCACAAAGTTAGTCATGACATCTTCACAACTTAGTACTTCACCAATAGGTCATGTTCGTAATTACATAGTGAGTCCGAACTCTGACATTCTCAAATGAGAATATGTAATCTATGAAATGACATGTCTCATTTCAGGATAGAGGTAAGCATGATGCTATTCATAAGTAGTGACTTCGAGACATAAGAGGTTAAATGGTTTGTTCTTATTCTATTTTTAGAAGTGCACTAGTCAATTCAGTACCTTCAGAAGATACCTAAAAGAACTATAGAGTCTCCAACTCTCTATGCCTCATAACCAGACATCATAGATTCTCCTAACAATCGTACTGAGATCAATAAGCATTTGATCCTTAGATTGCGAATATATTATTTTAAGCAAACCATGAAGAGTTTGTTCATGCAAATCTACATTTGTCTCTTCATATGTTGTTAGGTTTGTTTAAGGACTAAAGACTATAGTTTATCATAAATCTTCAAACAGACAAGGAAGAATCAATGAACGTTTCACCTTTTATTAATGATTCAGCAGTTACAAGCAAGAGTCTTTATGAGACTTTATTACATCAAATGTACATAAGTAGAGACTACCACTCTTCTCGTGGGCACCATTGACAACAATAAGTACATTACTATTTTCCTTTTCTTTGAGGTTTGCTAGATAGTTCTTCTTCTCGGCCTTGTTAGGTCTGTTCCTAGATCCGGAGGTGGAGGCTTTGTGCTCAGTAGCATGTGCCTCTCCTTGACTCTTCTTTCTCTTAGTGAGACCTTCAACAGTGTGAAGCTCCTTCATAAGCTCGGTAACAGTGTACTCTAGCTTGTTCATTTAGTAGTTCAGCTTGAAGGTATCAAAAGATTCAGGGAGAGTTTCCAAGATCATATCTATTTTGGTCTCCTCGTCAATCTCAGATCCTAGGATTTCCATCTCATTCAGGTAACTAATTATCAACATCATATGGTCCCTGGCAGGAGTCCCAGCCTTCATGCGACAGTTCATAAACTGTCGGATTGCTTTCTGTTTGGCCTGACGCCCTTGCCCTCCAAACATGTCATGGAGATTGTAGAGTATGTCAGAGGCTGTCTCAATGTCACGATGTTGCTGTTGCAGCACATTGCTCATAGATGCTAAGATATAGCACCTCGCAATCTTATCGGAGCGGAGCCAGGCCGCCAAGGCGACTTTGTCCTCTTGAGTCAAATCATAATTCATTTGAGGAGGACACGGGGTGGTGAGTACCCATTTGTGCTTGTTAACGGTAACGACGATGTTGAGGTTACGTTTCCAATCAACGTAGTTTTTGGTTTCAATTTTGTTTGAGGAAATGATGGTTGAGAGAGGGTTAAGAGACATCTTGCTGAAGAGGTTGAAACAAATTTATGATTACTCTTATGGTTTAGGATTTAAGTTTGTTTAAGTTTTTAGGATGAACAAGATAGGAAAAGTCCAAAGGTGTTATGAACGAAATGACACTCTACTCCTTCAAGGGAAGGCCGCAAAGAGTCTCCTTTCAGAAGTAAATGACTCATCATTAATGCATAGCCAGGATGTCAATACATAGAGCTTGACTAGCCACCTTGTAAAACAGTTTGATCACTCGCATCCTTTCGCAGGGCCTCGAGGGAGGATTAGTAGGGATTAAGCCTAAGTGTGTAACCAACCACTTAGTCCAAGAGATCAACTTTAAAAAACAATCCACCTAGGGAAGGCCTTGTCTGATTGTCTCACTCTCGGACTTAGTTCTTCGAGCAATGATCAGATCGAATCGCCGTTGAGTAATCTCATTTAAGAGAGGGCCACGAGGGTGACTCTTAGTCTGGCGACAATTACACTTGACATTAGTGTTGGGGATCTTGGGTTGCTAACAAGAAGTATAACCCTTCCACTTAGTTTTTAGAACTGGCACATCGTCTCTTATAAGTTCGGAAATACATTTCTTAGTTATTAAGCGATAGAGTGGAATTCTAGAAATTGAACCCTAGATCGTCATGTTTCTAGGAAGAGTAGTGATAGTGCATAAAGGCACAAGGTACATACTCGGACATTTTCCTATATTTTCTACTCGGGAAAGTGTATGAGGAAAGTGTGAACTTCTAACTCTTTCGACACTTGAAGTTTGAGATTACACAACTTCTTACATTTTTCGACTAGTGTACGAGGAGACTCCCACTTAAATTTTCAAGAGAAAATAGATTTTGAACATAAGTGATATAGATATAGTTTTGAAAACTTATTTGATTTGGATGACAAAATATTTTCAAGTTTGAAAGTGAAAACAGTTTTTCAAAATTCAAACTAGTTTTTGTAAAACTCAATTTCAGTTGAATATTCAAAAATCAAAACATTTCAATCTTACACATGATGTTTATAAAATTTAGAAAAACATTTTTTCTGTTGGAAATTGTACCATTTGAGTTCTAGAACTCTTGGAATGGGAGCCGGGATTCGGAATTCAAAAAATAAATTTTTAAGAAATCCTGGAATCACGGGCAGCAAACACCTCACAGTAAAATTACCGTAAACGGCGACTCCGATGTCTAATTTAGCTAATTCTAACTATTTTGGAAAGTAATCTCATAGACCTTTAATTTGGTTCAAGAACCATTCAAATCCATGTTCTGAGCAGAAAGATACATCCATTTTATAGTAGGTATTTTTTAAGCTCAAGGAAATCCGGACAGAAATTCGGTCGGGACTTAAGTGCAAAAGATTTAAGTGTAACGGAACGTTTTATTGAATTGTTAAGTCTTTTGGATGTGTATTATTAACATGGTAATAGTATAGTACAAGAGATAATAACAACAAAAATAAAACGAGCGAGTAAATAAGCAAGGCAAGCAAGACAATATAACTTGTCACATAATTACCCGAAATTTCTCAAACTTATGAAAACATGTTTTTGATTATGAAAAAATTAAAAAAATTTAGAATTGATTCTAATGTGTATTAATATCATCCCAAAGTTGTAGAAAATCAACATGCTTTTTAATTTAAATACACGAGTAATAAATTAAAAAAAAATCTAAAATAACAATTCTAGCAAAACCATAACTCGAGTAAATTCAAGAAAATGATTTTCAAACTTATATTTCAAATTATATGCACATTCTTATACTTTGAACATAGCTCTGATACCATTTTTTTGGAATAGACCTAAGGTTAAGAAAAGATATATCGTTTCTAGCAAGCGGCGGAATATAAAAATTTCTTTAAACCTCGTAAAACGATTTTACAACCTAGACAAACTCGAATATAAAAATTACTCTACTCGGTACCAACCTCGAATGGAACTTAAATGTTGAGAAGCCTTATGAACATTGAAACGTTCGTCTCCCCAAGCAGCTCTCCTCTCGAACTAGTCTTCTTGAACCTGTGAGCAAGCACGAAAGTTTTTACCACTAGAGTCTTTGAGTGTGGTTAGGATTTAGTGTGTTGGCACTTTTAAACACAATGACTCAAGAACAAGTCTATGAGCCAAAGACCTAAAACAAATGCTAGGTCTAATGAGGGCCTAGGTGCCAAAACAAAAGAACAATAAGGGTTAGAGAGAGAGAGATGGGCGGCCAACAAGTCTAGAGAGAGAAGCTCTCAATCTCTAAAATTGTGTGCTCAACATTGTGAATGAGGTGGGGTATTTATAGGAGGAGGGATTTCCTTGAAGAGTTTATTTCCTCTTTTCTATTGAATATAAAATATTCATGAGCATAATCTTTATTTCCCATTCCTATCAAAATATCAAGGTTCGAAATAGTTTTCCATTTCCTTGTAGTTAGCCGTCCAACCTCTATGGCTCATGCCATAAATTTGTTTCCTCTTTTTCCTTTTGGCAAGTATCTTCATACATTAATGCAAAAAATAAATTTCCTCTTTCTCTCTATGGTATGCACGAAATTGGCCTTCTAGAACATGCTTCTAGATGTTTCTTTATTTGTTCATGACAATATAAAAAAAACCCATGTAGAATTTTCACATAAAACTCCATGAAATGAAATTCAATCCTCAAGGCCCAATACAATATGTTGGCCATGGGAATAACTCAATTTTCATCATATAACAACGTAAAAAAAACTTATTTATGGACATTCATACCATCTTATGTCCAAAGGACAAAAATACCCATTAGATAATTTTCCTAAAACTTGTCTAGTTCAACATTTGAACTTGTTTTGACTTAAATTACGTGTTTAACTAATCCTACTCTAATGACTTGTGGTAGTGACCTCATGGATCCAAATGAACAAAGCTTGAGCTAGCATATTTGGACTCAAAAGGTCACAAACCTTTTCCAAGTTCTAGCTTAATTTCAACTAACTCCACTAAAGAGCTGACACTGAAATCTCTCGGTTCAAATGAATATATTTTCTACTCAAGAATTCTACTTAATTGTAATGAGTGGATCCATTGAATATTATCTATGTTTACCCTTCACGAATATCATCAACTAGATGGGATTTACAAAATTACAATTTTACCCTTCTAGTTGTTATTTCCTCAACTCCTTTGTCGCTTGTGAATAAGTTAGAAACAATGTATTGACGAGGAGCTAACAAGTCACATTGATTCATCCAAAAAGTCATGACTTGATTTGGACACTGGCCAGTTCATTTATTCACATTCCAAAGAACAAAGCATGAGGTGATATACATTGCATTTCAGAAATCGTGTACATGAATTCCATATCTATGAGATCTTTAAAAAGTTACTCATGACATCTTCACAACTTAGTACTTCACCAATAGGTACTGTTTAGAATAACATAGTGAGTCCGAACTCTGACTTTCTCAAATGAGAATACGTAAGCTATGAAATGACATGTCTCATTTCAGGATTGAGGTAAGCATGATGCAATTCATACATAGTGACTCTGAGACAGAAGAGGTTAAATGGTTTGTTCTTACAATGCCTCTAGAAGTGCATGTTGGAATTGATCTAGGATTAAGAAAAAATTTAACGCTTCTAGGAAGCGACGGAAAATAAAAATTTCTTTAAAACAAGTAAAAACAATTTTTACTAACCTAGACAAAGAGCAAGCACATGTTATTTTAAATTAAAACTATCTGAGAGAAATTATTCATTTACCAACCTTTACGTAGCTTGATCGTTAAGAAGCTTGTGGAGGTTGAATCGCTCATCTCCCCACGCAGCTTTCCTTTCTTCGTTTTTCGGGAATTCGAGTAACCACGAAAGTTTCTATCACATAAATCACTCAAGGTAAGAAGGATTTAGTGTGTGGGAACTTTTAAACACAACAACTCAAGAACAAGTCTTAGAGTCGAAGAGCTAAAACCAAACGCTAGGTCAAATGTTGACCTAGGTGCCAAAAGAAAAACGAAAAGGGAAGAGAGAGAGAGAGAGAGAGAGAGAGAGAGAGAGAGAGAGAGAGAGAGAGAGAGAGAGAGAGAGAGAGAGAGAGAAAGGGAGGAGGGGGGGCGGCCAATCTTAGAGAGAGAAGCTCTCAATCTCTAAAATTTTGGGATGAGAAACAATGAGAATGAGGTGGGGTATTAATAGGAAGAGGATTACATTCAAAAGGTAGTTTCCTGTTTTCTATAGAATATCACATATTCATGAGCAAATATTTGTTCTCCATTTCTCTCATTTCAAACGTTCAAGTCCTTCTAGAAGGACTTGGATTTGTTTCCTCTTTTGCTTCTCCCTTAGCCTTGACCGAAATCCCTCTTTCCATGTAGAGGAAATTTGTTTCCTCTTTTTCTTTTGGTAAGTATCTTCATACATCAATGCACAAAATTAATATCTCTTTTCTTGGGTTGGAGGAGCAAGGCATCTAGAAGGACCTTGTAGATGTTTCTTCATTTGTCCATGACAACATAAGAAAAGCCCATTAATAATTTTCAAGTAAAATTCCATGAAATGAAATTAATCCTCAAGGCCCAAATTCATTGAAATGGCCGTACGGTTTAATTCATTTGTCATCATATGACAATGTCAAAAAAACTTATTTACTAACATTCATTCGTCCTATGTCCAAAAAGGCAAAAATACCCTTTAGACAATTTTCGTAAAACCAATCTAGTTCTTGTTTTGACTTAGCTTCTAGTTTAACTAATCCTACTCGAAATGACTTGTGACAGTGACCTCATGGATCCAAATGAACAAAGCTTGAGCTAACATACTTTGACTCCAAAGTTCAAAAACCTTTTCCAAGTTTAGCTTAATGTCAACTGACTCCACTAAAGAGTTGACACTGAGAATCTCTCGGTTCAAATGAATTTATTTTCTACTCAAGAATTCAACTTAATTGTGATGAGTGGATCCACTGAATATTATCTATGTTTACCCTTCATGAATATCATCAGCTAGATGAGATTTACAAAATTACCATTTTACCTTTCTACCTGTTATTTCCTCAACTCCTTTGTTGCTTGTGAATAAGTTAGAAATAATGTATTGACGAGGAGCTAACAAGTCACATTCATTCATCCAAAAGAGTCATGACTCAATTTGGATACTGGCCAGTTCATTTATTCACACTCCAAGTAACAAAGCGTGAGGTGATATACATTGCATTTCAGCAGTCTTGTACATGAATTCCATATATATGAGATGTTCACAAAGTTACTCATGACATCTTCATAACTTAGTACTTCACCAATAGGTCCTGTTCAGAATCACATAGTGAGTCCGAACTCTAACTTTCTCAAATGAGAATACGTAAGCTATGTAATGACATGTCTCATTTCAAGATCGAGGTAAGCATGATGCAATTCATACGTAGTGACTTCGAGACATAAGAGGTTAAATGGTTTGTTCTTATTCTATCTCTAGAAATGCATTGGTCAATTCAGAACCTTCAGCAGATACCTAGAAGAACTATAGAGTCTCCAACTCTCTATGTCTCATAAACAGACATCATAGATTCTCCTAACACTCGTACTGAGATCAATAGTCCTTTGATTCTTAGATTGCGAATATATTGTTTTATGCAAACAATGAAGAGTTTGTTCATGCAAATATGCATTTGTCTCTTCATATGTTGTTAGGTTTGTTTAAGGACTAAAGACTAGAGTTTATCATAAAGCTTCAAACAGACAAGGAAGAATGAATGAACGTTTCAACTTTTATTAATAATTTAGCAGTTACAAGCAAGAGTCTTCGTGATATTTTATTACATCAAATGTATATAAGTAAAGACTGCTACTCTTCTTGTGGGCACCATTAACAGCAGTGCACTGGTCAATTCAGTACCTTCAGAAGATACCTAAGAAGAACTATAGAGTCTCTAACTCTCTATGTCTCATAACCAGACATCATAGATTCTCCTAACAATCATACTGAGATCAATAGCCCTTTGATCCTTAGATTGTGAATATGTTGTTTTAAGCAAACCATGAAGAGTTTGTTCATGCAAATCTATATTTGACTCTTCATTTGTTGTTAGGTTTATTTAAGGACTAAAGACTAAGGTTTATCATAAAGCTTCAAACAGACAAGGAAAAATGAAATGAAAGTTTCAACTTTTATTAATTATTCAGCAGTTACAAGAAAGAGTTTTCGTAAGACTTTATTACATCAAATGTATATAAGGTATGACTACTACTCTTCTTGTGGGCACCAATGCCAACAAGTCTTTCTTAAGATCCATCATCTAGAAAGTTTCCTTGTAGAAGACATCGACGACACTCCCCGTATCCACCAACATTCGATGAACGTTCGTATTACCAATGAGGGCGTAGATGACCAGGGAGTCGTTGTGTGGGAACATCGCCCACCGCGCGTCTTCTGCCATGAAGGTGATTGGTTCCGAGCTGTGCTTGATGATCTTGTTCGGTCTCTGCTCGGGTGTGAAGATGATCTATCGATTTTCTGCTTGAGCCTCCCTGACGTAATTCTTTTGAGAACTTCGATTGTTCCCTCCTACCTGCGGTCCGCCCACTATCAGAGATATTTCCCCATACGCTTCCCTCTTCTATTCCTCGGGCTCTTTCTGATCTTCTTGAACTTCTTTAATGCTCCTCTGTGGAATAGAGCCTCTATTGCCTCTTTTAAGTTGAAGCAGTCTGCAGTCTTGTGACCGATGTCGTGGTGGAAAGCACAATATTTTGTTTTATCTCTCTTTAAGATATCTTTCTTGATCCAGTTTGGCTTTAGGAAATCCTCTTGATCTTGGGTAAGGCTAAAAATTTCTTCTATTGAAGTGTTCAGAGGATGATACTTATCGTACTTACTCGCGAAAGGCTTTTGTGGCTCTGCTCCCGACTGGATCTTCTTTGGGGGGTGCACATCATCAAATTGATGCCCCATCTACTCCTTTCACCGAGGCTTTGGGGTCTCGACTTTTATTGCTGCTAGCTTGACCTCCTCGGCGTTGATGTATTTTTGCACTCTTTTGAGAAAATCGTTGTAATCACGGGGACTCATTTTTTGCAGCTACAACTAGAATTCTGATTCTGTTCGGATCCCCGAGGTTATGCCGAAGAGCTTGAAATCATCATTGAGGTCATCAACTTGCAGCGCCTGCTCAGAATAGCGGTTGATGTAATTCTTCAGTGTTTCATCATGATCTTGCCTGACAGCCAGGAGTCTTTCTCTAGGGGTTTTCCCTGAGCTCGAGCCGACGAATTGTTTCATGAACTTTCTTGCCAACTGCTTCCAGGATCCCACAGTGTTAGGTATGCTAAAGTAATAGAGAAATCTCGGCACATCACCTCGGGACCTGCTCCTTATAAAAGCATCATAATGAAAAGGTATCAAGGTGATCCCTTGGTCCGTCTTTCCATCATACACCGGGATGCTCGACATCCTAAAGCGGGCTTGCAGCGGATTCTCTAACACCCGTGCTGTGAATGGAGACACATCCTCCCATATCTTAAGGGTTGGTTCCTTCTGACCCAGAGCTACTTCCTTAATTCGATGCTTCAGACTTTTGAAGTTTGCTTCGTCGGTGCTGATGTTGTCTCCGATTTCTGAACTTTCTTCGTGATCTTTCATGAACTGCAAACAACTCTTCTCTGTAGAGGGCTGATACCGATCAGGAATCTTTTTCTGATTTGCCTGGTATCCTTCCGAATCCGTATTGTATTTCTTCTCGCTCGTATCTATCTTTGGCGTGCTTTCGAGACTTCTTAGCCCATTGCTCTTTCTCCATGGGCTCTTTCCCGGACCGGTGCGAGCGCTCTTCATCCGGAATCACAAATGTGCTTTGCAGGGTGACCTTTTTCGCATGAATTCTTCCCCTTAGGTCCCGGTTAACGGGTTCCAGGTCTAGGAAACGTTCTTGCATCTCTTTGAACTGCTCGGGCAAACTGGGCTGGGGGAGGAGCTCCTCAATTTCTTCTGATGTGAGTGGCAGAGTGCAGTTTTCGTGTTCGATCTCTTGATCGTGATCCGCAACATTGTCAGGTGGGTTTGATGTGCTTGCGATTCAACTTCAATGAATTTTCTTCGCCCTTATTCTAGCGTCAAACCATTGACCTGAAAAATTAGTACAATAATATATCACGAAAGACACTAGGTACCGAGAATGCAATCCTGAGGATTCCAAGTGTTTAGGAAAGAATTTTCCAATATACAGACTAATCTCGTAAAAGGAAGAAAGTAAATAGGGGTTTCGAAAGATGAAGACTATGGCTTGTGTGCTCGAAAAAGTGAAGTGTCCGTTCCTTTGAGCTCTTCTTCTATTTATAGACGCCTTGAGTCGAGTACGTGCGGTGATCAATCCCACATCTCCAATGGTTACCAAATAACTGCTCTGAGTTCGTGTGCGTAGTGGGTGGTCATTCTTCATGCTTTTCTCGGTCGTAACTGTCGAGGTGAGCGTTTTATCTTTTATTTTGATCATGTATATGTGTTTGTTTTATTTTGACGTCTTTGACCTATCGACTTCTCTTCTCTTCGAAGTTCTGCTTGGTAGGGGCCGTTCTTGACTTATCAACAAGTCGTTCTGTATCTTTCGTGAGTTTTCGGATTTATTTGACTCTAATTCTGTGCTGGATATATCATATTCTTGAGACTCCGAAGAGTCGTCTCGACCATTTCGGATTATGTGAGTAACATTCTGGAATCTAGATAAAAGGCATGTCCACATCACATAATATAATTATTCAGTTGCCACTTTAGAGCTTTTTCGCAAAAGAAAGGCTGAGCAAGTTTTATCTTCGGAGTTTTTTTATTATTTTTTTTTCTGCAAAACCATTTCACAAAGAAAAACGTATAAAAAATATTTAGCGAATCTTCTTTTATGGCAATCAACTATGTATACAATTTACCAAAAAAAAAAAAAAGACAAAATAACTCACACATGACGAATAATTACGTGTACTATTGGATTTGGAGTCAGCGGTACACATTTACTGTCGAAATGTGAGTGGTTGTAAGAATTAGGTCTCCTCGTGCACCTACTGTTTATAACTCATCAGTTTGAGATTACGATGGATAAGAAGAATAAGAGTATGTGATGATAGACATCTGTTTGGTAATTAACCATGTGCATGATGTTATTGTTTTACGACTGGCTTTAACTTCCTTGCTTGTTAAATATCACATTAAAAAGAGTGATGAAAGTATGTGTTTTAGCCGTTGGAAACTCATGACAACTTTAAAACGTTGTTGAGCAAGGAAACAAGAAACATTGTACGTACAACTTTAGCATTTATGAGGTATTTAACAAGCTAAATATAGTTTGGTGTAGAATTTAAAGTTGAAGAATTTAAACCGTGTGTTTTCTACAAAAATTGGTCAAAAAATTGTTTTTACTAATTTTACTCCAATGTTTTGGTTTAAAGATAGGGTTGACCTTTTTAACCCAAAAAACTAATTTATCATTTTAAAATAAATTTAATTTTAGGACATCAAGAGTATTTTTAAAAAACCGAAATTAGCCATTTTTTTAAGAGATTTCAATTCAATGTTAATCTTTGCAAACAATTTAAAGTCTGGTTTCAATAATTCACACGACCTTATCATATTCACCACACGTAGAATATGTTTACATCTCAATGACTTCGTATTAACTAAAATTTGAATATCCATGCAAAAAAAAAAAAAAAAAAAAAAACCTCAATTGATCCTGTAAATTATCTATTCGAATAAATTATTCCAAAACATCATAGATACCGAAGAATGTTTAATTTAGACACGAGACAATGTTATTATTTTTTTATGTAATAAAAACAGTCTTCATTAATACATTCAGTTGAGAGGACTGTTTAATCAACCTCTTGAATTAAGGCCGTTATCATCCTACATTTTATTTTAATTTAATCTCAATATTACATCTCTAGGGGTCGTCGCCAGGGTTGCACACCTTCTTTATGCAATAAGTTTTAACCGGTATGCCACTTTGCATAAGTATGTCTATGCAAGACTGTTTGTGGAGCCAGTTTCCTGATTATAATGAAAGATTCATCTCTGTGGGCGATAGAAACGGCGTAGGACTTCAGACCATAGGAACTTTTAATATCCAATTAAAGATTGGGTTTATTTGAACTTGTTTGAGACATATATTTTCCCATCTATAAGACATAATTTAATTTTGATTTCCACTTTGAACAAGCTTGATTTTTCTTGTTCATTTGGAAACAATAAGTCAATCTCTTTCAAAACTTTAATTGGTTGGATTTGGTTCCTTGCATGATAACTTATACATGCTAGATACTGCTGACACTTGTAATCAAGTCTTGCAAACATCTTCAAGAAGTGTAAAGAGAAAATTATATGCGAATCCCAGCCGCTTATGGCATAAGTGTATAGGTCGCATCTCTAGACAGAGAATTCAGAGATTGATGTCAAATGGAATTCTTGATTCTTTAGTTCTGAAGGAAAACAAATGAAACAAAAAATGATTGACAAATACGTTCCGAACGAGATAAATATGTCTTAAAACAAATTCATAATGATATTCGTGCTTCATGGAAGTATTTTTTATTTTTTTTTTGGCTAGTGGAATGAATGATAAACTATAATGGTTTTATATTTAGAGTTCCTTATATATACTATTGTATATATTTAATGAACAATCACACCATCCACATGATTTCGAGCTTGATAATGATGACCGAAAAAAAAACCTATGAATTGGCAATAATTTTGTTTAATATTTTTTAATGATAAATAATTAATTATCGTTTACTAAAATCTATATATACACCACTAATGAAAGTAGATAATTACCTGCCACATTGTACAAGGTTTTAGCTATAAATTCTGGAATTAAAGGCATAATACATTTATTCCTTATTTTGGGGTTTTTTTTTATTTGATTAGAAAATACATAATACATTTATTCAATTGCAACTTTGGAGCTTTTTCTTGAAAGAAAGGCTGAGAGACCGACAGCAAGGTTTTATCTTCGGAGCTTTTTTACTTCAAAACCATATACCAAGAAAAAACGTACACAAAATATTTAGCAAATCTTCTTTTGTGGCAATTAACTATGTATATAATTTACCAAAAAAACAAAATAGTCACACATGACGAATAAAAATGTGTACTATTGGAGTCAGTGGTACACATTTGCTGTCGAAATGTGAGTGATTGTATGTTAGGGACCTCCTATTTTGCTCTCTAAAAAATATTTACAAATAGGTCTCTGGAGGATTTTGTATGGTTCCTCAACTTGTTTAATGCTTACTGGAGTCACTTTGCCAAATGTTCGTTTTCCTTCTTTAGAGGAGGGTGATGGAAGGGCAGGAGAGAAACTTGCCCAAGGATCCTTAGTCCACCACTGGAGATATCAAACTTGCCGTGTAACCTTCCCGTTTGATATCAACGAACAAGTAGACTCATTTTGTTTCTGTGATTGCCGTGCCGTGCCCTATGAATGATTGCTTGATTGTTGGCTTGTTTATTCGTATGCTTGTCGATATGTTCTTCTGTGTGTGAATGATGTGGTCCCAATAGCTCATTACAATGTTTCCGTGGCTGATCATTATCTTATGTTGTCTTGCAAACATCCACTAGGCTGACTTGCTATTAAAGCGCCGCAAGTGTCGCACGTCCCGACTATCTACCAAGTGTAATTAGTCGGCCCGTGACAGTTGGTATCAGAACGACAAAGAGAAGCATTGGAAGAACGAGATGGCTCCACAAAGACCCACCAACACTCAACACCTCGATGCTCTGGAACACCGCATTGGGGGCGTTGATGCGATTGAAGAAAGACTCCATGACATACAAGAGAACATGCGAACCATCGACATCGAAAACCTCATCGAGAGGGTAAGACACTCAAAGAGGCGCTGCGAAGGACAGAATCCCTTTGCCCGTCTGTCGAAGCAGCCGAGGCAAATCTAGAAGCTATCATCGAGCGTCTCTCCCAAATCGAACAAGAAAATCGTTCCCCGCAACAAACAACCATCGAAGCAAGTGTGCTCAGCTTGTCCAAAAGAGTCGAGATCCTTGCCAACCGAATACTCGCTCTAGAGCGCCGAGAACATCCCAACCCCACAGCCGATTTCGAAGCAGGATTCGTCACTCTGACAGAGAGAATAAATGCCCAAGAGCACAGGGATCGTTCTCCTTGCGCGTCGAATTCTTCACCGCGAGTTGCCGCTGAGCCAAGGGTGGGAGATCATCTAGCGAATCAAATGCAAGATCTCGAGGAAAACACGCACGATGCTGTCGACTCTCTCCAAAGAGAACTACTAGATATAAGGTCCACCCTTAACCTCACAGTCCAAGCCATGGGGAACCAACCCATGGGTCCGGCCCCAGTCGAATTTGGCCGACCCCGAGTCCCCGAGCCAAAACACTTCGATGGCACCCGAGATGCAAAAGAGTTTGAAAAATTCTTCTTTGACATGGAACATGTTATCGGCCCGACGAGGTCCGACGACGCGATCGATGTTTCGGGCGGCCGGACGAGCTCACCCGGCCGATGGCCGGCCCAATTCACTCGGCCATTGGCCGGCCCAAGCAATTCACTCGGCCAATGGCCGAGTGAATCTCAGCCGGCCCATCACGCTCACTCGGCCAATGGCCGAGTGAATCTCAGCCGGCCCATCATGCTCACTCGGCCAATGGCCGAGTGAACCCTCAGCCGGCCCACCAGGTTCACTCGGCCAATGGCCGAGTGAATTCCCTGGCGGCCCAACAAGTTCACTCGGCCAAGGGCTGAGTGAAGCCTCCTGCCGGCCAAACAGTTCACTCGGCCAATGGCCGAGTGAATCCTCTCTTGGCCCAGGTCTTTCACTCGGCCAATGGCCGAGTGAAACCCATCCGGCGTCAAACATTTCACTTGGCCAATGGCCGAGTGAACCTCTCCCGACGATCAACATCTCGCTCGGCCATCGGCCGACCGAGTCTCACTCGGTCGATGGCCGACTCAACTTCACTCGGCCAAGGGGCCTTCAAAACGCCCCTTGGTCGCGTATAAATGCGAGGCTCGACCCCCCGTGACAGGTAATCCAATTTTGAGCCCCGAAACACTGTCGAATTCATAACTCACTCGTTTCACTCATCTTTGGCCTCTAAACACTTAAACCCTCTACATTCCACCTCAATCCTACTAATGTCGAGCGTTAGAGAGGTAAACAGAGGCACCCCCTCTGTTTCCCCTTTGTAGTTCACACCTTTTCTCTTATCTTTTCAGGTGTTCGGACGAGATAGACATCACCAATAGCTAAGGGACGACTTGGGATACCAAGTCCGACACGCTCGAATCGAAGCGAGGCCACTTGGTCCGGCCTTGGGCCTAACCACTTCCGTTTCCTAAATCGTTGTCCGAAAACGAGCGACAATATTTTGGTTACGACGTCGAGGATAGGTCCGCCCGAGACGACTCCGACCCCGACTATGTGGGGGAGTCGAGAACCAACGAGGCAACTCCAAGCCTCGCCCATTCACGGCCCGAGAGGTCGAATGGCGCTTTGGCCGGACGATCGCACCCGACGCGACAACAGGCACGGTCACACTCCCGGGGACTCGCCCCCTCGGTCTCAAGAGGCGGCCGGACACGGCCCCTCGCCGAGGAGAGAGCAGCCCTAGTGGACACTGGGGCCGATAGCCGAAGCGCTCGCCGGACAATCCGGCCAAGGGCGACCTCGCCCCGCCAAGCGCCGAGTGTGGACCTTAGAGAGCGCCTGATGGCGCAGAGAAACTCCCGAGGGGAGGATCTCCGCCAAAGGCTCAACTCTCGGAGGGACACGCTCCCCGCCACAACTCTTGGCCGACCTTAGGCCAATGCTGGGGACCAAGCGTCTAACGAGCCCCAACAGGCGAGTCCCGCGGTCCCAGCAGTCAGCCCTGCTAACGTGCTCGACATGGTGACAATGATTCGAAGTCTCCAGAATCAAATCATTGAGATGAGGGAATCGGGGAGGCAAAGGCCTTATGGAGGGATGGAGGAGTCATACTCTCCCTTCGCCGCTCAAATCCTCGTGCAGCCTTGCATGGGGAATTCCAAGCTACCATCCATCCCTCCCTACGACGGACGGACAGACTCGAACTTCCACATCAAGCACTACGAGACGTGGATGATGATGCAGGGAAACACAGACGCCACCCTGTGTCAGGCCTTCAGCTTGACCCTCACGGGGTCAGGATTTGAATGGTTCCGGAGTTTGAGACCGGGGAGCATCTCGTCCTTCCGGGCTCTTCGAGAAGCCTTCCTTGCTCGTTTCGCCACTCTCGTGGCGCAAAAGAAGTCGAAGACCTACCTCCTGTCTATCCGACAGGGGAGAGACGAGACCTTGAGACAATACCTCGGTCGTTTCACCGAGGAGTCTCACAAGGTCGAAGGGTTCGACGACAAAGGCGCCATCACGGCGATCACCGAGGGAGCTCGCACGAGCGACTTCCTCAAGTCTATTGTTGGAAAGGTCCCGCGGGACATGGCGGAGCTAATGTCTAGAGCCCGCACCTGCATAGGGATCGAGGACTACCTCGACGGCCGAGACGGCCGGAAGACGGTGGGACAAAGTGGTCGTCGCCGCGACGATCAAGACGGAGATCGTCCCGACCCTCGAAAGAGGAGGAACAAGGGAGGCCAGGCCCCTAACGGTCGTTCCCTCCCTGGGCCGAGGCCCCCGCACATCGATAGCTTCCATAAGTTTTCGACGTTCACCCCCCTTAACACTCCACAAGAGCGGATCCTAGCTCTGCACCCCGACAAGCTAGGAAGCCCCGCTCCACTTACAAAGGATCCCGCGAAGCGGGATCGAAGCAGGTTCTGTGAATACCACCAAGACAATGGGCATCTGACATCCGAATGTTACCAGCTCAAACGTTAGATCGAGGCCCTAATTCAAGATGGAAAGTTGAATGAGTACGTCCTTAGAACAATCGGGACGGCCGCGGCACACGGAGAGCGCCCACGGAAAGAAAGGAAAGGTCCGGCGACGGTGACCGTTACGGACCGAGCAGCAATCGAAGAATCGGAGAGCTCACAGCTGCACGTCATGGGCTCGATCATGGGCGGCCCAGAGTTTGGAGACTCGAGCACGCAAATGAAGAAGTACGTGCGAGAAGTTTCCCAAGGGAAGATAGCGCACTACATCAACCACACGTACGAGGCTCCTCCTCCGGCCCCGTTCGAGTCTATGTTCTTTACCGACCAGGAGGCGGCACGAGTCATCCACCCACATAACGACGCGATAATCGTCTCAGCCCCGATCGCCAACAATCTCGTCCGGAGAATCTTAATCGACAATGGTAGCTCCGCCGACATAATCTTCAAATCGGCGTTGGACAGGATGAAACTATCCGGGATGAGACCGATCCCGATTGCGACCCCACTCTTCGGCTTCTCCGGGGAGAGGGTCATGACGGAGGGCACCATCGACCTCCCGGTCACCTTCGGGACACCGGGGAGAATCGAGGTAACCCACATCGTGTCGTTTTTGATCGTGGACCAGCCTTCTGCGTACAATATCATCATCGGCCGCCCAACCCTCAATCGGTTGAAGGCCATAACGTCCACCTACCACATGATGATGAAATTCCCGACCGAGAAGGGAATTGCCATAATGTTGGGAGACCAATCAATGGAAAGAATGTGCTACATCCAGGGCGTGGACATCAAAGGAAATGGAAAGATGGTGATCACCCTCTTCAAGCTCGGGGACAAGTTCCCATGTAAGATAGAGGAAGGGGGGACCTTCGGAGACCTAGACCAGAGGGACGATGTCGAGCGTCGAAAGGTGGAGACACCGGACGACCTCGTTCCCGTCGTGTTGGACGACGCCCAGCCTGACCAAGTAGTCAAGGTAGGCGTCCAACTCCCGTCCGAGATCCGACTCCAGCTCACCGCCTTCCTCCGCGAGTTCAAAGACGTCTTCGTGTGGACACACGCCGACATGCCGGGGATCGACCTCGAGATAATGGTCCACCATCTTAACGACGACAAGAGGGTGACTAAGCACGTCTAACCGCGATGGGCGTTCAGTGGAGAGAGGTACCAAGCCATTGGTGAAGAAGTTGACAAACTTCTCGCCGCCAACTTCATCAGAGAGGCGGAACACCCCAAGTGGGTGTCCAATGTAGTGATGGTTAAGAAGCCGAACGGGAAGTGGCGGATTTGTCTCGATTACAAAGATCTCAACAAAGCCTGCCCGAAAGACAGCTTCCCTCTCCCGAGGATCGAGCAGCTCGTGGACGCCACGACGGGCCACGAGTTGCTGAGCTTCATGGACGCCTACTCAGGTTACAATCAGATCCGCATGCACGAGCCGGATCAAATCAAGACCACCTTTGTTACGAACCGCGGACTTTACTGCTACAAGGTCATGCCCTTTGGCCTAAAAAATGCGGGAGCAACGTCTCAAAGGTTGGTGAACCGAATGTTCGCCAATCAAATTGGCAAAACAATGGAGGTCTACGTGGACGATTTGCTTGTCAAAAGCCTCAAGGCCCACGACCCGTTCGAGACTTTAGGGAGATGTTTACGATCTTGCGGCGCTACAAGATGAAGCTCAATCCCAATAAGTGCGCTTTTGGGGTTGAGTCTGGAAAATTCCTAGGCTACATGGTGAGCCGCATCGTGATTGAAAGTCAAAGAAGTGCAGAGTTTGACGGGAAGGATCGCCGCCCTAACGCGATTCGTTTCCAAGGCAACCGATAGGTGCCAACCATTTTTCAAGGCATTGAAGAAGACAGATGGGTTTGTGTGGACGAAGGAGTGCGAGGAGGCGTTCCGTGAAATGAAAGCCTACTTCAGCTCCCCCATGTTCCTCGCAAAACCGAAGGATGGTGAGACCTTGTATGTCTACCTCACGGTTTCCGATAGGGCCGTGAGCGCAGTTCTAATACGCGAAGAAGACAAGGTACAATGGCCGGTTTACTACGTTAGCAAGGCGCTCCTCGACGCCGAGACTCGATACCTGGAAATCGAGAGATTGTCCCTTGCCCTCGTCACGAGCGCGAGAAAGCTCCGGCCCTACTTACAGGTGCACCCAATCGTGGTGCGTATGGGACATCCCATCGAGAAGGCCTTGCAAAAAGGGACCTCCTCTCGAATAGCCATATGGTCCCAAGAGCTGGGCGAGTACGGGGTCGAGTTTCAACTGAGAACCGCCATTAAAGGCCAGGCCCTCGCCGATTTTGTGGCCGAATTCAACAGCGCACCCTCAACTGACGAGGGTGACAAAGGCAATGAGAACGAGGAAGACAAGGAGAACGACCACGACGGGTCGTCGAAGAAAAGAACCAATAAGCCGATAGGGCAAGTCTGGGACCTACACGTAGATGGCGCGTCAAACGCCCGGGGGGCTGGCGCCGGCGTAGTGCTCATAAATCCCGATAGGGAAAAAATGAGATGCGCCCTGCGGTTCGAGTTCAAGGCTTCCAACAACGAGGCAGAGTACGAGGCTCTGATCGTTGGCTTGGAATTGGCAAACAAGCTAGGCGTCCAAAACCTGCGCATCCACTGTGACTTGCAGTTGATTGTGAAGCAGGTCAAGAGCGACTACGCAGCCAAAGAGCCTAACATGATCGCATATCTTTCGAAGACGCAGAAAAGTCTGGAGGCCCTGTCGTGGTTCGAGATAGTCCAAGTTCCCCGAGAGGCGAACATTGACGCCGACGCCCTGGCGCGCCTTGCGTTCGAGATAGATGAGGAGGGGGAAGGTAGCGTCCCAATAGAAGTGCTAACTCGACCCTACGTCTCGAGAGATGACGTAGGGGTAATCGACGAAACTCCGCCCCCCTCATGGATGACGCCACTCGTGGAGTATCTCAAGCGAAGAGTCGTCCCCGAAGACAAAGAAGAGGCTAGAAAGCTGAGAAGCTTGGTGCCGAAATATACAATGAGGGAAGATAACTTGTTCAAGAGAGGATACTCCATGCCCCTTCTCCGATGCCTAACCGAAGTCGAGGCAAAGAAGGCGCTCCGCGAGGTGCACGAAGGGGTATGCGGAAACCATGCCGCCGGACAATCTTTGGCACTAAAGCTACTAAGACTCGGATATTTTTGGCCTACCTTGAAAAAGGACTCCCACGAATCGGCCAAAAAATGTGACAGATGCCAAAGGTTCTCCCACGTCCCTCGCCAAGCGCCGGCCCCGTTGTGCCCAAACATTGTGCCTCGACCCTTCGCGAAATGGGGAATCGACCTCATCGGTGAGCTGCCTGCGGCCCCAAGGCAGTACAAGCACGCGATTGTGGCTATCGACTACTTCATGAAATGGGTAGAGGCCGAACCGTTAGCAAAGACCATCGAGGCAAACACGACGAGCTTCATCTGGAAGAACATTGTCTGCCGCTTCGGGATCCCCGCGTCGATTGTGACCGACAACGGAAAGCAATTCGATAATGTGCGCCTCAGAGACGTATATGAACAGCTGGGCATCAACAAGACTTTCTCTTCTCCCCGTCATCCTCAAGCCAACGGTCAAGTCAAGGCAGTCAACAAAACGATCAAGGAGAACCTGCAGAAGAAGATGGAGGAGAGAAAGGGGGCCTGGGCCAAGGAGCTTCCCATGGTCTTATGGGCATACCGAACCACCGCGCGAAACGCGACCGGTGAAACCCCTTTCGCGCTCGCATTCGGCGTCGAGGCCGTGGTACCTGTCGAGACCAAGCTGCCAACCTTGCGCATCGAGGAGTATGAAGAAGCCGCCAACGACGAAGAAATCAGGCTCGAGCTGGACCTCATAGACGAGAAGAGGGCGGACACATTTTCCCACCTCGCCGCGTAGAAGAGAATTTCGAGAAGTACTACAATTCCAAGGTCAAGCTGCAAAAGTTCGCCGGCGGAAGCCTCGTCCTTAGAAGGCTGTTCCAAAACACCAAGGTACAGGGAGCGGGAGTTCTTGGCCCCACCTGGGAAGGCCCGTACCGCATGCGCCGAGCCATTCACAACGGCACGTACGAGCTCGAGAACCTGGAGGGGCTCGTGTTCACACACCCATGGAACGCGAAACATCTACGGTAGTTTTCATCTTATTTCCGGTTTTAGCAAAGACGATTTCAAATTTCAAGTAAGGCCAACGGCCTGGGAATGTAATTTTCAACTATTTTGACATGATAATTGGATTACATTTCACTTCAAAACCTTTATCCTATAGTATTATAATTTCTAGTCTCCTCTACGAGTACACAAGAAACTCGGGGGGCTAATGAGGGTAACAGGTAAACATTTTTCGCGCGACGTACTTGCGCGATTCCATGCCTCGCACGCCGACAGGTAGCGGGGCGTCAACCGATCGCGTCCGCGCACCGGACCGTTGATCTTGGCAGCCAAAACCCAAAACGTGATAAGCGTACCGACGGGTATCGCACTCGCTGGGAACTACGCTAGCCTCAGGCCCGTTCTGGCGCACAAAATGCACGCCGATAGGTAGCGTACGTGCCGGCAGCTAGGCGCGATAGTCGTTCAGCTCGCACGCGCCGATAGGCAGCGAGTCACAAATGAACGGCAAAGACTCGCATCCGCCCGACGAAACTGGTCTAGCCAGCGTCCGCGGGAAACCTCGCCGCCAGGTGCGGCACTAAGCCATGCAAACCGGTTACGCTAGATATAGTAAGCCGGGTTCGTAAGACACGCACTAATCGGATTGCGTGAATCGATTACGCTAAGCATAGTAAATCGAGAAAATAAGACGCATGATGAGTCGGAATAAGCTTTAACTAAAGAAAGTAATGTTGCATAAACAACCCAACGGAAAAGAAAACACAACGAATGTTAAACGAAAGAAATCATAACAAGTATCCGAAAGGAAACACAATGCAAGCGCTAAACAAGCGCGCGGAAGATCAAAATAAAGTCGGCTACTCTGAGCCGAAGTCGATCTGCTCCTCATCATCCTCGGGGCGAGGGGCGCCCGACCCGTCAGTAGCATCGCCGTCAGGCACGCGGTTTGTCGATTGTGCGGCCTCCGCGGGAACTTGGGGACGCGGGTCGCTCGCCTGTGGCACATCGTCCAAAGGAGGAAACATAGCGTTGAAGAAGGAAAAGGTGGTCCCGCGGGATGCGTTCTCCTTCACGGTCGCATCTCGAACTCGTACAGCCGTCGCGTAACGAGCCTCTTCCAACGCTAGGTCCCAATCGTCCTCTAGGTCCGCCTTGGATCGCACGGCGTCGTCTTTTTCCTCGATGAGGGTCTGCATCTCCATTAGCAGGGAATCCCTCTCCCTCTTGGCCTTGACTCGAGAGATCTCGCTCGCCGATAGCCGAGCGTGGACGATGTTCAGCTCCTCGTCTCAGCTCGAGAGCACCGCCTGGAGTTTCTTCGTCTCACCCAAGAAAGTGTCGGCGGCTTGCTCCGCCTTCTCCAGAGACGCCTGGGCCATCATGCGCTGTGATCTCTCGGCCGCCAGTTCCTCACGGGTCCGCCTCGACTCTTCCTCGAGCGCCTGAAACTCTTGGGCAGTCCGAACCCCCAATAGAGCGGCAGCGTGGTCTGCCGCCGCGCTCTCCATGTCTCTCTTCATGATTTGCATTCTCCGAAGTAAGTCCCGGAGGATGCGTTCACCCCGTTCTTGACACGTGAGCATTTGTAAAGAATGATGGTGCACATATTATCATAACGAGTACAAGGGTCGCATGTAGGTTAAACAAACGGGCCATACCTTTCGAGCGTTGCGGACTCCGTTTTGGAAGTAATCAAGATCACTCGTCGTCAGTAGATCCTTGAAGTCTCCCAGAGGGGTCTCGAGGATTCCCAGGGAACATTGGCCTCGCAGCTCCGCCGCCTCCGCTAGGAGCATCGAATCCATGCCATCTGACGCCGCCGACGTATGAGCGCGCTTGTGGCCGGAGGGCGAGCCGAAGGAGATTGACGGCGACGGTCGCTTGTTCGAAGAAATCGCATCATTCCTCGCTCGCGTTGGCGATCCCACACGGCGAGCCTCAACTCGGGAACGAGCCGCGGCTAGAGCTTCAACAGTGGGTTCTACCCTCGGCACTCGCGCGCGCGACCGATGCCGGACCATGGTATCTGCAAAAAAGGAAAAGGCGTCAGTCGGTTAGAATGCAACGATAAGCAATAATAACACGAAAGTATATATGTGGTTAATACCCCCCGCGTTGGGGAGGGGAGCAGACGAACCCCCCGCCTCAGACTCAGGGTCCTCCACGACCTCTGCGCCGGATCCGGGTCGTTGGGGACCCTCATCGCCGGGCACGAACCACCCGGTGGTCGCCATAAGATCTGGGGACTCGAAAAGCGATCCCTGTCGCCTCGAATCTGGTACCGCTCCAACCACGAGCGCGAGCTCGGAACTCTCGATGCCATGATCGGCCGGAAAGTCGGCCGCGGGGCCGAAGGTGAGAGGCGCCGCCCCGAAGGCGGATTCGGATACCCACACCCAAGGGTAGCGGTGTTTGGAAGATAGCTTGGTGAGTATGGGAAATCGCTTGCGATGTTGAGCCTTGTAGAAGTCGGGCTTCCCGGGAACGTCGTAGACGGATACAAGGTTCCTAATATCGTCGGCTGTCACGACTCAGCCCTTCGCTCGATGTAGCATCATGTGGCACGCCGCCACCACGCGATAGAAAGATGGAGACATCTGCGACGCGTGGACGTTCAGTCGGACCAAGAGATCCAGGATCACAGGTTGGAAAGGCAGCCATAGCCCCCCGCGGAGACTCGCTTCGTGAATAGCGGCGTATCCCCGTCGCGGACGAGTCGGAAGTTTCTCCGGCAGCGGTCGCAATAACGAAATTAATAGAGGAATGCCGAATCGCTTCCTCAAGCCTCTAAAGCTAGCAAGTGAAAGAGAGCTCGAGAAGTCAACTCCGGAGCATTCGAAACTACCTAGGATCGCCGGCTCCCCGATACGGAATGATGAGGCACGCTCCTCCTCTTGAGCTGTCGAAGTACGCACCTCGGTCGTCGGCAAACGAGGTAAGAGGGACTCACCCGAGCCTTCTGGGTTCGCTGAGCCTTCGGGGACGGTCGATCGTGTTCCCTCGCCGGTACCCGAGTCGGCCGGTTGAGTCCCCTCGCCCGTGCTCGGGACCGCCAAAAAGCTCTCCTCGCCCACATTTGGCCCGGTCGAACGAGCCTCTCCACGCGCAACCGGCCGAAAGGGCCCATCCAGGTCCCCACGTTGAGTGCCCAAGGTTATTGGGCCGGCCTCACCGGCGCCCGGCCCGGCTGGGGGACTCCATCGCGCGCCTGAGCCGCCTAGGTCTCCTAGGCCTTCTCCCGACGCAATGGCGCGCCCCTCCGGCCCGGCAGCGCGGCCCGGCCCGTGGCCAAGTGGACTGCCCTTGCGCAACCCTAGCCCGCCAGGCCCTAGGGCTAGGGCAAACAGCGCCTCGGCCGCCGCCCCCCCAACCGGCGTCGCCCGGCCGGCACGGCCCGTCCCCGGCGCCGGCGTCTCCACCTGCAGCACCGCCCACCTCCAGCGGCTCTCCACCCCACGCGCGCGCTCAAGCCCGGCCGAGCCGGGACCCCCTAGGCACCCATGGCCTCCGGCCACCTGCACAGCAGCCCCACCCGAGAGGGTGGGGTCCTTCCAGGCACCGGCGTCAGCCCCGGTGGCACCGTCTCCGGCGTCCATCTCGCCAGGGGCGCTTCTCCAGCGCCCTACATGGCCGGCCAAGCCCCCTCAGGCCGAGGGGGATCTTCTTTGGGGCTGGATTCGACCTAGACGGCGCCGCCCCAGCCAGGCGCGACTCCCTCCACGCCGGCGTCGGTCCCCTCGGCATCTTCGGCATGCGCCCCAGCAAGGCTGGTCGCGCGCGGCCCAGCAGACGATCCTCCGGGGCTGGGATCGGCCCAGACGGCGGCGACCCAGCCAGGCGCGGCTCCCCTGACGCCGGTGGCGGCCTGCGCGACGCCACCCACGGCCGGCTCGTCTCCCCCGGCTCCAGATTCGCCAGCGGCCTCCTGGGTGGCCGACCCTGCGCGCGCGGCCTCCTGGGTGGCTAGATGGCTCTGTTGTCGCACGAAAATGAACAACTATTTAAAACCTCGGGCGGTTCGATCCAAGGTCGGACCAAGTGATCGCACCCGGGCCAAGAGTGTGAACTCGATAGTCTCGAGCTAGGGTTCTCTCCGATCAACCCGCTCTCGGGAGAGGTAGGGGGTGAGGAGGATGAGTGACCGTGCCTTGGTTGTCGGCTGCCTACGTACCCATGCGTGGGATCAGGTCAGAACGTAGTTCAAGCGTGTGTGACGCAGTATAAGGCGTGGAGCCTTGGTGAAGAGGCGTGCTCGACGAAGGAAACGGGGCGCGAGGAGTCCTCGGCAGCGTCTCAGAACTTCGGAGATCGCGTACGCGTCTAGCGTGTTAGACGCGCAAGGGTAGCTCTAGTTGAGAACCCTAGGGGCGTGCTTGAGCACTGGAGAACGTTCGGTCAAAGGGAGCGACGTCCGGGAAGTTCCCGTGAGTGCTTCGGGACCTTTGAGAACGAGGAGAGAGAAGAGAACCTGCTTCAGGCCAAATGTGGTTAAGGGGTGATGAATTCTCCTCAACGACCCCATAGGCGCTTCCACCTATTCCGTATTCTCGGAGATCTCGTACCTCATTTCGAAGGTTGTGGATCATAGTGACCACATCGAGACCGGTCGTTGGAGTAACCCCTTGATCGGGAGGAGTCACCTGCAGCCTCTCATTAGACCCCTGTCCTGCGCGGCGGTTCCCGTTAGTTGGGGCTGCCAGCGGGATATTGGGTCTAGAGCTTAGTCGCTCTCTCAGATCATTGCCACGCCCAATGCGTTGAGCAGTGAGGTGGTCCCTAAGATCAGGGCTGGCCGTACGGAGGCGCCGGCTCTGCTTGCGGCGGTGCGCTCTCCGCGCGCCCTGACTTTCCGCAACATTCTCCCTCGGACCTAGTCGGTCGAGGGCCGAACGTCGGGAATTCCCCTCTTGAGAAGTTACCGGCGCATCGCCTGTTCGGGGTAAGGGATTCGACGGACCGGCTTCAAACACGGCGGGGAGTCCCCCGTCCTTTGTGAGAGAAGTCTCGACATCCTCCGAGTCACCAGTATCCTCATAATCAGGGTCTTGGCTTTCCTCGTTGAGGTTCTCAGGATCCCCGTTGGGGATCGTCGTGTCACGCATAGGTTGCTTCGCAGCCAGTCGGCTGTGGTACCTTGCGTTCTTCGCCTTCAGTCGGCGGATACTCTCCTCTAACTCCACGATGCGGTTGTCCCTGCTATCAGGAGATGGAGATGGTGAGCGGGTCGAGCTCTCTTCGTGGAGCGACTCTTCGTCACCATGCGCTCGGGAGCGCAAGAAGTATTTCTTGGTCTTAGCGACGTTTTCGGGGTTGTTTGCGCCCTCAGAACGTACGGGTGGTTGGCTACTCATCGTTTCTCAAGTTCGAGAAGGTTGAGTTCGCAGAAGAAAAGAAGAAGATGAATAGAAGGGATTTCGGGCTGAATAGGTCGGGAAGTCCCCTCCTTCTAGCGCCAATCTGTTGTCGCACGAAAATGAACAACTATTTAAAACCTCGGGTGGTTCGATCCAAGGCCGGACCAAGTGATCGCACCCGGGCCAAGAGTGTGAACTCGAGAGTCTCGAGCTAGGGTTCTCTCCGATCAACCCGCCTCTCGGGAGAGGTAGGGGGTGAGGAGGATGAGTGACCGTGCCTTGGTTGTCGGCTGCCTACGTACCCATGCGTGGGATCAGGTCAGAACGTAGTTCAAGCGTGTGTGACGCAGTATAAGGCGTGGAGCCTTGGTGAAGAGGCGTGCTCGACGAAGGAAACGGGGCGCGAGGAGTCCTCGGCAGCGTCTCAGAACTTCGGAGATCGCGTACGCGTCTAGCGTGTTAGACGCGCAAGGGTAGCTCTAGTTGAGAACCCTAGGGGCGTGCTTGAGCACTGGAGAACGTTCGGTCAAAGGGAGCGACGTCCGGGAAGTTCCCGTGAGTGCTTCGGGACCTTTGAGAACGAGGAGAGAGAAGAGAACCTGCTTCAGGCCAAATGTGGCATCCAGAGAAGCAGAGAAATCGAGCGTGTCGATAAGAGATGAAGAGAATTATTGGATATTTTGGGATGGATTTTCCCCTCAATGAGAGAGGGTATTTATAGGTGTTTGGGAGCCTTAGAAGGTCCCTTTTTCGTCCATGTGGGACTAGGATCGCGCATGCCATCGAGTGGAGGCGCACGGCGCGCGCGGCGCACAAAGAGCGGCGCACAACGCGCGGCGCGCGGCGCAAGGGGGCGCGGCGCGAGGGTCACCAGGCGCGGCGCAGGTCGCGCGGCGCATGGAGCGCGCGGCGCGCGCCTGTATGGTGCGGCGCGCCGTCTGCTGCACGGCCGGCCGGCGTAGCGCGCTGTGTGCGTGATGGACGGCTCGTCCTGGCCGGGTTCTTGCGGGCCTTCGAATGTCATTCTTCTCACGTGAAATATGAAGCTTTCTACTTGATGAGAGTGACTCGATTCGAGGAGCAAGGCTCGGCCCGGCGAGAGCGACTAGCGACTTGATTCGAGGAGTGACTCGAGGATGACTCGAGGCTCGACTCGAGGGACAATTAAAGGCTCGACTCGAGGAACCATTCAAGGCTCGACTCGAGGAGATTGACTCAAGGCTCGACTCGAGGAGCGAAGCTCGACTCGAGGAATCAGGAGTTTGGGCGAGGGCTTGAAGATTTGCCGCTCTTCAGGACCTCCGGCCTGACCATCGGCCCTTTGAGCGACGTGCCTTCTTGGCGTCTCGGGTTTTCCGAAAACGACCGACAACATTAGCCCCTCAAGTTCGTCGTTCGGGAGGCGTCCCAGCGATGAACTTTTTGTTCTTCTAGTTGGGTGTTTGAGGAAAATGTTTCCCGTGCCTTGTGGCCTCGAGGAAAGTTTTTTCCTCTTCTCTTTTTTCTTTCTTTTTTTTTTTTTAGGGGGTGGCGCGGCGCGCGGTCTGTGCTGCATGACCCGCGCGGCGCGCGGGGCTGGTTCGCTTCGCGCGGGAGAACTCCGACTTTTTGGAGTTTCTACTCCGATTTTGCTCCTTGTGGGAGTAGGATTTCGACTCCTACCCCCCTAGAAGTCTATAAATAGACCTCCCCCCTTCCCTTTATTCCTCACTTTATTTTTTCTCTTTTCTTACGCTTGTTTTCTTCTTTTTTTACGCTTGCATTATGGGTGTCCCTCCCCTTTTCTCAGCTGAGAGTCCCGAGATTGATTTCTCTCTCTTGTTTCAGGGTTCTGAACACGCAGAGGATGATCTCTTCGCGGGATTAAGGGAAGTTCCTCTGCACGTGGAAGAAAATCCAAGCGGAGTAGAGCAGTGGTTGGAGGAAGGCGAGCTGGGTGCGACCGTGCCCGCTGCTCAGCCTCTCGAAGAGTGCGCGCCAACTGGGCGCGGTACAGGCGGGGAGATTGATCGTCCCGCGTCCGGGGAGCCTGCCCCTCGCCTCGTGATCAACTTAGTTGGCGGGGGGGTCCGTGACAAAGTTCGCCTCGACGTGCCGCAGTCCGACTTGGGCTTTCAAGGCGTGCCGGGAGATGTTACGGACGCGAATGCGGTGACTCCGCTAGAGTCGGTTCTCGACGAGATAGACTGCGTGGACGACTTTGGTCCCGAGTCTGAAGATCCCGGAGGTGAGTCAGAGACATGTCCGGGGGCCGAAGGCCTCGCATCGGAGTGTCCCGAGGTACCGTCGGCAGCTGCCGCGGTCGTGTCGGAGGGCAGGGACCCTTCCGTGGAGCCAGAGGATTCTCAGCCCGAGACCCCTGACGCGGAGGCGTTGGTATCGGCGAGGTCGCTTGCTAGGACGGAGTGGTATCCCGAGGAGGGCCTTGCTGCTCCCGAGGACTTCGATTGTTCGGGGGTCGATGCTTCGAGCACGCTTACCTACCGGACATTCGTCGGTCTCCGGGAGGCTTTCGCCATTCCGTCGTCCGTGGCGCTTCTCCGTCCTTTAAAGGACGACCGTCCTTTCCGGCCTCGTCGTGGTTTCTCCGCAGTTTCAGTTGCGAGTCTTAACTGCGGGTTGCGGCTGCCGTTTCAACCCATCGTTCAGCAGCTTCTCGCCCGTCTGGGGGTGCACGCATGTCAGATGAGCCCGGCATTCTACCGCATAGTGGCGATGTGCCATATGGAGTGGCATTGCCAGACCGAGCGGGTGATGACCGTGAGTGATTTTCGCAATCTCATCGCGGTCTTCCCTGCGCCTGGGCAACCCAGTTTCTTCGTGGCCCGCGATCGACGGAATACTAAGCTGATCATCGATTCAGAGAAGTACAATCGATGACCGTGGGTGTGGGTCTCGGCTGAGGCTTTTGGCGACGCGCCGCTCCGGTTCGGCCCCTTGTCCGAGTTTCCCGCTAACGAGGGGGCCGACGATCTCGACTTTGTGAAGGAGATCCGGGGAATGTCGGAGGCTCGGAAAGCCGTTGAACGATTTCGTTCTCCTGAGCTGATGGCTTCCACTGGGTGGTTTCCGCCGTTTCCTCAGCAGACCGAGGGTGCCCCGAGTGCCACATCATCTCTCTCGAGCGGCGATCCTCAAGGTACGTTGACGTTTCGTACTTCTTGCTTTTGTTTTTAGCTTAGGGTTTTGACTTTGTCGCTTTTGCAGTCTCCTCGGCTAGGGCGAGGGCTCGGGCTCGTCTAGCGAAGGCTTCTCGAGACCCGAAGTCGTTGGCGGCGGTTCGTCGTCGGATTGCTGCGCGGGATGGCCGGGAGAGGCTCGATACCGATCATCGGGCGGAGAACGGTCCTCGCGCTTCTTTGAAGCGACCTTCCTCCTCGGCTTTGCCAGACACGTCTTCGGACTCTAAGCGCGTGAACTCGATGGTCGACGTGGAGGCCGCGGAGGTTAGGGGGGAATGTTCCCTGGGCCTTGCTCAATCTTCGATGAAGATGTGGAAGAGCGTTGTGGCCAGCAGTGACGTAGAGTTCTTTCGTCACGGCGTTTCCGATGCACAGAGAGTGAGTTTCCCTTGCCTCGTTTGCGATGAAACTGTCTTTTGCTAAACTGTCTTTTTGCCTTCTCAGGTGCTTGCTCGAGCGACCCGGGGCGAGAAGATCCTTCACGACCTCATTAGGCGGATGAGTCGCGCCCAGGAGGAGCTTGCTCAAGCGAAGTCTCAGCTGGCCCACGCCGAGCGAGGTTCTCACTCAAAGGCGGAGTTTGCGAGTCTCCGCGAGCAGCTTCAGGAGGCTCGCGTGGAATTGGGAGTTACCCGCGGTAAGTGCGACCGTGCTCAGGCGGCGGTGGCGAAGATGGCTGAGGAGCTAACGACGGAACGTCAAGCCCTTGAAGTGGCGACTCGGTCGACGGAGGTCTTCCGGAGCGAAGCGCGGGACCTTCGACGTCAGTTGGAATCGCGCACAGAAGAAGTTGGCATTCTTCAGGGCCAGCTTACATCGAGTGAGGCTGCCCGTGTTCGTGCGGAGCGTAAGCGCGACTCCTTGGCGGAGGAGGTGGTTCGGGTCACCGAGGAGAAAGCTGCGGCGGAGCAGCTTGCGTCCGACCTTCAGGACGACTTTGATGTCGGAGTCGAGGAGGCAAGGCACGCAGCGGCGGTGGAGTGTCGGGACGCCACAGCTGCCGAGAATGTTTCTCGGGGGGTCACCTTCGACTTCTTCGACTCGCTTTTCCCACCACTCGACGGGGCCGACCCTGGGGGTGACGATCCCGCCGAGTGACCGTTTTCTTTCTTTATTTTTCCTGCGCAAATGTTTTAGCGCGTGCTTTTTAGGTTTTTCCGTTCGGCGCACTTGTCTTAGCGCTTGCTTACTAGGATATTTCCCTTTAGCGCACTTGTCTTAGCACATGCTTTCTCGGTTTTGAGGCAGTTGCCCCTTTCTTTTATGAGGAGTTATTCATTTATTTTTATGAGTGTTTTCGCACATTTATCTTCTATGGCATGCATGGACGGTCACTTGTTTGTGTCAATGATTTTGTCCATCCTTTTATCTCGGCAGGATACTTTTTCAAACGCGCCAGTCACTTGGATGGTTTGCGTTCTTAAGTATTTTCAACTGCGAGTCAGCCATGCTACGTAGGTGTCTTTCGTGTGCCGGATTGTGCCACGTGGGCGTCTCAGATCGCGCCATGTAGGCATCTTGGGTTGCGCCATGTAAGCGACTTACGTGCGCCATGTAGGCGTCTTAGGTTGCGCCATGTAGGCGTCTTAGGCTGCGCCATGTAGGCGTCTTGCGGGCTGCGCCTTTACGCGACTTACGTGCGCCATGTAGGCGTCTTAGGTTGCGCCATGTAGGCGTCTTACGGGCAGCGCCTTTACGCGACTTACGTGCGCCATGTAGGCGTCTTAGGTTGCGCCATGTAGGCGTCTTACGGGCTGCGCCTTTACGCGACTTACGTGCGCCATGTAGGCGTCTTAGGTTGCGCCATGTAGGCGTCTTACGGGCTGCGCCTTTACGCGACTTACGTGCGCCATGTAGGCGTCTTAGGTTGCGCCATGCAGGCGTCTTACGGGCTACGCCTTTACGCGACTTACGTGCGCCATGTAGGCGTCTTAGGTTGCGCCATGTAGGCGTCTTACGGGCTGCGCCTTTACGCGACTTACGTGCGCCATGTAGGCGTCTTAGGTTGCGCCATGTAGGCGTCTTACGGGCTGCGCCTTTACGCGACTTACGTGCGCCATGTAGGCGTCTTAGGTTGCGCCATGTAGGCGTCTTACGGGCTGCGCCTTTACGCGACTTACGTGCGCCATGTAGGCATCTTGGGTTGCGCCATGTAGGCGTCTTACGTTGCGCCATGTAGGCATCTTACGGGCTGCGCCTTTACGCGACTTACGTGCGCCATGTAGGCGTCCTGGGTTGCGCCATGTAGGCGTCTTACGGGCTGCGCCTTTACGCGACTTACGTGCGCCATGTAGGCGTCTTAGGTTTTTTTGGTGGAGCGTGTTCTTTTGAGAGTTTCCTTACCATAGCTAGCCCCCCCAAGTTTTTGGGTTATAAATTAATTATTCGAAAACCAGAAAACTTGCGTAAACAAAATTGAAACGGAGAACTTAAGTTTTATTACTTTTGCGAAAAAAAACTTGCGAGAAAATTTAAATCCTAAAACATTGGCTGGTAGGCCTTATTGAAAATGGAAACAAAAGCGATAAAAAAGCGGGGGACGCTAGCTACTGATAGTACTGCCTCAAGTGCTCCGCGTTCCACGGGTGGCGAATCGGAGTCCCGTCCGTGTGCTCGATGTAATATGTCCCGTCGTGAATGACTTTGCGGACTCTGTAAGGGCCTTCCCAGTTTGGGCCTAGGACGCCGGCGCCTTGGACTTGTGTGTTTTGGAACACTCGTCTGAGGACAAGGCTTCCGACGGCAAAGGTTCGCCTTTTGATTTTGGAGTTGTAGTATCTTTCGACCTTGAGCTTCTGTGTGGCGAGGCGTCTGAATGCTTCCGCCCTCTTTTCGTCGATCAGGTCCAACTCAAGGCGCATGGCCTCGTTGTTGTCCGCTTCGTCGAACGTGTCGACTCGGAACGTGGGTATCTCGGTTTCAATCGGAACCACGGCCTCGACCCCATATGCAAGGGAGAATGGCGTCTCGCCGGTGGCGTTTCGCGTGGTTGTCCTATACGCCCATAGGACGAATGGTAATTCATCGGCCCAGGCGCCTTTCTTGTCTTCGAGCTTCTTTTTCAGGTTACTCTTGATAGTCTTGTTGACTGCCTCGACTTGGCCGTTGGCCTGAGGATGTCGCGGCGAGGAGAAGGTCTTGCTGATTTTCAGTTGATCGCAGATATCTCTTACTCGCGCGTTGTCAAATTGTGCCCCGTTGTCGGTCACAATCGAGGCGGGGATACCGTGCCTGCATATGATGTTCTTCCAGATGAAGTTCGTCGTGTTTGCTTCAGTTATTCTGGCAAGCGGCTCGGCCTCTACCCACTTAGTGAAGTAGTCGATGGCGATAATGGCGTACTCGTATTGCCTTGGCGCTCTAGGGAGCTTGCCAATGATGTCCACGCCCCACTTAGCAAAGGGACGTGGGACAACGATGCTGCTTAACGGGGTCGGGGGCTGTCGCGGAATTTCCGCGAAGCGCTGGCATTTATCGCAACGCCTTGCCCATTCGCAAGCATCTCGCTTCATGGAGGGCCAGAAATAGCCTTGCTTAAGCGCTTTGAGCGCAAGGGAAGTTCCAGCGGCGTGGTTTCCGCAGATGCCCTCATGGATTTCGCGGAGGACCTTGGTCGACTCAACGCTATCGAGGCATCGGAGCAGCGGTGTCGAGTAACCGCGCTTATAGAGCGTGCCCTCACGGAGCGTGTATTTGGATGCTAAGGCCTTCAGTTTATCGGCTTCCTTGCGGTCTTCGGGGAGTTCCCCTCTTCGCAAAAACTCGACAATTGAGTCCATCCAAGTGGGCTGAGATGCCACTTCTATGGTCCCGACTTCGTCTCGGGAGACGGATGGTCGTGGGAGAGATTCAATGGGCACGGTCCCCAATCCGTCTTCATCGATGCCAGATCCGAGGCGAGCAAGCGCGTCAGCCTCCGAATTTTGTTCTCTCGGGATTTGGTGAATCTCGAACCAAGAGAAGGCATCGAGTTTGGAATTCGTCTTAGCCAGGTACGCGACCATGTTGGGCTCCTTGGCGATGTAATCTCCCTTAACCTGGTTTACGATCAACTGCGAGTCGCAGTGTATTCGCAGGTTATGGGAGCCGAGCTTCTGTGCTAGCTCTATCCCTACAATGAGCGCTTCGTATTCAGCTTCATTATTGGAGGCTTGGAAGCCGTAGTGAAGGGCATATCGCAGCTTTTCCCCATCGGGGTTAATCAGGATTATTCTGGTGCCAGCCCCCCGAGCATTAGATGCTCTGTCTACGTATAACTCCCAGATGGGACCCGTTGGGTCTACCTTCCTTTTCCGAGTTAGCTCGTTATCGTTTAAGTCAGTTTCCGCTCTTCCCATATCGGGAGCGTAGGAGAATTCTGCCACGAAGTCGGCTAAGGCCTGCCCCTTTATAGCCGTTCTTGGGTGGAACTCAATCCCGTACTCGCTCAATTCTTGGGACCAGATCGCCATGCGAGTCGACGTTCCCTTTTGAAGAGCTTTACCGATTGGATGCTCAGTTCGCACCGCAATTGGGTGAGCTTGGAAGTACGGTCGTAGCTTCTTAGCTGCCGTTACGAGAGCCAGAGAAAGTTTCTCAATCTCGGTATAGCGTGTTTCCGCGTCGAGTAAGGCTTTGCTTACGTAGTAGATTGGCCATTGGACCTTGTTCTCCTCGCGGACAAGGACGGCGCTTACAGCTCTTTCAGAGACGGCGAGATACACGTACAGCGTCTCGCCCTCTTTCGGTTTAGAGAGGAATGGTGGGGACCCAAAGTAAGCCTTCATTTCTTGGAAGGCACTTTCGCATTCGTCCGTCCACTCAAAGCCGTCCGTCTTCTTCAGAGCTTTGAAGAACGGTTGACACTTGTCGGTGGCTTTAGACACGAAGCGTGTCAGAGCGGCAATCCGACCGGTCAGGCTTTGCACTTCTTTGACTCGTCTTGGCGACTTCATTTCAAGGAGTGCCTTGATTTTTTCCGGGTTTGCTTCTATGCCTCGTCGGCTGACGATATAACCGAGGAACTTTCCGGATTCAACCCCAAACACGCATTTGTTGGGGTTGAGCTTCATTTTATATCGGCGGAGGATTGTGAACATCTCCCTAAGGTCGCGTACGTGATTAGTTGCCAGTAGGCTTTTAACGAGCATGTCATCCACGTATACTTCCATCGTCTTGCCGATTTGATCGGCGAAGATCCGATTTACCAAGCGTTGGTAGGTTGCTCCCGCGTTCTTAAGGCCGAAAGGCATGACCTTGTAACAGTAGAGACCTCGATCAGTGACAAAGGTTGTCTTAATTTGATCGGGCTCGTGCATTCGAATTTGGTTGTAGCCTGAATAGGCGTCCATGAAGCTTAGGAGTTCATGGCCGGCCGTGGCGTCCACCAGTTGTTCGATGCGCGGGAGTGGAAAGCAATCCTTAGGGCAGGCTTTGTTAAGATCTTTGTAGTCTATACAAATTCGCCACTTCCCGTTGGGCTTTTTTACCATTACCACGTTGGCGACCCACTTGGGGTACTTAGCCTCTCGAATGAAGTTTGCGGTGAGGAGTTTCTCAACCTCTTCATTTATGGCCAGGTATCGTTCTGGGTTGAACGTTCGTCTAGCCTGCACTTTTTCGGCGACCTTTGGGTCATCGTTCAGTCGGTGCACTATTACCTCGGGATCGATTCCGGGCATGTCCGCATGAGTCCATGCAAAAACATCCTTGAACTCCCTAAGGAAGGCGGTAAGCTGAGTTTTGATGGCGAGTGGAAGTCGGGTGCCGATTTTTACAACTTGATCAGGCTTCGATTCGTCCAGGACGATTGGCACAAGATCATCGGAGGTTTCCACTTTAAGTCTTTCGATGTCATCACGGGGGTCAAGTTCTCCGAACTTCCTTGCATCCCTTAGGTTGCATGGGTAATCGTCTTCCAGTTGGAAGATTGTGTTGACCGCTTTTCCCGCGGACTTGCCATCAACTCCTTGCACGTAGCATACTCTGGCTTGGGATTGGTCTCCAGCCATGATGCCAATTCCCCCTTCGGTGGGGAACTTCACCAGTAGGTGATACGTGGAAGTGATTGCCCTCAGCCGGTTCAACGTGGGTCGCCCAATGATTAAGTTGTAGGGCGACTCTTGATCGACCACTAGGAATGGGACCATGTGAACGGCTTCGATTCCTCCAGGGGTCCCAAAGGTGACCGGCAGGTCGATGATGCCCTCGGTCATAACCTTTTCCCCAGTGAACCCAAACAATGGCGTTTGGGTCGGAGTCGGGCGTAGCCCCCCGAGCTTCATGCGCTCTAGGGTGGACTTGAAGATTATGTCGGCAGCGCTGTCGTTATCGATGAGAACCCTTTTCACCAAGTTATTGGCCACTTGGGCTTTGAGCACGATCGCGTCATTGTGCGGATGCACAACTCGCTTGGCCTCTTCATTGGTGAAATACATCGTCTCGTGAGGCACGGACGGAGGTTCTTCATATGTGAAGTTGACGTGCATAGCAGCGTCTTCCTGAGACACGGCCCTAAGGAATTTCTTCCGTTGCCGGGCTGAATCCCCATCCTGTGGACCTCCCAGTATGGTGGTTACCACGTGCAGTTGTGGGTTGGCGTTGGCAGTAGCCGGGGTTTGGTTGGCAGAGGCGGCTGCTCCTCCTCCCTGACCAGACTGCTGTCTGTTCGCGGCGGGGCCCGCAGCGCCAATCATGCGCAACACGAACTCCTTCAGCTCGCCCCGTTGGATCAGAGCCTCGATTTGCCTTTTGAGGTTGTAGCATTCCGAGGTCAAATGACCATATTCCCGATGGAACTCACAATACCTGGACCGATCGCGAGTTGCGGGGTCCTTCTTCATTGGAGCCGGGGGGGTGAACTTGTCACGTGCCAGAGCCAAGATCCTTTCCGGTGCCGTGTTCAGCGGCGTGAACGACGAGTACCCTTTGAAGTTTTCCGCAAGTCGCGGTTTCTGAGGTACAGGGGGTTGGTTGCTAGGAACCTGGTTCCCCTTGTTTCGCCTTTTACGAGGTTCGTTCTGCTCGCGACTAGGTTCTTCTCGGCGGCGAGAGCTTTGATTAGTGAAAGGTGATGAATTCTCCTCAACGACCCCATAGGCGCTTCCACCTATTCCGTATTCTCGGAGATCTCGTACCTCATTTCGAAGGTTGTGGATCATAGTGACCACATCGAGACCGGTCGTTGGAGTAACCCCTTCATCGGGAGGAGTCACCTGCAGCCTCTCATTAGACCCCTGTCCTGCGCGGCGGTTCCCGTTAGTTGGGGCTGCCAGCGGGATATTGGGTCTAGAGCTTAGTCGCTCTCTCAGATCATTGCCACGCCCAATGCGTTGAGCAGTGAGGTGGTCCCTAAGATCAGGGCTGGCCGTACGGAGGCGCCGGCTCTGCTTGCGGCGGTGCGCTCTCCGCGCGCCCTGACTTTCCGCAACATTCTCCCTCGGACCTAGTCGGTCGAGGGCCGAACGTCGGGAATTCCCCTCTTGAGAAGTTACCGGCGCATCGCCTGTTCGGGGTAAGGGATTCGACGGACCGGCTTCAAACACGGCGGGGAGTCCCCCGTCCTTTGTGAGAGAAGTCTCGACATCCTCCGAGTCACCAGTATCCTCATAATCAGGGTCGCGGCTTTCCTCGTTGAGGTTCTCAGGATCCCCGTTGGGGATCGTCGTGTCACGCATAGGTTGCTTCGCAGCCAGTCGGCTGTGGTACCTTGCGTTCTTCGCCTTCAGTCGGCGGATACTCTCCTCTAACTCCACGATGCGGTTGTCCCTGCTATCAGGAGATGGAGATGGTGAGCGGGTCGAGCTCTCTTCGTGGAGCGACTCTTCGTCACCATGCGCTCGGGAGCGCAAGAAGTATTTCTTGGTCTTAGCGACGTTTTCGGGGTTGTTTGCGCCCTCAGAACGTACGGGTGGTTGGCTACTCATCGTTTCTCAAGTTCGAGAAGGTTGAGTTCGCAGAAGAAAAGAAGAAGATGAATAGAAGGGATTTCGGGCTGAATAGGTCGGGAAGTCCCCTCCTTCTAGCGCCAATCTGTTGTCGCACGAAAATGAACAACTATTTAAAACCTCGGGTGGTTCGATCCAAGGCCGGACCAAGTGATCGCACCCGGGCCAAGAGTGTGAACTCGATAGTCTCGAGCTAGGGTTCTCTCCGATCAACCCGCCTCTCGGGAGAGGTAGGGGGTGAGGAGGATGAGTGACCGTGCCTTGGTTGTCGGCTGCCTACGTACCCGTGCGTGGGATCAGGTCAGAACGTAGTTCAAGCGTGTGTGACGTAGTATAAGGCGTGGAGCCTTGGTGAAGAGGCGTGCTCGACGAAGGAAACGGGGCGCGAGGAGTCCTCGGCAGCGTCTCAGAACTTCGGAGATCGCGTACGCGTCTAGCGTGTTAGACGCGCAAGGGTAGCTCTAGTTGAGAACCCTAGGGGCGTGCTTGAGCACTGGAGAACGTTCGGTCAAAGGGAGCGACGTCCGGGAAGTTCCCGTGAGTGCTTCGGGACCTTTGAGAACGAGGAGAGAGAAGAGAACCTGCTTCAGGCCAAATGTGGCATCCAGAGAAGCAGAGAAATCGAGCGTGTCGATAAGAGATGAAGAGAATTATTGGATATTTTGGGATGGATTTTCCCCTCAATGAGAGAGGGTATTTATAGGTGTTTGGGAGCCTTAGAAGGTCCCTTTTTCGTCCATGTGGGACTAGGATCGCGCATGCCATCGAGTGGAGGCGCACGGCGCGCGCGGCGCACAAAGAGCGGCGCACAACGCGCGGCGCACAAAGAGCGGCGCACAACGCGCGGCGCGCGGCGCAAGGGGGCGCGGCGCGAGGGTCACCAGGCGCGGCGCAGGTCGCGCGGCGCATGGAGCGCGCGGCGCGCGCCTGTATGGCGCGGCGCGCCGTCTGCTGCACGGCCGGCCGGCGTAGCGCGCTGTGTGCGTGATGGACGGCTCGTCCTGGCCGGGTTCTTGCGGGCCTTCGAATGTCATTCTTCTCACGTGAAATATGAAGCTTTCTACTTGATGAGAGTGACTCGATTCGAGGAGCAAGGCTCGGCCCGGCGAGAGCGACTAGCGACTTGATTCGAGGAGTGACTCGAGGATGACTCGAGGCTCGACTCGAAAATGACTCGAGGCTCGACTCGAGGGACAATTAAAGGCTCGACTCGAGGAACCATTCAAGGCTCGACTCGAGGAGATTGACTCAAGGCTCGACTCGAGGAGCGAAGCTCGACTCGAGGAGTCAGGAGTTTGGGCGAGGGCTTGAAGATTTGCCGCTCTTCCGGACCTCCGGCCTGACCATCGGCCCTTTGAGCGACGTGCCTTCTTGGCGTCTCGGGTTTTCCAAAAACGACCGACAACAGGCTCCCCCGGCACTAGATGGCTCACCAGCGGCTTCCTGGGTGGCCGACCCTGGGCGTGCGGCCTTCCCGGCGTGTCCCTCGACCAGGCCGGCCCCGCGCTGGTCGGCCCGGCTGTCCCCGGCGCGCTGCGCCACTGGGCCGGCGTCCCCCTGACGGCTTGGGCCATCTCCGGCGCGCTTGTCCTCGTCTCTGTCAGCCAACCACGCCTCTATCGAGGAAAAATCACCTCCCAGCATATCTACCACATTCTCGCTCGGGACGAACGAAGACGGTGCGTTGTAGGTGGTCGAAGGGGACGAAAATTGCGCCCAAAAGTTGTCCAAATCAACGTTTTGATTCTCGAGAAGGGGAAAGAGGTCGTCCTCAACGGTCCCACACCCCGACAGGTGGTTAGTAGGCTCCATGAACACGTGTAGCAGGAAACCGCGTCGGAAAATAATAAAATAATATTAAAAGGAGAGAGGCTTACCAATTCAAGACGAGACGGTCCGACGAGACAGCGAGGGGCGGAGCTCACTTGACGACGCCATCGACGTTTCGGGCGGCCTGACGAGCTCACCCGGCCGATGGCCGGCCCAATTCACTCGGCCATTAGCCGGCCCAAGCAATTCACTCGGCCAATGGCCGAGTGAGTCTCAGCCGGCCCATCATGCTCACTCGGCCAATGGCCAAGTGAATCTCAGCCGGCCCATCATGCTCACTCGGCCAATGGCCGAGTGAACCCTCAGCCGGCCCACCAGGTTCACTCGGCCAATGGCCGAGTGAATTCCCTGCCGGCCCAACAAGTTCACTCGGCCAAGGGCCGAGTGAAGCTTCCTGCTGGCCCAATAGTTCACTCGGCCAATGGCCGAGTGAATCCTCTCTTGGCCCCGGCCTTTCACTCGGCCAATGGCCGAGTGAAACCCATCCGGCGTCCAACATTTCACTCGGCCAATGGCCGAGTGAACCTCTCCCGGCGATCAACATCTCACTCGGCCATCGGCTGACCGAGTCTCACTCGGCCAAGGGGCTTTCAAAACGCCCCTTGGTCGCCTGTAAATGCGAGGCTCGACCCCCCGAGACAGGTAATCCAATTTTGAACCTGGAAACGCTGTCGAATTCATAACTCACTCTTTTCACTCATCTTTGGCCTCTAAACACTTAAACCCTCTACATTCCACCTCAATCCTACTAATATTGAGCGTCGGAGAGGTAAACAGAGGCACCCCTCTATTTCCCCTTTGTAGTTCACACCTCTTCTTTTATCTTTTCAGGTGTTCGGACGAGATAGACATCACCAATAGCTAAGGGACGACTTGGGATACCAAGTTCGACACGCTCGAACCGAAGCGAGGCCAGATGGTCCGGCCTTGGGCCTAACCACTTCCGGTTCCTAAATCGTTGTCCAAAAACGAGCGACAAAAGAACAGTACTTTCGTGTGGTCCGTGCTGAAAAGGGTACTCGGGTGATCACAGCCTCGATGTATTTGACTGATGATGCCAAGCGATGGTGGAGGACCAAACATCGTGCGATCTAAGCGAGTGAAGTAACCATCAACACTTGGGACGACATGAAGACAGAACTCCGCGCCCAATTCTTCCTCGAGAATGTCGAGTACGAGGCAAGCCGGAATCTCAGAGACCTAAAGCAAACGAGCAATGTCCGATCGTACGTGAAGAAGTTCTCGACCCTTATGCTAGATATCAGCGACATGTCCGAGAAAGACAAAGTCTTCGCGTTCCTCGATGGGTTGAAACCATGGGTGAGGACCGAACTGCGTCGCCTTAATCTGCAGACCCTGGCCGTCTGCCAAACAGCTGCCGAACGTCTCACAGACTTCTTAGCCGAACCCTCTCAAGCGAAGAGACCACAAGTGAGCCCAAACCCGAGCAATGTGGGCCCAGTAGAATCCCGAGGGGGACAACGCAGACTTGTGCTGGCATTAGTGCCCGTAAGAAGAGTAGTAGTTATACATTTGATGTAATAAAGTCTTACGAAGACTCTTGCTTGTAACTGATGAATAATTAATAAAGAGTTGAAACTTTCATTCATTCTTCCTTGTTTGTTTGAATCTTTATGATAAACCTTAGTCTTTAGTCCTTAAACAAACCTAACAACAAATGAAGAGACAAATATAGATTTTCATGAACAAACTCTTCATGGTTTGCTTAAAACAGTATATTCCCAATCTAAGGATCAAATGGGCTATTGATCTGAGTATGATTGTTAGGAGAACCTATGATGTCTGGTTATGAAACATAAAGAGTTGGAGACTCTATAGTTCTTCCTAGGTATCTTCTAAATATACTGAATTGACCAGTGCAACAGTCTGGGAAGGATGGAGGAACCAACACTAATACTGACCATACTACGGTCGCGGCTAGAGCCGACACACAACTCCATGTCGTTACCACCATATGGCATGGCCTGCAAGACGGTGATTTAGCCCGGCAAAGGAAAAAGCTCTTGATGGGTGTCTCTCTAGAAGGCATTGCCGGATAGGTCAACCTCACCTATGAGGAACCTCCGTCTGTACCATATGAGACAATACAATTCACCAACAAATAGGCTAAGCAAGTTGTACATCCACACAATAACGCAATAGTCCTCAAAGCCCAAGTGGCCAACAACTTGGTGAAAAGGGTGTTGTCAATGGTGCCCACAAGAAGAGTTGCAGTCTTTACTATTGTACATTTGATGTACTAAAGTCTCACGAAGACTCTTGCTTGTAATTGCTTATTCATTAATAAAAAGTTGAAACGTTCATTCATTATTCCTTGTGTGAAGCTTTATGATAAAACCTTAGTCTTTAGTCCATAAACAAACCTAACAACACATGAATAGACAAATGTAGATTTGCATGAACAAACTCTTCATGGTTTTCTTAAAACAATATATTCGCAATCTAAGGGTTAAAGGACTATAGACCTCAGTATGATTGTTAGGAGAATCTACGATGTCTGGTTATGAGACATTGAGAGTTGGAGACTCTATAGTTCTTCTAGGTATCTTCCGAAGGTACTGAATTGACCAGTGCACTTCTAGAGACAAGATAAGAACAAACCATTTAACCTCTTATTTGAGAAAGTCAGAGTTCTAGATTAACTATGTGATATAGACAAGACTTATTGGTGAAGTACTAAGTTATGAAGATGTCATGGGTAACTTTATGAAGATCTCATAGATATGGGATTCATGTACAAGATTGCTGAAATGCAATGTATATCACCTCATGCTTTGTTCCTTGGAATGTGAATAAATGAACTAGCTAGTGTCCAAATTGAGTCTTGACTCTTTTGGATGAAACAATGTGACTTGTTAGCTCCTCGTCAATACATTGTTTCTAACTTATTCACAAGCGACAAAGGAGTTGAGACAATAACATCTAGAAGGGTAAATGGTAATATTGTAAATCCCGACTAGCTGATGATATTCATGAAGGGTAAACATAGAAAATATTCAGTGGATCCACTTATAACAATTAGGTTGAATTCTTGAGTAGAAAATAAATTCATTTGAACCGAGAGATTTTCAGTGTCAACTCTTTAGTGGAGTCAGTTGACAATAAGCTAAACTTGGAAAAGGTTTGTGAACTTTTGAGTCCAAGTATTTAGCTCAAGCTTTGTTCATTTGGATCCATGAGGTCACTGTCACAAATCATATCGAGTAGGAATAGTTAAAATAGAAGCTAAGTCAAAAAAAGAACGAGACAAGTTTTACGAAAATTGTCAAAAGGGTAATTTTGTCTTTTTGGACATAGGATGAAATGAATGTCAATAAATTTTTTGACATGGTCATATGATGACTTAAATCACTCGGCCATGATGTGTTCATTGGGTCTTGTGGATTAATTTCATTTCATAGAACTTTTCTTGAAAATTCTTAATGGGCTCTTTCTTATGTTGTCATGAACAAATGAAGAAGCATCTAAAAGCCCATTCTCTAAAACATGGCCGTCCAACCCAAAGGAGAAAAAGGGAGATTATTTTGTGCATCAATGTAACAAGATACTTGCCAAAAGAAAAAGAGGAAAAAAAATTTCTCTATAATGAAGGGGGGATTTCGGCCAAAGCAAGAGGGAAGCAAAAGAGGAAATAAATCCAAGGCTTCTAGAAGCTCTCTTGGCCGCCCAAATGAGAAAGAGAAAGAGGAGATATTTTCTCATGAATATGTGATGTTCTATAGAAGAGGAAACTACCTTATTGAAGGTAAAACCTCTCCTATAGATAGAGCCCTCATTCTTCACATTTCATTCATCCCAAGTTTTAGAGATTTAAATGCTTCTCTCTCTAGCTTGGCCGCCCCTCCCTCCTTCTCTATCTAAGTTCTTTTCGTTTTTGTTTTGGCACTTAGGTCCACATTTGACCTAGTGTTTTAGCTCTTCGACTTTGAGACTTGTTCTCAAGCCATCGTGTTTAAAAGTACCCACTCACTAATTCCTTTCTTTCTCGAGTGATTCTTGTGATAGAAACTTTCGTGGTAGCTCGAGTTCCCGAGGAAAGAAGAGAGACGTGCTGCGAGAGGAGACGAACGTTTCAACCTTCCGAAGGCTTCTCAACGATCAAGCTTCCAAAAGAGTAGTAAACATTTATGCTCATGATAGTTTTTAATTTATATGTACTTGCTCTTTGTCTAGGTTAGTAAAATCGTTTTACTTGTTTTAAAGAAAATTTTTAAATTCCGCCGCTTGCTCGAAATGTTAAACTTTTTATTAACCCTAGATCAATTCCAACAAATGGTATCAGAGCTATGGTCAAAGATATGCATGCACATGTAATTAAAATTATGAGCTTGAAAATCGTTTTCGAAAGTTTACAAATTTTGTGACATGTTAGAATTGTTTTCTTAGATTTTTTTTTTAATTTATTGCTCATGCCTTTAAATTAAAAATCATTCTAATTTTCTATGAGTTTGGGATGTTATTAAAACACATTAGAATCAGTTCTAAAAGTTTTTAATTTTTTATATTGAAAAACGTGTTTTTTAGGTTTGAGAAAATTTCGGTAAATTTTTGTGACTAGTTATCTTGTCTTTCTAGTTTCTTTTATTTACTTGATTCGTTTTATGCTCGTTTTTATTTATTTTATTCCATGTTATTACCTTGTTAATCAAACACAAATACAAGCTTTAACAACTTCCTAAAACGTTCCGTTACACTCGATTCTTTTTTCGCACTCAAAGTCCGACCTTTAATTATTTCCAGTTTTCTTCGAGCTCGAGAAAACCCGCAGTAAAAGTGGCATAACTCTCAGCTCAGAATTCGAAATTTAATGATTCTTCAATAAAAAATAAAGGTATGTTTGTCCTATTGCCAATGAAATGGTTTTCGGGTCAAAACGACATCGGAGCCGCCAGTTATGGCAATTTTATTCCGAGGTGCGCGGCTATTCCGAAAGTCCAGTTTTTTAGAAATCCGGATTTTCAGCCACACTACCATGAGTTATAGAACTCTGATGAGAAAATTTACTTGAGAAAAATATTTTTTATAAGATTATAAACATAATGTGAGAGATTAAATTTTTTGATTTTTGAAAGTCTAATTGAAATCGAATTTTTACAAAACTAGTTTGAATTTTTAAAAACCGTTTTCGTTTTCAAACTTGAAAATATTTTGTCATCCAAATCAAATAGTTTTTCAAAATGATTTCAAAACTATATCTATATCACATATATTCAAAATCTATATGCTCTTGAAAATTTGAGTGGGAGGTCTCCTCGTAGATAAGCCGAAAAATAAAGATGTGTAATCTCAAACTTTCAAGTGTTCGAGTGAGTTGAAGTTCACGCTTCCCTCATGCACTTTCCCGAATAGAAAATAGGAAAAGATCCGAGTATGTATCTTGTGCCTTTATGCACTAACACTGCTCTGAACATGAACCTCTAGGATTATTTTCTAGTTGTCCACTCTATCGCTCTATAACTAGGAAATCCGTTTCCGAACTTATAAGAGTCGATGTACCAACTCCAAAAGCTAAGTGGGAGGGTTATACTTGTTTTTTGTAATCCACGATTCCCAACACTAATGAAAGAAGCAATTAACGTGAGACTAAGAGTCACTCTTGTGGCCCTCTCTTCGATGGGAGTACTCTATGGCGTTTTTGCTTCGATCATTGCTCAATGAGCTACGTCCGAGAGTGAGACGATGAAGACAAGGCCTCCTCTTGGGGGATTGTTTTTTCAATGTTGATCTTTTGGACTAAGTGGTTTGTTGCACACTTAGACTCAATCCCTAGTAATCCTCCCTTGAGGCTCTGCGAAAATGTGTGAGTGATCAAACCAATTTAAAAGGTGGCTAGTCAAAATTGGTGTATTGACATCTTGGCTAAGCATTAATGATGTGTCATTTACTTATAAATGGAGATTTTTTGCGGCCTTCTCTTCAGGGAGTAAATTATCGTTTGGTTTATAACACCTTTGGATTTTATCAAATGTTAAAAACTTAAATTCTAAACCAAAGACCAATCATAAACTTGTTTCAACTCTTATAGGCAAAATGTCTCTCAACCCTCTCTCAATCATTCTTTCCTCGAATAAACTCGAAGGCGACAATTACGTCGATTGGAAACGTAACCTCGACATAGTCCTTACTCACCACCCCCTGTCCTCCTCAAACGAATGAGGATTTGACACAATAGGAGAAAGATGCCTTGGCGGCCTGGCTTCGATCCGATGAGATTGCGAGGTGCTATATTTTGGCATCTATGAACAATGTGTTGCAACAACAACATCGTGACATCGAGACTAGCACCGATATGCTCTACAATCTCCATGAGATGTTTCGAGGGAAAGGACATCAAGCTAGGCAACACGCGGTCCGACAGTTTATGAACTGTCGCATGAAGGCTGGAACTCCCGTTAGAGATCATATGATGCTGATCATTGGCTATCTAAACGAAATGGAGATCCTTGGTTCTGAGATTGATGGGGAGACTAAAATAGACATGATCTTGGAAAGTCTCCCCTAGTATTTTGATACCTTCAAGCTGAACTACTCCATGAACACGCTAGAGTACACTGTTACCGAGCTTATGAAGGAGCTTCAAACCGCTGAGGGACTCACTATGAAAAAAGGGCTCAAAGAGAGGTACATGCTACTTCCTCCACCTCGGGATCTAAGAAGAGACCTCGCAAGGCCGAGAAGAAGAACCAACCTAAGGTTCAAAAGAAGAAGAAGACGCCAAAGGCTCCGAAGGTGGACAAGTCTAAAGACAAGTGCCACCACTGCAATGAGCCTCGTCACTGGCGTAGGAACTGTCTTGCCTACCTCAAAACCAAAGAAAAAGGTATTGTACTTGTTACCGAAGTTTGCTTAGTAGCTGATAATATATCATCGTGGATTATTGACTCCGCTGCTACTAACCATATTTGCTGCTCCTTGACTTGTTTTAGGAAAAGCAAAAGCTTAGAGGATGGCGACTTCTGCTTCAAGTGGGGTGATGGGAGCGTGGTGTCTGCAAAGGCTATGGGATCCGTAACGCTGTCTTTTGAAGATCGCACTTTAAATTTGAATAATGTTTATTATGTTCCTTCCTTTGGGAAAAATCTAATATCTGTTGCTCAACTTTTCGAGCAAGATTATTATTTAAAGTTTATTAAGAATGAAATTCGTATTTCTTTTTCAAATTCTTTTGTCACTGTTGCATGTATGAAGAATGGTCTTTTTTACATTTTTCCCACTCAACCTTCTCTTTTAGACACCGAAATAGATAATGATCTAATTAGGGAGCCAAAGAGGATCAAACGATCTAAATCCTCCGATCTAATAAAATCAACATATCTCTAGCATTTAAGACTTGGTCATATCAGTCTAGACAGGATTAAGAGACTTGTGAGGGACGGTCCACTCCAAGCCTCTGCAATAGGTTCACTACCTACTTGTGAATCTTGCATAGTAGGAAAAATGACTAAGCGACCTTTCTCCGATAAGGGTCGAAGAGCCACTGAGTTGCTGGAACTAGTACATTCTGATGTATGTGGTCCACTCAGTCAACAGGCACGTGGTGGATACGAATAGTTCGTTACATTCACTGACGATTACTCTTTACTGTTTTGTCTATTTGCTCAAACACAAATCCGAGACCTTTAACGTATTTAAGGTCTTTGGGCTTTAGTGGAAAAGCAAACAGGCAAAATGATCAAAACCCTTCAATCCATTCGAGGTGGTGAGTATATGTCTGGAGAGTTTGATGACTTTCTTAAAGAAGAAGGCATCGCTACTCAGCTTTTCCGCACCAGGCACACTTCAACAAAATGTAGTGTCAGAGAGAAGAAACCGAACTCTTATGAAGATAGTTAGATCAATGATGAGTTACTCATCACTCCCTCTTTCCTTTTGGGGATATGCCCTCGAAACAGCCGCTTACATTCTGAACCAAGTTCCGTCCAAAACGGTTCCTAGTACTCCTTATGAACGATGGATTGGCCGTAAAGTAAATCTTGGCCGCATCAAAATTTGTGGTCGCCCCGTACACGTGCTGAGGCAAAAGACTAGCAAGTTGGTTAGTAGGTCAGAATTCTGTCTGTTCGTTGGATATCCAAAGGAAAAAAAAGGTTTTACATTCTATAGTCCCGAGGAAGATAAGACTTTCGTTAGCACGAAAGCTCATTTCCTTGAGGAGGACTTCATGAAAGATGTGAAACCTAGAAGCAAAATTGTGCTTGAAGAAAAGTTGGGAGAGGAAGCTTCTACCTTATCTGTAAGAATTGTTCTTACCCCAACTGAAACACAACCTAACTCATCAGAATCTCGTCAAGTAGTACTTCGACATAGTGGGAGGGCTACTCAAAAGCCTGACAGGTACATGTCCTATGGAGACACTCTCGTAGCCGTCTTCGAAATGGATGACCCTGTTTCCTATAGCCAAGCGATGGCTTGTTCTGAATAAAACCTTTAGCTTGACGCCATGAAAGTTGAAATGCACTCGATGTACGTCAACAAAGTCTGGAAACTTGTAGACCTTCCTGAAGGGCTTAAACCCGTAGGGTGTATGTGGATATACAAGAAGAAAAAGGGTCCGGATGGGAACGTTGAGACGTTCAAAGCACGACTTGTGGCTAAGGGTTATACCCAACAAGAATGGATTGACTATGAAGAAAACTTCTCGCCAGTCGCAATGCTTAAATCTGTCCGCATACTTCTATCCATAGCTGCAGCTCTCGACTATGAGATCTGGCAAATGGATGTCAAGACTAATTTCCTGAATGGCAATCTTGACGAGCGCAATTATATGGCTCAACCAGACGGTTTCATGGATAAAGGTCAAGAGACCAAGGTTTGTGAGTTACTTAAGTCCATTTATTGACTAAAGCAAGCATCTAGGTCATGGAATATTAGATTCGATGAAACTGTGAAAAGCTTCGGCTTTGAACAGTCAATAGATGAGGCTTGTGTTTACAAGTTAATACACGAAGGCAAAGTAGTGTTTCTGGTACTATATGTCGATGATATATTACTCATAGGTAATGATGTGGGTAAATTATATGAGGTTAAGGTCTGGCTATGAGAAGCGGCGTACATTCTGGGGATCCAAATCTTTTGAGATCGGAAAAACTGGACCCTGTCGCTCTCTCAAGCATCTTATATTGATAAGGTGATGAATCGTTTCTCTATGCAAGACTCCAAGAAGGGCCAAACACCCTCTAGGCATGGAGTCTCACTCTCTAAGGACCAGTCTCCCAAGACTGCACAAGAGATTGAGGACATGAGAAAAATTCCTTACATCTTAGCCGTAGGAAGTCTCATGTATGCTATGCTTTGCACTAGACCTGATATCTATTTCGCGGTTGGCGTAGTTAGCCGTTTCCAATCCAACCCTGGACCCGAGCACTGGATTGCTGTTAAGCATGTTCTTATGTATCTTTGAAGAACTAGGAACTTGATGCTTACATATTCAAGTACTAACTTGACTATGATGGGATATACCGACTCCGATTTTCAAGCGGATAAGGATTCCAGGAAATCCATTTCGGAATCTGTGTTCATCCTTAATGGTGGAGCTGTTGTGTGGAGGAGTACTAAGCAATCTTGCATTGCTGACTCCACAATGGAAGCAGAATATGTGGATGCTTGTGAAGAATCCAAAGAGGCTGTATGGCTTAGAAAATTCCTTACGTATTTGGAAGTTGTTCCAAACGTCGACGAGTCCATGACTCTTTATTGTGATAATAGTGGGGCTGTCACTAACTCAAAGGAACCTCGAAGCAATAAGCGCTCTAAACATATTGAAAGGAAATACCATTTGATTTGGAGACGTGGAAGTGAAGAAGATCTCAACGGTGGACAACCTAGCAGATCCATTCAACAAGGCCCTAGCGAACAAGGTCTTCGACCAACATCGAGATGGATTAGGCATGAAGGACTACCCACATCTTCTTTGAGTCAAGCGGGAATTCGTTGTCAATGGTGCCCACAAGAAGAGTTGCAGCCTTTACTATTGTACATTTGATGTAATAAAGTCTCACGAAGACTCTTGCTTGTAATTGCTTATTCATTAATAAAAAGTTGAAACGTTCATTCATTATTCCTTGTGTGAAGCTTTATGATAAAACCTTAGTCTTTAGTCCATAAACAAACCTAATAACACATGAAGAGACAAATGTAGATTTGCATGAACAAACTCTTCATGGTTTGTTTAAAACAATATATTCGCAATCTAAGGGTCAAAGGACTATAGACCTCAGTACGATTGTTAGGAGAATCTATGATGTCTGGTTATGGGACATTGAGAGTTGGAGACTCTATAGTTTTTCTAGGTATCTTCCGAAGGTACTGAATTGACCAGTGCACTTCTAGAGACAAGATAAGAACAACCCATTTAACCTCTTATGTCTCGAAGTCACTACGTATGAATTGCATCATGCTTACCTCAATCCTGAAATGAGACATGTCATTTCATAGCTTACGTATTCTTATTTGAGAAAGTCAGAGTTCTAGATTAACTATGTGATATAGACAAGACTTATTGGTGAAGTACTAAGTTATGAAGATGTCATGGGTAACTTTGTGAAGATCTCATATATATGGAATTCATGTACAAGATTGCTTAAATGCAATGTATATCACCTCATGCTTTGTTCCTTGGAATGTGAATAAATGAACTAGCTAGTGGTCAAATTGAGTCTTGACTCTTTTGGATGAAACAATGTGACTTGTTAGCTCCTCGTCAATATATTGTTTCTAACTTATTCACAAGCGACAAAGGAGTTGAGACAATAACATCTAGAAGGGTAAAATGGTAATATTGTAAATCCCGACTAGCTGATGATATTCATGAAGGGTAAACATAGAAAATATTCAGTGGATCCACTTATAACAATTAGGTTGAATTCTTGAGTAGAAAATAAATTCATTTGAACCGAGAGATTTTCAGTGTCAACTCTTTAGTGGAGTCAGTTGACAATAAGCTAAACTTGGAAAAGGTTTGTGAACTTTTGAGTCCAAGTATTTAGCTCAAGCTTTGTTCATTTGGATCCATGAGGTCACTGTCGCAAATCATATCGAGTAGGAATAGTAAAACTAGAAGCTAAGTCAAAAAAAGAACGAGACAAGTTTTACGAAAATTGTCAAAAGGGTAATTTTGTCTTTTTGGACATAGGATGAAATGAATGTCAATAAATTTTTTGACATGGTCATATGATGACTTAAATCACTCGGCCATGATGTGTTCATTGGGTCTTGTGGATTAATTTCATTTCATAGAATTTTACTTGAAAATACTTAATGGGCTCTTTCTTATGTTGTCATGAACAAATGAAGAAGCATCTAGAAGCCCATTCTCTAAAACATGGCCGTCCAACCCAAAGGAGAAAAAGGGAGATTATTTTGTGCATCAATGTAACAAGATACTTGCCAAAAGAAAAAGAGGAAAAAAAAATTATCTATAAGGAAGGGGGGATTTCGGCCAAAGCAAGAGGGAAGCAAAAGAGGAAAGAAATCCAAGGCTTCTAGAAGCTCTCTTGGCCGCCCAAATGAGAAAGAGAAAGAGGGGATATTTTCTCATGAATATGTGATGCTCTATAGAAGAGGAAACTACCTTATTGAAGGTAAAATCTCTCCTATAAATAGAGCCCTCATTCTTTACATTTCATTCATCCCAAGTTTTAGAGATTTGAATGCTTCTCTCTCTAGCTTGGCCGCCCCTCCCTCCTTCTCTATCTAAGTTCTTTTCGTTTTTGTTTTGGCACCTAGATCCACATTTGACCTAGTGTTTTAGCTCTTCGACTTTGAGACTTGTTCTCGAGCCATCGTGTTTAAAAGTTCCCACTCACGAATTCCTTTCTTTCTCAAGTGATTCTTGTGATAGAAACTTTCGTGGTAGCTCGAGTTCCCGAGGAAAGAAGAGAGACGTGCTGCGAGGGGAGACGAACGTTTCAACCTTCCGAAGGCTTCTCAACGTTCAAGATTCCAAAAGGTTAGTTAACATTTATGTTCATGATAGTTTTTAATTTATATGTACTTGCTCTTTGTCTAGGTTAGTAAAACAGTTTTACTTGTTTTAAAGAAATTTTTTATATTCCGCCGCTTGCTCGATGCGTTACACTTTTTCTTAACCCTAGATCAATTCCAACAAAGTGTACTTATTGATAATGGCAGCGCATCCGATATAATCTTTAAGACTACCCTAGAGCGTATGAAGCTCGGGGGGCTCCGCCCCATCCTGACCCAAACACCTTTGTTTGGGTTCATGGGAGAAAAAGTCATGACCGAAGGAATCATTTATTTATCGGTCACCTTCGGAATTTCCAGAGGTATTGAAGTCGTTCACATGGTCCCATTTCTTGTGGTTGACCAGGAATCGCCCTACAATGCTATCATTGGGCGACCCACACTGAACAGACTTAGGGCTATCACATCCACATATCACCTACTATGAAATTCCCTACCGAGGAGGGGATTGGTGTCATGGCTGGAGATCAACCCAAGCGAGGATATGCTACGTCCAAGGAGTGGACGGCAAGCCCGCTGAGAAAAGGGTTAACATGATCTACCTGCTGGAAGACGACTACCCGTGTGATAAAAAAGACGAGTGGTAACTCGTGGAAGTAGATCCCTATGATGAGATCGAGAGGGGGAAGGTTGACACCCCCGATGATCTCACTTCGATCGTTCTCGACGAAGACAAACCTGCCCAGGTTATGACGATCGGTGCACAACTCCCTCTCGCCATCAAAACTCAACTCGCATCCTTTCTGCGGGAGTTTAAGGATGTCTTTGCATGGACTCATGCAGACATGCCTGGAATAGACCCCAATGTGATAGTGCACCGGTTGAACGACGATAAGAATATCCCCGAAAAAGTACAAGCTAGATGCGCGTTCAACCCTGAACGTTACCTGGCTATAAACAAAGAGGTTGAAAAACTTCTCTCCGCTGGCTTGATACGAGAAGCCAAGTACCCCAAGTGGGTGGCCAACGTGGTCAAGGTTAAAAAGCCTAATGGAAAGTGGCACATTTGTATAGATTACAAAGATCTTAACAAAGCCTGCCCAAAAGATTGCTTTCCACTTCCGCGCATCGAACAACTGGTCGACACCACGGCTGGACATGAGCTACTAAGTTTAATGGACGCCTACTCGGGCTACAACCAAATACGAATGCAAGAGCCTTATCAGATAAAGACAACTTTCGTCACCGATCAAGGCCTCTACTGTTACAATGTCATGCATTTTGGCCTTAAGAATGCGGGAGCTACTTACATACGATTGGTAAACCGGATCTTCGCCGACCATATTGGCAAGACGATGGAAGTATAGATGGACGACATAATCGTTAAAATCTTACTGGCTACTAATCACGTAGACAACCTAAGGGAGATGTTCTTAATCCTCCGCCGGTACAAAATGAAGCTCAATCCCAACAAATACGTGTTCGGGGTTGAGTCCGAGATGTTCCTGGGTTACATTGTTAGCCGGCGAGGAATCGAAGAAAACCCCGAGAAAATCAAGGCACTCCTTGATATGAGATCTCCTCGATGAGTTAAAGAGGTCTAAAGTCTGACCGGTCGGATTGCCGTCCTTGAACCTTTTGTGGCTAAGGCAACCGACAAGTGTCAATAGCTCTTCAAAGCTATAAAGAAGACGGATGGCTTTGTATAGACGGACGAGTGCGAAAAAGCCTTCCAAGAAATGAAGACTTACTTCGAAACACCTCCGTTTCTTTCCAAGCCAAAGGAAGGCGAGACGCTCTACATCTATCTCGCTGTCTCCGAGCGGGCAGTAAGCGCGTTGTTCTAGTCCGCGAAGAGGATAAGGTTCAATGGCCTATCTTCTACGTGAGCAAGGCCTTACTCGACGCTGAAACGCACTATACAGAGATAGAGAAACTTTCTCTTGCTCTCCTTGTAGCCGCCAAAAAGATACGCCTCTATTTCCAAGCTCACCCTATTGCAGTCCGAACAGGACACCCCATCGGTAAAGCTCTTCAGAGAGGAACATCGACTCGCATTGCGATCTGGTCTCAAGAATTGAGCGAGTATGGAATTGAGTTTCACCCATGACTGGCAATAAAGGCTCAGGCCCTAGCCAATTTCGTGGCTGAATTCTCTTATGCTCCCGACATGGAAAGAGCGGAACATTACTCGACCGACGACTTGTCGGCTCGAAAGGGAAAGGTTGACCCTACGGGTCCCATCTGGGAATTACACGTAGATGGAGCATCCAACGCTCAAGGGACCGGCGCTGGTGTAATTCTGACTAATCCCGACCGGGAAAAGTTACGCTACGCCCGCCACTACGGATTCCAAGCCTCCAACAACGAGGGTGAGTACGAAGCCCTCATTGTGGGGCTGGAGCTCGCCCAAAATCTCAACATACAGAATTTACGAATATACTGTGGGGCTGGAGCTCACCAAAGAACCTAATATGATTGCCTACTTGGAAAAAAAATACCAAACTCAATGCCTTCTCTTGGTTTGAGATCATCCTGATCCCAAGGGAAGAGAACACCGAGGCTGATGCTCCTTCTCGCCTTGGTTCTGGCATCACCGAAGACGGGTTAGGAACTATCCATGTTAAGTCTCTCTCGCGACCATTCGTCTCACGGGACGAGGTTGGAGCGATAGAGAATACTGCCCATCTGACTAGGATGACTCCAATTACAGACTTCTTGCGAAGAGGGATACTCCCCGAAGACTGCAAGGAAGCTGAAAAATTGAAGGCCCTCGCATCTTAGTATCTGTTGAGAGGCAAAGTTTTATACAAGCATGGGTATTCGACCCCGCTACTGCGATGTCTCAATAGTGTAGAGTCGACTAAGGTCCTCCACGAGATTCATGAGGGGATCTACGGGAACCACTCCGCTGGGAGATCCATCGAGATCTAAGCACTCCGACAAGGCTAATTCTGGCCCACGATGAAGAAACACGCCTGCAACTGGGTAAGAAAGTGCGACAAGTGTCAACGTTTCTCTAACGTTCAATGGCAACTGCCATCTTCCTTGCCAACATCGTCGTTCCGCGTCCCTTTGCTAAATGGGGCGTGCATAAAATCAGCAAGCTTCCTAAAGCTCCGAGACAATACGAATACGCCATCATCGCTATCGACTACTTCACGAAGTGGGTCAAAGTCGAGCCTCTAGCCAAAATCACTGAGGCTAATACAAGAAACTTCATCTGGAAGTACATCATATGCCGACACAGCATCCCAACATCAATTGTGACTGACAATGGTGTACAATTTGACAATGCCTGGGTTAGAGAAATCTGCGCCCAACTAGGGATCAATAAGACATTCTCATCCCCACGACATCCACATGTTGTCAACAAGACAATCAAGAGCAATCTCAAAAAGAAGCTCGAAGCCAAGAAGGGTGCATAGGGTGAAGAGCTACCGTTCATCCTATGGGCCTATCGGACAATTGTTCGAAACGCCACCGGAGACACCCCCTTCTCCCTGGCTTATGGGGTTAAAGTTGTGGTCCCCGTTGAAACTGAGATCCCAACTTACCGAGTCGACACTTTCAACGAGGAAGAAAACAACGAGGCCATGCGCCTTGAATTCAATCTAATTGACGAGAAAAGATCCAAGGCTCTCACTCGACTCGCTGCACAGAAGCGCAAAGTCTCTCAGATGCTACAACTCCAAAGTCAAAAGACGAGACTTCGCCGTCGGCAACCTTATACTCAGACGCGTGTTCCAAAACACCCAAGTATAAGGCGCCGGTGTCCTTGGCCCAAACTGGGAAGGACCATATAGAGTTCGCCAAGTCATACACAATGGAACCTATTATGTCGAACAGACGGATAAGACCCCGATCCGACATCCTTGGAACGCAGAACATTTGACGCAGTACCACCAGTAGCTGACGCTTCCCCCATTTATTCCTTTATTCAAAAATCCGCTTTATCAAGTTTTTTAGTCATCAAGGCACTACCTGTAAACTAAAACTTCGGGCTAGTGACTCATGCAACGTACGCCCAAAATTGCGTGGCCCAAGGAACAAAATTTTAAGTCCCTGCACACAAGCGGGAATAAGGACTTAAAAAAGCCAAAATTGGCATTCAAAATCGTCAACCTAACTCGACGTGCCATAAGACACCAATGGCGCAGGTTAAATTCATTGGGCCACTCCCAATGCCATCGCCAAATATGAGCAAAAACCTCAAGGCCCCCGCACGCAGACGGGAATATGAACTTATATTGTCAAATATGAGCAAAAACTTAAGTTCCCCGTACACACGCGGGAAAAAGGACTTAAAAAGCTCAAAACCCAACGACCATTCGAGCATACGCGTTTGAGTAAAACTGTCGGCCTAACCGGGTGTGCTGTAAGTCACGTAAAGGCGCGGGTGAAAGTCGTTGGGTACTCCCAACGCATGTAAGTCGCTTAAAGGCGCTTCCTCGAACCCCAACGACCCTTCGAGCATACGGGTTTGAGTAAAATCGTCGGCCTAACCCGGCGTGCCCTAAATCGCGTAAAGGCGCATGTAAAGGCGACCGGCCAAATCTGAGCCGCACCTTCGGTCGTCAAATGGCACGAGGTGAAAGACGTCGGGCCACTTCCTGTTGCCAATGGGGCCCACAAGAAGAGTAATAGTCATTACTTATGTACATTTGATGTAATAAAGTCTCACGAAGACTCTTGCTTGTAACTGCTGAATTATTAATAAAAGTTGAAACGTTCATTCATTCTTCCTCGTCTGTTTGAAGCTTAATGATAAACTATAGTCTTTAGTCCTTAAACAAACCTAACAACATATGAAGAGACAAATTTAGATTTGCATAAACAAACTCTTCATGGTTTTCTTAAAACAATATATTCGCAATCTATGAATCAAAGGACTATTGATCTCAGTACGATTGTTAGGAGAATCTATGATGTCTGGTTATGGGGCATAGAGAGATGGAGACTCTATAGTTATTCTAGGTATCTTCTGAAGGTACTGGATTGACCAATGCACTTCTAGAGACGGAATAAGAACAAACCATTTAACCTCTTATGTCTCGGAGTCACTATGTATGAATTGCATCATGTTTACCTCAATCTTGAAATGAGACATGTCATTTCATAGCGTACGTACTCACATTTGAGAAAGTCAGAGCTCTAGACTCACTATGTGATATAGACAATACCTATTGGTGAAATACTAAGTTATGAAGATGTCATGAACAACTTTGTGAAGATCTCTTAGATATGGAATTCATGTACAAGATTGCTTAAATGCAATGTATATCACCTCATGTTTTGTTCCTTGGAATGTGAATAAATGTACTGGCCAGTTTCCAAATTGAGTCATGACTCTTTTGGATGAATCAATGTGAATTGTTAGCTCCTCGTCAATACATTGTTTCTAACTTATTCACAAGCGACAAAGGTGTTGAGAAAATAACAACTAGAAGAGTAAAATGGTAATTTTGTAAATCCCATCTAGTTGATGATATTCGTGAAGGGTAAACATAGATAATATTCAATGGATCCACTCATTACAATTAAGTAGAATTCTTGAGTAGAAAATATATTCATGTTAACCGAGAGATTTCAGTGTCAACTCTTTTGTGGAGTCAGTTGACATTAAGCTAGAACTTCGAAAAGGTTTGTGAACTTTTGAGTCCGAGTATGCTAGTTCAAGCTTTGTTCATTTGGATCCATGAGGTCACTACCGCAAGTCATTAGAGTAGGATTAGTTAAACATGAAAGCTAAGTCAAAACAAGTTCAAATGTGGAACTAGACAAGTTTTACGAAAATTGTCTAAAGGGTAATTTTGTCCTTTTGGACATATGATGGTATCAATGTCAATAAATAAGTTTTTGACATTGTCATATGATGACAATAAATTTAAACCACACGGCCACACTAGTATATTAGGCCTTGAGGATTGAATTTCATTTTATGGAATTTTATGTGAAAATTCTAAATGGGCTTTTCTTATGTTGTCATGACCAAATAAAGAAACATCTAGAAGCATGTTCTAGAAGGACTATTTTTGTGCACAATCAATAGAGGAAGAGAGTTTATTTTGTACATTAATGTATGAAGATACATGTCAAAAGAAAAACAGTAAACAAATTTGCTTCTAAAAACAATTTATTTAGGCGGCCAAGGAGAGAGACAAAGCAAATGAGGAAACAAATCAATTGCCTTGGTGGCATGTTGGACGTCCATGGGGTAGAGAGGAGGAAACAAAATTTGCTCATAAATATATGATATTCAATGAAAAAGAGGAAACTACCTTTTCAAGGCAAAACCTCCTCCTATAAGTATCCCACCTCATTCACAATTCACAACACACAATTTTAGAGATTGAGAGCTTCTCTTTTTAGACTTGTTTGCCGCCCACCCTATCTCTTTCTATCTCTTCTTGTCCTTTTTGTTTTAGCACCTAGGTCCTCATTAGACCTAGCGTTTGTTTCAGAAATTTGGCTCAAAGACTTGTTCTTGAGTCATAGTGTTTAAAAGTGCCCACACACTAAATCCAACCTAAACTCTAAAGACTCTAGTGGTAGAAACTTTCGTGGTTGCTCACAGGTTCAAGAAGACTAGTGGGAGAGGCGAGCTGAGTGGGGAGACGAGCGTTTCAACCTTCCTAAGGCTTCTCAACATTCAAGCTCCATTCGAGGTTGGTACCGAGTAAAAACTAAAATTAGTGTTAAAATTATAAATTATACGCTCATGCACTTTGTCTAGGTAGTAAAATCGTTTTACGTGTTTTAAAGAAATTTTTTATATTTCGCCGCTTGCTAGAAGCAATAATTTTTTTTTAAATCCTAGATCTATTCCACCAAATGGTATAAGAGCTATGGTCAAAGTATTACCATCTGCATAGAATTTGAAATTTGAGTTTGAAAATCATTTTCATAATTTTAGTCGAGTAATGGTTTTGCTAGAATTGTTATTTTAGAATTTTTTAATTTATTGCTCGTGTCTTTAAATTAAAAAGCACATTGATTTTCTACACCTTTGGGATGATATTAAAACACATTAGAATCAGTTCTAAATTTTTTTAAATTTTTCATAATCAAAATCACGTTTTGATAAGTTTGAGAAATTTCGGGTAATTTCATGACAAGTAATATAGTCTTGCTTGCTTTACTTATTTACTCGCTCGTTTTATTTTTGTTGTTATTTTCTCTTGTGCTATATTATTACCTTATTAATAAAACACATCTAAAAGACATAACAACTCAATAAAACGTTTTGTTACACTTGAATCTTTTACCCTTAAGTCCGGGCCGAATTTCTGTCCAAATTTCATTGAGCTTAAGAATACCTACTATAAAAATGACGTATCTCTATGCTCGGAACTTGGATTTACATGGTTCTAGAACCAAATTAAAGGTCTGTGAGTCTACTTTCCAAAAAAGTTAGTTAGCTCAATTGGACATCGGAGTCGTCGTTTACGACATTTTTACTCCGAGGTGTTCGCTGCCCGGGATTCCAGGATTTCTTGAAAATTTATTTTTCAATTCCGAATCCCGGATCCCACTCCAAGAGTTCTAGAACTCAAATGGAAAAATTTCCTTGATAAAAAATGTTTTTCTAAGTATTATAAACATAATGTGTAAGATTGAAATTTTTTTATTTTTGAATATTTATTTGAAATTGATTTTTATAAAAAAAAAACTAGTGTGAATTTGAAAAATCGTTTTCACTTTCAAACTTGAAAATGTTTTGTCATCCAAATCAAATAAATTTTCAAAATGTTTTCAAAACTATATCTATATCACATATGTTCAAAATCTATTTGCTCTAGAAAATTTAAGTGGGAGGTCTCCTTGTAGACTAGTCGAAAATTGTAAAAAGATGTGTAATCTCAAACTTCCAGTGTTCGAATGAGTTAGAAGTTCACACTTTCCTCATACACTTTCCTAGTAGAAAATATAGGAAAATGTATGAGTATATACCTTGTTCTTTTATGCACTTAACACTGCTCTTCCTAGAAACATGACGATCTAAGATTCAATTTCTAGAATTCCACTCTATCTCTCTATACACTAGGAAATGTGTTTCCGAAACTTATAAGAGACGATGTTCCAACTCTAAAAACTAAGTGGGAGGGTTATACTTGTTGTTTTCAACCCACAATCCTCAACACTAATGAAAAGTGCAATTGTCGCCAAACTAAGAGTCACCCTCGAGGCCCTCTCTTAAATGAGAGTACTCAACAGCGCTTTGCTCTGATCATTGCTCGAAGAGCTACGTCTGAGAGTGAGACAATGAAACAAGGCCTCCCCTCCGTGGATTGTTTTTTCAAAGTCGATCTCTTGGACTAAGTGGTTGGTTACACACTTAGACTCAATCTCTAGTAATCCTCCCTCGAGGCCCTGCGAAAGGATGTGAGTGATCAAACTTTTTTACAAGGTGGCTAGCAAGCTCGATGTATTGACATCTTGGCTATGCATTAATGATGAGTCATTTACTTATGAAAGGAGACTCTTTGCGGCCTTCCCTCGAAGGAGTATAGTGTCATTTCGTTCATAACACCTTTGGAATTTTCCTGTCTTGTTCATCCTAAAAACATAAACAAACTTGAATCCTAAACCAAAAGACTAATCATAAACTTGTTTCAACTTAATTTCAGCAAGATGTCTCTCAACCCTCTCTCAACCATCCTTTCCTCAAATAAACTCGAAGGCGAGAACCATGTAGACTGGAAACGTAACCTCAACATCGTCCTTACTGTTGAAAAGCATAAATGGGTACTCACCACCCCCTGTCCTCCTCAAACGAATGATGATTCGACTCAAGAGGACAAAGACGCCTTGGCGGTCTGGCTCCGCTCCGATGAGATTGTAAGGTGCTATATCTTAGCATCGATGAACAATGCGCTGCAACAGCAACATCGTGACATAGAGATGGCCACCGACATGCTCTACAATCTCCATGAGATGTTTGGAGGGCAAGGGCGTCAGGCCAGATAGCAAGCAGTCAGACAGTTTATGAATTGTCACATGAAGGCTTGGACTCCTGTCAGGGACCATACGATGCTGATTATTAGTTACCTGAATGAGATGGAAATCCTATGATCTGAGATTGACGGGGAAACCAAAATAGATATGATCTTGGAAACTCTCCCCGAATCTTTTGATACCTTCAAGCTGAACTACACCATGAACAAGCTAGAGTACATTGTTACCAAGCTTATGAAAGAGCTTCACACTGCTGAAGGTCTCACTAAGAAAAAGAGGAATCAAGGAGAGGTACATACTACTGAGCACAGAGCCTCCACCTCTGGATCTAAGAAGAGACCTCGCATGGTCGAGAAGAAGAACCAACCTAAGGTTCAGAAGAAGAAGAAGCCCAGGTAGCTAAGGTGGATAAGTCTAACGACAAGTGCCACCAGTGCAATGAACCCGGACACTAGCGTAGGAACTGTCATGCCTACCTCAAAATTAAGGAAAAATGTATTGCACTGATTACCGAAGCATGCTTAGTAGCTGATAATGTATCAACGTGGATTCTTGACTCCTCTGCTACTAATCATATTTGTTGTTCCTTGACTGGTTTCAGGAAAAGCAAAAGTTTAGAGGAAGGTGACTTCTCCTTTAAGTGGGGTGATGGGAGCTCGGTGTCAGCGAAGGTCGTGGGATCAGTGACGCTGTCTTTTGAAGACAAAACTTTAAATTTAAATAATGTTTATTTTGGTCATTCCTTCGGAAAAACTTAATATCCGTTGCTCGACTTTTTGAGCAAGATTATTGTTTAAAGTTTATAAAGAATGGAATTCGTATTTCTCTTTCAAATTCTTTTGTCACTAATGCATGTATGAAGAATGCTCTCTTTTACATTTATATCACGCAACCTTCACTTTTAGACAGTGAAATAGATAACGATCTAGTTAAGGAGCCAAAGAGGATCAAACTTTCTGATTCCTCCGATCTAATAAAATCAACATATCTATGGCACTTAAGACTTGGTCATATCAGTCTAGATAGGATTAAGAGACTTGTTAGGGACGGTCCACTCCAAGCCTTTGCAACGGGTTCATTACCTACTTGTGAATCATGTATAGAAGGAAAAATGACTAAGCGACCTTGCTCTGCTAAGGGTCGAAGAGCCACTGAGTTGCTAAAACTCGTAAATTCTGATGCATGCGGTCCGCTTAGTACACAGGCACGGGGAGGATACGAATACGTCGTTACTTTCACGGATGATTACTCAAGATACGGTTTATTCTATATGCTCAAACACAAATCCGAGAACTTTGACATATTTAAGGTCTTCCAGGCTTTAGTGGAAAAGCCAACTGCCAAACAGATCAAAACCATTCGATCCGATCGAGGTGGTGAGTATATGTCTGGAGAGTTCGACCGCACCTGGCACACCTCAACAAAACGGAGTGTCAGAGAGAAGGAACCGAACTCTAATGGATATGGTTAGATCAATGATGAGTTACTCATTACTCCCTCTTTCCTTTTGGGGATATGCCCTCGAAACAGCAGCTTACATTCAAAACCAAGTTCCGTCTAAAACGGTTCCTGGTACTCCTTAAGAATGATGGACTAGCCGTAAAGTAAATCTAGGGCACATCAGAATTTGGGGTTGCCCTGCACATGTGCTAAGGCAAAAGACTGGGAAGTTGGCTAGGAAGTAAGAATTATGTCTGTTTGTTGGATATCCAAAGGAAACCAAAGGTTTCACATTCTATAGTCCCGACGAAGAAAAAACATTCATTAGTATGAATGCTCGTTTCCTTGAGGAGGACTTTATGAAAGATGTAAAACCTAGAAGCAAAATTTTGCTTGAAGAAAAGTTGGGTAAGGAAGCTTCTACCTCATCTGTAAGAACTGTTCTTACCCCAACTGAAACACAACAAAACTCATCAAAATCTTGTCAAGTAGTACTTCGACGTAGTGGGAGGGTTTCTCAAAAACCTAACAGGTACATGTCTTACGGGGATACTCTCGTAGCCGTCTCTTACATGGATGACCCTGTTTCCTACAGCCATGGAATGGATGGATCTGAATCAAACCTTTGGCTTGACGCCATGAAAGTTGAAATGCACTCGATGTACGTCAAAAAAATTCTAGAAACTTGTAGACCTTCTCGAAGGGATTAAACCCGTAGGGTGTAAGTGGATATACACGAATAAAAGGGGTCCGGATGGGAACGTTGAGATGTTCAAAGCACGACTTGTGGCTAAGGGTTATACCCAACAAGAAGGAATTGACTATGAAGAAACCTTCTCGCCAGTCGCAATGCTTAAATCTGTCCGCATACTTCTATCCATAGCTGCAGCTCTCGACTATGAGATCAGGCAAATGGATGTCAAGACTACTTTCCTGAATGGCAATGTTGAAGAGCGCATTTATATGGCTCAACCAGACGGTTTCGTGGATAAAGGTCAAGAGACCAAGGTTTGTGAGTTACTTAAGTCCATTTATGGACTAAAGCAAGCATCTAGGTCATGGAATATTAGATTCGATGAAACTGTGAAAAGCTTCGGCTTTGAACTTCAATAGATGAGGCTTGTGTTTACAAGTTAATACACGAAGGCAAAGTTGTGTTTCTGGTACTATATGTCGATGATATATTACTCATAGGTAATGATGTGGGTAAATTATATGAGGTTAAGGTCTGGCTAGCAAAGCAATTTATATGAAGGATCTAGGAGAAGCCGCGTACATTCTGGGGATCCAAATCTTTCGAGATCGGAAAAACCGGACCCTGTCGCTCTCTCAAGCATCTTATATTGATAAGGTGATGGGTCATTTTTCTATGCAAGACTCCAAGAAGGGCCAAACACCCTTTAGGCATGGAGTCTCACTCTCTAAGGACCAGTCTCCCAAGACTGCACAAGAGATTGAGGACATGAGAAAAATTACTTACACCTCAGTCGAGACGTTCAAAGCACGACTAGTGGCTAAGGGTTATACCCAAAAGGAAGGTATAATCCATCGTAATGCTAAAATCCATCCGCATACTCCTATCCATAGCTGCAGCTCTCGACTATGAGATCTGGCAAATGGATGTTAAGACTGCCTTTCATAATGGCAATCTTGACGAGCGCATTTATATGGCTCAACCAGACGGTTTCGTTGAAGAAGGTCAAGAGACCAAGCTTTGTGAGTTGCTTAAGTCCATTTATGAATTAAAGAAAGAATCTAGGTCATGGAATATTAGAATCGATGAAACTGTGAAGAGATTCGGTTTTGAGCAGTCAATAGATAAGCTATGTGTTTACAAGTTCATACACGAAGGCAAAGTTGTGTTTCTGGCATAATATGTCGATGATATTTTACTCAAAGGAAATGATGTGGGTAAATTATCCGAGGTTAAGATCTGGCTAGCAAAGCAATTCGATATGAAGGATCTAGGAGAAGCTGTGTACATTCTGGGGATCCAAATCTTTCGATATCGAAAGAACCAGACTTTGTCGCTCTCTCAAGCATCTTATATTGATAAGGTAATGGATTGCTTCTCGATGCAAGATTCCAAGAACGGTGAAACACCATTTATGCATGGAATCTCACTCTCTAAGGACCAGTCTCCCAAGACTGCACAAGAGATTGAGGACATGAGAAAAATTCCTTATGCCTCAGCCGTGGGAAGTTTCATGTATGCAATGCTTTGTACTATACCAAATATATGCTTTGCAGTTGGCGTAGTAAGCCGTTTTTTAATCCAACCCTGGACCCGAGCACTGGATTACTGTTAAGCATGTTCTTAAGTATCTTCGGAGAACTAGAAACTTGATGCTTACATATTCAGGTGCTGACCTGACTATGACAGGATATACCGACTCTGATTTTCAGGCAGATAAGGATTCCAGGAAATCCACTTCAGGATCTGTGTTCATCCTAAATTGTGGATATGTTGTTTGGAGTAGTGTCAAGCAATCTTGCATTGCTGACTCCACAATGGAAGAAAAATATGTGGCTGCTTGTGAAGCATCCCAAGAGGCTGTATGGCTTAGAAAATTCCTTAAGTGTTTGGAAGTCTTTCCAAACGTCGACGAGCCTGTGACACTTTATTGTGGTACTAGTGGAGCTGTCGCTAACTCAAAGGAACGTCGAAGCCATAAGCGCTCTAAGAATATTGAGAGGAAATACCATTTGATTCGAGAGATCATGCAGCGTGGAGACGTGGTGGTGTAGAAGATCTCAACGGTGGACAACCTGACAGATCCATTCACCAAGGCCCTTGTCAACAAGGTCTTCGACCAGCATCGGGAGGGATTAGGCATGAAGGACTACTCACATCTTCTTTGAATCAAGTGGGAGTTTGTTGTGAATGGTGTCCACAACAACAGTAGTAGTCATTACTTATGTACATTGATGTAATGAAGTCTCACGAAGACTCTTGCTTGTAACTGCCGAATAATTAATAAAAGTTGAAACGTTCATTCATTCTTCCTTGTCTGTTTGAAGCTTTATGATAAACTATAGTCTTTAGTCCTTAAATAAACCTAACAACAAATGAAGAGTCAAATATAGATTTGCATGAACAAACTCTTCATGGTTTGCTTAAAATAGTATATTCACAATCTAAGGATCAAAGGGCTATTGATCTCAGTTTGATTGTTAGGAGAATCTATGATGCCTGGTTATGAGGCATAGAGAGTTGAAGACTCTATAGTTCTTCCTAGGTATCTTTTGAAGGTACTGAATTGACCAGTGCACTTCAAGAGACAGAATAAGAACAAACCATTTAACCTTTTACGTCTCTGAGTTCATGTACAAGAAATGAGACATGTCATTCATAGCTTACCTATGAATTGCATCATGTTTACCTCAATCCTGAAATGAGACATGTCATTTCATAGCTTACGTACTCTCATTTGAGAAAGTCAGAGCTCTAGACTCACTATGTGATATAGACAAGATGTCATGAACAACTTTGTGAAGATCTCATAGATATGGAATTCATGTACAAGATTGCTGAAATGCAATGTAAATCACCTCATACTTTGTTCCTTGGAATGTGAATAAATGAACTGGCCAGTGTCCAAATTGAGTCGTGACTCTTTTGGATGAATCCATGTGACTTGTTAGCTCCTCGCCAATACATTGTTTCTAACTTATTCACAAGCGACAAAAGAGTTGAGGAAATAAGAACTAGAAGAGTAAAATGGTAATTTTGTAAATCCCATATAGTTGATGATATTCATGAAGGGTAAACATAGATATTATTCAATGGATCCACTCATTACAATTAAGTAGAATTATTGAGTAGAAAATATATTCATTTGATCCGAGAGATGTCAGTGTCAACTCTTTAGTGGAGTCAGTTGACATTAAGCTATAACTTAGAAAAGGTTTGTGAACTTTTGAGTCCGAGTATGCTAGCTCAAGCTTTGTTCATTTGGATCCATGAGGTTACTATTGTTATCGCACGAAAATGAACAACAATCTAAAACTATGGGCGGTTCGATCAAAGGCCAGACCAAGTGATCGCGCTCGAGCCAAAGTGTGAACTCGAAGGCCGTGTTGCACCCTCCAAACCCGGAGGTGTGTTTTGGAATATGTGACCGTGCGAAATGTTTTGGAAGGTGGTCTAGGCGCTCGGCTTGGACCGAGCCCTGCGCCGGCGGTCCGACCGCAAAGGGCCCAGCCCCCGCCGGCAAAAAAAAAGAAAAAAAGAAGGCCTCAAACGCCCTTGAAAAACTAAAAGTTCACGACTCGTGATTCCCCGAGCCATGAACTTGGGGGGCTAATGTTACCGTTCGTTTTCGAAAAGCAGAAAAAAATAAAAACAAATAAATGCTTACCTACCTGGTGAGCTTCGCCGACCAGATCACATGTCTTGCCTCCGGCCCACACACGCATCCTACGCCCCTGCCCAGCCTCCGGCCCGCGCGCGCCCCGTGCGCCTCTGCCGAGCCTCTGGCCCACGCACGGCCCACGCCCCTACCGTGCCCCCTGCAAGCGCACGCCCTGCGCCCTTGCCGGGCCCTCGGCCCGCGCGCGCGCCCTATGCCACTGCCGAGCCTCCGGCTTGTGCGCGTGGCCCATCGCCGGACGGGCCTCCAGCCCGCGCGCCCAGCGCCGGCCGGGATTCCAGCCCGTGCGCGCTCGGTGACGCCGGGGCCTCCTGCCCGCTCGCGCGCCATGCGCCCCCTGCCAGGCCTCTTGCGCGCATGCCCTGCGCCTGCTGGGCCCCTAGCCAGCGTGCGCGGCCCGTCCCTGTCGGGCCTCCTGCTCGCACACATCACGCGCGCACCCTGCGCTGGCCGGACCTTCATCCCGCGCACAGCCCAGTGCCTGCCGGGCATCCTTCCCGCGCACGTGCCCCACGCCCCTGATGGGTCTCCTACCCGCGCGCGCCCTGCGCCCTGGCCGAGTCTCCTTCCCACGCGTGCACCGCGCCCCGCGCCTTGCCCTTCCATGAGCTCCAATGAGGCCGGCCCATGGCCTCCTCTATAACTATAAATACCCCCCCCCCCCCCCTCCCCTCGTCACTTGAAGAGAGGACTTTTCCACACAGCTTTTGAGAGACAATTCACACAACTCTTGTCTCACACAGCTCTCTCCTCTTCTCCAAGCTCCTCTCAGAAATCCGAGACCTCCATTTCTACAGGGAGCGCGTTCCAATTTTGAGATCCGAGTATTCATAGAACACAAGCTGCACCCTCGCTTCTAGACCCTTGTGTTAGAACGCTAAGCCACGAGTCAAGCGAATCCTCTAAAGTCTTCAATAGAAGCCACAAGCGAGGTCCTTCTCTAACGTCTTAAGTTCTCAATCTCCGAGTCTAAGATAGCAAAAACCTTCACATTGAACTATGTACGCAGCCAACATTTGGCACGGTCACACCTTCCAAAACACACCTCCAGGTTTGGAAGGTGCAACTCGGTCTTCGAGTTCGCACTTCGGCTCGGGCGCGATCACTTGGTTCAGTCTTGGATCGAACCACCCATAGTTTTAAATCGTTGTTCATTTTCGTGCGACAACAATATAAGTTTACCGAATTAATAAATAAAGGATTTATCGATTTTGTCTCGAGTGTTCAATTATTTTTCGAAAAAATATTCTGGAATTTAATTTAAGAAATAAATTCTCAAGGACGAGAATTATTTCCGAGAAACCTTAAATATTTTGAAATTAATCGAGAACGATCGATACAATTCTTGGTTTAATCATATAATTAAAATCCGTTCGATTACAGATTTAATTAAATAATTATGCAAAAAAGGACCTAATTGTAACAGAAGTTGTAGGACTTAAATGATATAAAAGAGTATTTTTGGGCTATAAATGTAAATTTTGAAAAGTTGGGCCTGTATAAATTCTGAAAAACCTTTTCTTCTTCTCCATACTTCTTCTTTCCTTCTTCTTCCCGTGCGCCAGCCAACCTGCAAAACAGAGGGAAAAAAAGAGCGAACAACAAACAACCCACAACACTAACCCGACCACCACTATCATCAATTTCCTCTGCCTTTCTTCTTCCTCTTCCTTGCCCAGCCTTCGCGTGCACTAACCCAGCCATCGAAGAACGAGGGGACGACGGGGAAGCTATTGGAGGTAAGGATCGAGTTTGATTCCTTCGATTTCTCTCCGAATTCTTTTGAATTCTTTCTAGGTTTTGAAACCCATTTTCTTGGTTCTTCTCGGCCGTGTATTCCAGGAGCTCCGGCGAGCATCTCCGGCGTGAAATTGATGAGGATTAGACGAATTCCAGCCTTTTGCGTCCATGATTTTCGATTGAAAATCACCTATGCGTCTAGCACGCCCGCCACGTCCAGGATTTTCCACTGAAAATCTCATACGCGTCCAAACGCGCCCGGAATTCCCCATTGAGAATCTCCTACGTCTCTAAAAGAGAGAAAACACACATTCTCTCCCGGGTAACTCGATCCTAGTGTCCAGAGATGTCGTCGAGATCTACTCCGCGCTCCGTCTCTTTTGTCGCGCACACTCCCCAGGCTCCACGCCTCATAGAGCGTTACATACGCCTTGAACTACGTTTTGACCTGATCCCACACACGGGTACGTAGGCAGCTTATACAAAAAAGCACGGTCACTCTCCCTATTCACCCCTTCTCTCCTCAGAGAAGCCCTCCGACTGGAGGAAAACCTTAACTCGAGAATTTCGAGTTCCCACCTTGGCTCGAGTGCGGTCGCTTGGTCCGGGCTTGAGTCGAACCGTCCGAAGCTTTAAATCGTTGTTCATTTTCGTGCGACAAATATTTTTATCATAAAACTTGTGTTTCTTCAAACAGTTTAACCGAAATAAAATTGACCATTAAGTAAATTAGAGACTATAAACAAATTTTTGTAAATTCTGTAAATACGAAAAAGTTATTGTTTATCATATGAAAAAAATACATAAACAAATTTAGTCACATAATGTATAAAATTTCCAGAAAAGTTATGTATTTTTTTCTTAGTAATTTTCTAGAGGTCTGGCTGTAATAGGAAACATTTCGTAAATACCTCATTTTAAGATAGAAATTCTATGAGTACCTTAAATGTATGAGCCACAAACACTTCATTTCAAGATTGTGACTTTCTGAATACCTTAAATTTTATAACTTTGATAAATAACTCATTTTTTTTTTCTTATTTTCGTATGATATTGGCGTTATTTTCAAGGAGACTGTAAACAACTAAGAAAAATTCAACTAAAACGGTAAATACTAATGAAAAAAAAGTCAAAATATAAATGTAAACAACAAAAAAAAACCTGTAAACCAAAGTATTAATCTCGGAATTATATAAATAACGAAAAAATTAGGTAATTAGCCAACTAAAACATTTGAAATTGTTATATAGACAACGTTTCGTAAATCTTAAATAAATAGCCATAATAATGACATGGCATTCCTAGGTTACCCTTTTATTGAAATAAAAAAAGATGATATTTACGTCAATTTATACGTGTAAATATATGGACGTGAATATTTACCTAAGATTTACGAAACGTTTGCTATTTAGCAATTTCAAATTGTAAATATGGCTAGTTACCTAATGGACCCATAAAATAAAGTATTTATTATGATAATAAGGATGAAAAATAAGTTTTTCCCGTAAAGTTGTTCTAAAACCATCTAGCTGGGGCAATTCCATGTCGAGCAGCTATTATGACGAAGTGAAAGAACCCAACTTGATAGTCTAGTAGATAATGATAATAATTTTTGGCTAACACACATGTTAATTTAAGGTTCTCTCAATTCATTTAGGGTTTGTTTGGAACTCAAAAATGTGACGGAAAATAATAAGCATGAAAAATAAGCTTTTCCGGAAAAGATGTTCTAAAACCATCTAGCTGGGGTATTTCCATGTGGAGCAGCTATGAAATGTGATGAAGGGAAAGAACCTAACTTGGTAGTCTAGTGGATAATGTTCAAAAAATTTGGCTAACACACATGTTAATTTAAGGTTCTCTCAATTCATTTAGGGTTCGTTTGGAACTCAAAAATGTGAGAGAAAAAAAAAGAGAATCTGCTCTTTTTTTCAAGAATTATTTAAATTGAGAAAAATAAGAGAGAACTTTAATTTCATCACTTTCAAATAAAAAAATGTCTTTTAGGTAAATAGTCATATTTACAATTTGACATTGTTGAATAGTCAATGTTTCGTAAATCTTAAGTAAATAACTACTTTGATATATTTACATACGTAAATCTTAGGTAAATAAGTATTTTCATTTATAAGGTCATGACATCTATATGGCTATTTATCTAAAATTTGCTAAATATTAGATATACAACAATTTCAAACGTTTTAGTTTAGTTGATTATTTACGTAATTTTTTATTTAAAAAACAAAATCCCATGCATTATACTTGTCAATTTTTATTTTTCTCAGAAGTTTCACTTTTTCTCATATATTTTCTTAGTTTCAAACTTAAAGATGCAACATAACTCTAAAGTTGTCCAACTATGAGGACAATGTCATCTAGGGAAGAGGACATGAGCTCAAACTCATCCAAGAGAAATTTGGGCCATTCAAAAGGCCCAATTAGAGGTTAACTTTGAAAGACGCTATATTTCAGGGAAATTACACAGCTATCATGTTTAAAGACGATGGTTCTTTAAATATCTTATAGTTTTCCAAAATTGCATAAATACCTCGTTCTTTTTTTTTTAAATAATTTTTCAGAATTTATCAATGAAAATTTAATAAAAAGTAATAAATAAATTAAAATGGCTGTAAAATTAAAAAAAAAGATAAGTATAATAAAACTGTAAACAACAGCAAAAATTATAAAAACACGTTATTTTCATAATAAAATGAGGCATTCTCAAAATAAGAATGAAAAGCTAGGTAATCTAAGAATTTTATTTATAATGAGGCGGCTCAAGTAATTTTCGTTTAGCCTCGGAAAAAAAGGTACTAATAGTTGAAAAGGGTTACTCTAGCTTTTGATAAAGATTTTCAGATTTCGTTATCAGAACAACATAACTACTCATGTAAAGATTATGAGTATTGCACATAGGATTAGTCCCTGTCAGTGCTATCACTGTAATTGATTACAACAGGAGAGCTTCTTTATTTTTTATGTTTTTTTTTCTTTTGCGGTTGTAAGGCAAATAATTACAACCTCAGTCTCTTTCACGGTCCTCAATTCAACTTTGAATGCAGGTCATCGTGGAACTTTAGTTACATGATAGCCAATAAATTAAAGGGCAACGAACGTGATTGTACTTGAGGCTTTTAATGCAGTTAAGCGACCAAAATATATGACTGCCATTCATTAATGGAAAAGGATTTTAAGCTAGCTTAAAAAGTCTTTATTATTTAATGATCATATGTAAGTATATCGTACGTAGTATATAGCTATATTACAAAAACTAAAAATTAAACCAATTTTTTATTATTAAAAGTAATAGAAGGATAATTTAACGAATAAAATCTAATCAAGGTTTTAATCAAAATGTGCATGCCCTTTGTTTTGAAAGATTATAAAAAAGAAAGAAAAAAAGAACATGATAAGAAACGTTGAATGCAATAATCATAATAATGAAATAGTCCAATGATGATTGCATGCAATTAAAGTTATAGCTTAATTTCAAATAATAAAAAGGTTAATGGACATTGTAGCTATACAACCAAAGAGAAATTTCATTAATTGGGCTTAATAAGCCATTAAATATCAAGATTATACCCTAATGTTTAAAAATATCTAAATATGGACTTTTGGACACATTTTGGACCAAAATATCCCTGATTCAAAAAACCCATATTTTTCTCTCATTTTCAAATCATTTTCATCACAATTCTTTTCATCTTCGAATTGGTTGCGCTAGGATTAGAATTTTGGGTATGTGTTCAGCTTCGATTTTGAGGGTTTCACATTGTATCTCATCGTACGGCATCGTATCGCATCGTACGGCATCGTACAGCATCGTACGACATCGTACGATATCGTACATTATAATGTGTATGAATTTTATCGTACATTATATCGTACGATGTCGTACGATGCGATACGATGCGATACGATACATTATAATGTACGATAAAATTCATACACATTATAATGTACGATATTGTACGATGTCGTACGATACTGTACGATGTCGTAAGATGCTGTACGATGCCGTACGATGCGATACGATGCCGTACGATGAGATACAATGTGAAACCCTCAAAATCGACCACCGAAAATTCTAATTCTAGCGCAACCAATTCGAAAATGAAAAGAATTGTGATGAAAATGAGAGAAAAATATGGGTTTTTTGAATCAGGGATATTTTGGTCCAAAATGTGTCCAAAAGTCCATATTTAGATATTTTTAAACATTAGGGTCTAATCTTGATAATTAATGGCTTATTAAGCCCAATTAATGAAATTTCTCTAACCACATACAAACTTAATTTTTATAATTTAGCCAACTTAATTTTACAAATGAGATTCTTGATGCCACATAAAAAATCGCGTTATTTTCTATACTCTTCAATATTTCAAATCCATCCATTTTTTTTAACATAGTTTCTCATACTAAAAATTTATGTTTAACTTGTTTATTTATATTTATTGTCGTTGACTTGTTTATTTCAGTTTATCGTCGTTAACTCGCTCATTTCTCTTTTTAATATGTACCATTAGCTTATTTATTCGAGTGATGTAACTAAATAGCCAATTTAAAGTTATGAATTTGCAAAATAGTTATGGTTTATGTTAATTTAGTAAAATAGCCAAAATGTGTAGTAATCTTGTTTCAAAAAAAAATTTAGTGCTAAGATTAATTTTTTTGAAAGTGATAACTTGTTTATCTTAATTTTTTTGCTGAAAAGTTGAAACTTTAATTATTTTGCTAATCAATAAGTTTCAACCATCTATTTTGTACAATTTTTTCTATTTATTTTTGTTTATGTCGGCTTTTGATAGAGGGACTCCCACGACTCGTCCTTGGCTGGAAAGGGGCTGGAACACCAACAAGTACTTGGCCATCGTCGGTGGTACCAGCCACGTGCTGCCTCTGACTTAGCTTTGCATATTTGAGATAGATTAGGAAGACCTGTTTCACACGGATTTGCCACAGAAAATGAAGGTCAACAGGTCTATATTTCAAATAAAAAAATTCATAGAAAGGAAGAAAGAAAAATTGATTTTTTTTTATTATTTTTAATTTAAATGAAAGTGAAAGATTATTAGTGGGATTGAAAAGTTTGTCTGGATCGACACATCAGCTATTTGCTATTTTTCAATTATAAAGTTTCAATTCATTATATATTTCTAATAAAGACATAGTTCAGCACATGTCTAGATCTCATCTAATTATGTCTATCTCATATTAAACCATTTTCTTAATTTATGAGGTAGTTTAACAAATGTCTAGTTTTCTAAGCTCTCTTTAACAATAAGGGTATTGGCACTGGCGGAGCCAACAAGGGACGACAGGGGTATGTCCCATCTGAAATTTTTACATATTTATATTTTGTGCATATTTTTAATATATATATATATATATATATATATATATATATATATATATTTTATTTTAGTCCAAATTATAATGTTTTTCTAATACGAAATTTTTATATCTTTTTATCCTTTTGTTTGAACATACTGGTTATGCCAAGTGAGTGTTGTAGTCTATTATTCGTTTTTTTTTAATGGAAAAATTGGAACTATTTTACAATTATATTATATTTCAATTGACTATTTAAGTACCAAATAAAAACCTACAACTAAAAATTATGAAGCATGAGAACTTTTGATTGGGTAAGTTAGTGAGATGACACTCGTAGATATGGAATTGGTGATTAAGATTGCTAAAGTGCAACATATATCACTTTATACTTTACTCTTGAAAGAGTGAATAAATTTACTAGGTTTGATATTCAATTGAGATTACTCATTCAATCAAGCATTGTGAATTAGTAGCTCCAACTCACAATAGAATGCTTGCACTTATTCACTGAGAACAAATGTGAGTTGAAAAAATAATAACTAGAATGTTGAAATGGTATTTCTTATCTAGGTAATTATATTAATGAAGGATAAACATGTGTCAAACCATCATAGAAAGTCATGGTGCCACAGTATTAACATGTGTCAAACCATCATGGCAAGTCATCATCGGATCTAGGGGAATGACTTGGCCGCGAGTTACAAATAAGATCAGAGAAGTGGAGAGAGTGGTGGAGATCATGGTGCCACATATTGTGGATCATGGGATAGAAACAACTCGGCCATGTTTGGCTATAAATTGACATCACTTGGAACGGACAAATGACACACTTAACATAGGAGCTTGACTCGTTGTTTCTCTCTAAATTCTTCTAAGAAAAAAAATTCTCTCTTCTCTTTTGGAACTCGGTCTTGATCATCGTGCTTCGATTCCGAGACATTCTAAGTAGCTTTGAGCCTTGAAAATTGATTTCATGTCACATTGATTCACTTGTGCCCACACACATTTATACACGTTTTGTTTAGTATTGTTGAACACTCTTTTTGTTGTTTCTCTTCAACATCATCGAGGAAAGACATGTGGAGAAGAGAATCAAAAATTGAAGATCACTAGTTGCTGATGTTGGTGATTTATGATTCGTCCTAACTTATTACCATCATACACTTCATGTCACTTATTAGCCTTGAGTACCATTGAATCCGTAGAGGAAGATTCTTTCATTCATCTATATTACAAAAGTGTGCGCAATCTATCAATTCTGGATTAAACTATCAGGTGAGCGAACATTTACTCCCTTTCAGGAGAGCTAGATTCCACTCATTAGAATTGATTAATTTCAGCCTATCCATAATCTTTGTTGCGACGTCTTTCAGATCAAGTATTATATTCCAAAATTGAAGCTAGGTTGAATGAGAAATTAATGCTCAAAGTGTATTGAAAAATATCAATAATTGTGTGGTCGATAGTGCATTTACAAAAGTTCCGAATGTAAGAGATATGTGAGATTTGTACAGCTTGTATGTGCAATTTGTGCTAAAGGGTTTAAGCTCCCATGGGTAACCCAATTTTGTCGAGGACTAAGGGCTTAGGCTAGCCTAAGTCCACAACACAACGCATGCGTCGTCGTCCTCTGTCGAGCGTGCCGAACCGGCTGATTGAGCTGGACCTAATTTATTTTTTCTTCCAGAATTATTATTTGTTTTCATAAATGAATATTTTTTGTATTAAAATGCATATCTCTACAGTTTTGTATGTTGTAACAGTGCATTCGAGAGATCGTGCAGCGCGGAGACGTGGAAGTGAAGAAGATCTCAACGGTGGACAACCTCGCAGATCCATTCACCAAGGCCCTAGCGAACAAGGTCTTCGACCAACATCGTGAGGGATTAGGCATGAAGGACTACACACACCTTCTTTGAGTCAAGTGGGAGTTTGTTGTCAATGGTGCCCACAAGAAGAGTTGTAGTCTTTATTTTGAACATTTGATGTAATAAAGTCTCATGAAGACTCTTGCTTGTAATTGCCTATTCATTCATTAATAAAGTTGAAACGTTCATTCAATCTTCCTTGTCTGAAGCTTTATGATAAAACCATAGTCTTTTAGTCCATAAACAAACTTAACAACTTACGAAGAGACAAATGTAGATTTGCATGAACAAACTCTTCGTAGTTTGCTTAAAACGATATATTCGCAATCTTAGGGTCAAAGGACTATTGACCTCAGTATGATTGTTAGAAGAATCTATGATGTCTGGTTATGAGGCATTGAGAGTTAGGAACTCTATAGTTCTTCTAGGTATCTTCCGAAGGTACTGAATTGACCAGTGCACTTCTAGAGACAAGATAAGAACAAACCATTTAACCTCTTATGTCTCGAAGTCACTATGTATGAATTGCATCATGCTTACCTTAATCCTGAAATGAGACATGCCATTTCACACCTTAGTATTCTCATTTGAGAAAGTCAAAGTTCGGACTCACTATGTGATTCCGAACAAGGCCTATTGGTGAAGTACTAAGTTGTGAGTCTGTCATGAGTAACTTTGTGAAGTTCTCATAGATATGGAATTCATGTACAAGATTGCTGAAATGCAATGTATGTCACCTCATGCTTTGTTCCTTGGAGTGTGAATAAATGAACTGGTCAGTGTCCAAATTGAGTCCTGACTCTTTTGGATGAAACAATGTGACTTGTTAGCTCCTCGTCAATACATTGTTTCTAACTTATTCACAAGCGACAAAGGAGTTGAGGAAATAACAGCTAGAAGGGTAAAATGGTAATTTAGTAAATCCCGACTAGCTGATGACATTCATGAAGGGTAAACATAGATAATATTCAGTGGATCCGCTCATCATAATTAGGTCGAATTCTTGAGTAGAAAATAAATTCAATTGAACCGAGAGATTTTCAGTGTCAGCTCTTTAGTGGAGTCAGTTGGCATTAAGCTAAACTTGGAAAAGGTTTGTGAACTTTTGAGTCCAAGTGTTTAGCTAAAGCTTTGTTCATTTGGGTCCATGATGTCACTGTCACGAATCACATCGATAGGAATAGTTAAACTGGAAGCTAAGCCAAAACAAGAACGAAAATAGTTAAAAGGGTATTTTTGTCTTTTGAGACAAAGGATGAAATGAATGTCAATAAATTTTTTGACAAGGTCATTTTATGACATGTTTCACTCGGCCATGACTTGATCATTGGGCCTTGTGAATTAATTTCATTTCATAAGAATTTTATTGAAAACTCTTAATGGGCCTTTTTCATGTTCTCATGAATAAATGAAGAAGCTTCTAGAAGCTCCTTCTAGAAGTGAAATGGGCGCCCATAATACCCAAGGAAAGAGAGTTTATTTTGTGCATAAATGTATTTAGATACTTGCCAAAAGAAAAAGAGGAAACAAATTTCCCACACATGCTTGTAGGAAATTCGGCCAAGTGAGAAAAGGGAAAGCCAAGGAACAAAAAAAGGAAACAAATCCTAGCCTCTAGGAGGCAGCCTTGGGCGCCCAACATGGAATGGGAAATGAAGGATTTTTGCTCATGAATATGTGATATTCTATAGAAGAGGAAACTACCTTATTGAAGGTGAGACCTCTCCTATAAATAGGAGCCTCATTTCCTCACAATTCATTCATCCAAGTTTAAGAGATTTGAGAGACTCTCTCTCTAGAACTTGGCCGAAGTCCTCTTCTCTCTCTCTCTAGTTTATTTTCGGTTTTCTCTTGTCTTGGCACCTAGGTCCTCACTCGACCTAGTCTTTAGCTCTGCGACTTCGAGACTCGTTCTCAAGTCGTAGTGTTTAAAAGTGCCCACTCACTAATTCCTTCTTTTCGAGTGATTTAGTGATAGAAACTATCGTGGTTGCTCGAGTTCCCGAGGAAAGAATAAAGAGACGTGCTGCGAGGGGAGACGAACGTTGCCAACCTTCCAAAGGCTCATCAACGTTCAAGCATCAAAAAGGTTAGTAACTTTTATAGCTCATATTAGTTTTTATTTACATGCATATGCTCTTGTCTAGGTTAGTAAAAACTAGTTTTACTTAAAAAGAAAATTTTTAAAATTCCGCCGCTTAACGAAGCGTTAAACTTTTTCTTAAACCCTAGATCGATTCCAACAAATGGTATCAGAGCTATGGTCAAAGGAATGCATGTGCATGTTTTTAAATTATGAGCTTGAAAATCGTTTTCGAAAGTTTACTAATTTTGTGACAAGTTAGAATTGTAATCTTAGATTTTTCTTAATTTATTGCTCATGCCTTTAAATTAAAAACCATGTTGATTTTCTATGAGTTTGGGATGATGTTAAAACACATTAGAATCAGTTCTAAAAGTTTTTAATTTTTTATATTGAAAAACGTGTTTTAAAGGTTTGAGATTTTTCGAGTAAATTTTGTGACTAGTTTTATTTTCTTGCTAGTTTCGTTTATTTACTTGAATCGTTTTATGCATGTTGTTATTTCTTTTATTTTTATATTATTACCCTGCTAATAAAACACAAATAAAAGCTTTAAACAACTTCATAAAACGTTCCGTTACACTCGATTCTTTTTCGCACCTAAAAGGACAAAGCTTTAATTTATTTCTTTTTCTTCGAGCTGGAATGTAAACCCGCATTAAAAGCGGCATAACTCTCTGCTCAGAAATCGAAATTTAATGATTCTTGAATCAAATTAAAGCTCTGTCTGTCCTCTGTCCAATGCCACCGGTTTCGGCTCAAAAGGACATCGGAGCCGCCAGTTATGGCGATTTTACTCCGAGGTGCGCGGCTGTCTGAAACTCCAGTTTTTTAGAAATCCGGATTTTCAAACCCCACTACCATGAGTTATAGAACTCTAATGAGAAAACTTTCTTGAGCAAAAATGTTTTTCATATGATTATAAACATGATGTGTAAAGATTAAAAGTTTTGATTTTTGAAAGATTAATTGAAATTGAATTTTTACAAAACTAGTTTGAATTTTGAAAAACCGTTTTCACTTTCAAACTTGAAAATATTTTGTCATCCAAATCAAATAAATTTTCAAAATGTTTTCAAAACTATATCTATATCACATATGTTCAAAATCTATATGCTCTTGAAATTTTGAGTGGGAGGTCTCTTTGTAGACAAAACCGAAAAATAAAAAGATGTGTAATCTCAAACTTTCAAGTGTTCGAGTGAGTTGAAGTTCACACTTCCCTCACGCACTTTCCCGAAATAGAAAATAGGAAAAGATCGAGTATGTCCCTTGTGCCTTTATGCACTAATACTGCTCTGAACATGTCGATCTAGGATTCTCTTCTAGTTGTCCGCTCTGTCGCTCTCTAACTAGGAAATCTGTTTCCGAACTTAAAAGAGTCGATGAACCATCTCCAAAAACTAAGTGGGAGGGTTATACTCGTTGTTTGTAACCCGCGATCCCCAACACTAATGAAAGATGCAATAACGTGGGACTAAGAGCCGCTCTTGCGACCCTCACTTAAATGTGAGTACTCCAAGGCGTTGTTGCTTCGATCATTGCTCAATGAGCTACGTCCGAGAATGATGCAATGATGGCAAGGCCTCCCCTTGGGGGATTGTTTTTCAAAGCTGATCTTTTGGACTAAGTGGTTGGTTGCACACTTAGGCTCAATCCCTAGTATCCTTCCTTAAGGCTCTGCGAAAGGATATGAGTGATCAAACCAATTTACAAGGTGGCTAGTCAAAATGATGTACTGACATCTTGGCTTAGCATTAATGATGTGTCATTTACTTATAAATGGAGATTTTTTGCGGCCTTCTCTTGAGGGAGTAAATTATCGTTTGGTTTATAACACCTTTGGGTTTTACAAAAGTCTTAATGAAACTTAAATCCTAAACCAAAGACTAATCATAAACTTGTTTCAACTGTTATAGGCAATATGTCTCTCAACCCTCTCTCAACAATTCTTTCCTCGAATAAACTCGAAGGCGACAATTACGTCGACTGGAAACGTAACCTCGACATAGTCCTTACTGTCGACAAGCACAAATGGGTTCTCACCACCCCCTGTCCTCAAACGAATGATGATTCGACGCAAGAGGAGAAAGACGTCCTGGCGGCCTGGCTTAGATCCGATGAGATTGCGAGATGCTATATTTTGGCATCGATGAACAATGTGTTGCAACAACAACATCGTGATTTCGAAACTGCCACCGATATGCTCTACAATCTCCATGAGATGTTTGGAGGGCAAGGACGTCAAGCTAGGCAACAAGCGGTCCGACAATTCATGAACTGTCGTATGAAGGCTGGAACTCCCGTTAGAGATCATATGATGCTGATCATTAGCTATCTCAACGAGATGGAGATTCTTGGATCTGAGATTGATGGGGAGACTAAAATAGATATGATCTTGGAAACTCTCCCCGAAACCTTTGATACCTTCAAATTGAATTATTCCATGAACAAGTTGAAGTACATTGTTACCGAGCTCATGAAGGAACTTCAAACCGCTGAGGCACTCACTAAGAAAAAGAGGGCTCAAGGAGAAGTACATGCTACTGCCTCCACCTCTGGATCTAAGAAGAGACCTCGCAACGCCGAGAAGAAGAACCAACCTAAGGTTCAAACGAAGAAGAAGGCGCCAAAGGCTCCGAAGGTGGACAAGTCTAAAGACAAGTGCCACCACTGCAACGAGCCTGGTCACTAGCGTAGGAACTGTCCCGCCTACCTCAAAACCAAAGCTAAAGGTATTGTACTTGTTACTGAAGCCTGTTTAGTAGCTGATAATGTATCATCGTGGATTATTGACTCCGCTGCTACTAACCATATTTGCTGCTCCTTGACTGGTTTTAGGAAAAGCAAAAGCTTAGAGGATGGCGACTTCTGCTTCAAGTGGGGTGATGAGAGCGTGGTGTCTGCGAAGGCTGTGGGATCCGTGACGCTATCTTTTGAAGATCGAACTTTAAATTTGAATAATGTTTATTATGTTCCTTCCTTTGGGAAAAACCTAGTATCTGTTGCTCAACTTTTCGAGCAAGATTATTATTTAAAGTTTATAAAGAATGGAATTCGTATTTCTTTTTCTAATTCTTTCGTCACTGATGCATGTATGAAGAATGCTCTTTTCTACATCTATCCCACTCAACCTTCTCTTTTAGACACCGAAATAGATAATGATCTAATTAGGGAGCCAAAGAGGATCAAACTTTCTGAATCCTCCGATCTAACAAAATCAACACACCTATGGCACTTAAGACTTGGTCATATCAGTCTAGAAAGGATTAAGAGACTTGTGAGTGATGGTCCACTCCAAGCCTCTGCAATAGGTTCACTACCTACTTGTGAATCCTGCATAGAAGGAAAAATGACTAAGCGACCTTTCTCTGATAAAGGTCGAAGAGCCACTGAGTTGCTGGAACTAATTCATTCTGATGTATGTGGTCCGCTCTGCCAACAGGCACGTGGGGGATATGAATACTTCATTACCTTCACCGATGATTACTCACGATATGGGTTTGTCTATTTGCTCAAACACAAATCTGAGACCTTTAACGTATTTAAGGTCTTTAGGGCTTTAGTGGAAAAGCAAACTGGCAAAGTGATCAAAACCCTTCGATCTGATCGAGGTGGTGAGTATATGTCTGGAGAGTTCGATGACTTTCTTAAAGAAGAAGGTATCGCTTCTCAGCTTACCGCACCTGGCACACCTCAACAAAACGGAGTGTCAGAGAGAAGAAACCGAACTCTTATGGAGATGGTTAGATCAATGATGAGTTACTCATCACTCCCGCTTTCCTTTTGGGGATATGCCCTCGAAACAGCCGCCTACATTCTGAACCAAGTTCCGTCTAAAACGGTTCCTGGTACTCCTTATGAGAGATGGACTGGCCGTAAAGTGAATCTTGGCCGCATCCGAATTTGGGGTTGCCCTGCACACGTGCTGAGGCAAAAGACTAGCAAGTTGGCTAGTAGGTCAGAATTGTGCCTGTTTGTAGGATATCCGAAGGAAACCAAAGGTTTCATTTTCTATAGTCCCGAGGACGATAAGACTTTCGTTAGCACGAATGCTCGTTTCCTTGAGGAGGACTTCATGAAGGATGCGAAACCTAGAAGCAAAATTGTGCTTGAAGAAAAGTTGGGTGAGGAAGCTTCTACCTCATCTGTAAGAACTGTTCTTACCCCAACTGAAACACAACCTAACTCATCAGAATCTCGTCAAGTAGTACTTCGACGTAGTGGGAGGGCTACTCAAAAGCCTGACAGGTACATGTCTGATGGAGACTCTCTTGTACCCGTCTCCGACATGGATGACCCTGTTTCCTATAGCCCAGCGATGGCTTGTTCTGAATCAAACCTTTGGCTTGACGCCATGAAAGTTGAAATGCACTCGATGTATGTCAACAAAGTCTGGAAACTTGTAGACCTTCCTGAAGGGATTAAACCCGTAGGGTGTAAGTGGATATACAAGAAGAAAAGGGGTCCTGATGGGAACGTCGAGACGTTCAAAGCACGACTTGTGGCGAAGGGTTATACCCAACAAGAAGGGATTGACTATGAAGAAACCTTCTCGCCAGTCGCGATGCTTAAATCCATCCGCATACTCCTATCCATAGCTGCAGCTCTCGACTATGAGATCTGGCAAATGGATGTCAAGACAGCCTTTCAGAATGGCAATCTTGACGAGCGCATTTACATGGCTCAACCAGACGGTTTCGTGGATAAAGGTCAAGAGACCAAGGTTTGTGAGTTGCTTAAATCCATTTATGGACTAAAGCAAGCATCTAGGTCATGGAATTCATGTACAAGATTGCTGAAATGCAATGTATGTCACCTCATGCTTTGTTCCTTGGAGTGTGAATAAATGAACTGGCCAGTGTCCAAATTGAGTCCTGACTCTTTTGGATGAAACAATGTGACTTGTTAGCTCCTCGTCAATACATTGTTTCTAACTTATTCACAAGCGACAAAGGAGTTGAGGAAATAACAGCTAGAAGGGTAAAATGGTAATTTAGTAAATCCCGACTAGCTGATGACATTCATGAAGGGTAAACATAGATAATATTCAGTGGATCCGCTCATCATAATTAGGTCGAATTCTTGAGTAGAAAATAAATTCATTTGAACCGAGAGATTTTCAGTGTCAGCTCTTTAGTGGAGTCAGTTGACATTAAGCTAAACTTGGAAAAGGTTTGTGAACTTTTGAGTCCAAGTGTTTAGCTAAAGCTTTGTTCATTTGGGTCCATGAGGTCACTGTCACGAATCACATCGATAGGAATAGTTAAACTGGAAGCTAAGCCAAAACAAGAACGAAAATAGTTAAAAGGGTATTTTTGTCTTTTGAGACAAAGGATGAAATGAATGTCAATAAATTTTTTGACAAGGTCATTTTATGACATGTTTCACTCGGCCATGACTTGATCATTGGGCCTTGTGAATTAATTTCATTTCATAAGAATTTTATTGAAAACTCTTAATGGGCCTTTTTCATGTTCTCATGAATAAATGAAGAAGCTTCTAGAAGCTCCTTCTAGAAGTGAAATGGGCGCCCATAATACCCAAGGAAAGAGAGTTTATTTTGTGCATAAATGTATTTAGATACTTGCCAAAAGAAAAAGAGGAAACAAATTTCCCACACATGCTTGTAGGAAATTCGGCCAAGTGAGAAAAGGGAAAGCCAAGGAACAAAAAAAGGAAACAAATCCTAGCCTCTAGGAGGCAGCCTTGGGCGCCCAACATGGAATGGGAAATGAAGGATTTTTGCTCATGAATATGTGATATTCTATAGAAGAGGAAACTACCTTATTGAAGGTGAGACCTCTCCTATAAATAGGAGCCTCATTTCCTCACAATTCATTCATCCAAGTTTAAGAGATTTGAGAGACTCTCTCTCTAGAACTTGGCCGAAGTCCTCTTCTCTCTCTCTAGTTTATTTTCGGTTTTCTCTTGTCTTGGCACCTAGGTCCTCACTCGACCTAGTCTTTAGCTCTGCGACTTCGAGACTCGTTCTCAAGTCGTAGTGTTTAAAAGTGCCCACTCACTAATTCCTTCTTTTCGAGTGATTTAGTGATAGAAACTATCGTGGTTGCTCGAGTTCCCGAGGAAAGAATAAAGAGACGTGCTGCGAGGGGAGACGAACGTTGCCAACCTTCCAAAGGCTCATCAACGTTCAAGCATCAAAAAGGTTAGTAACTTTTATAGCTCATATTAGTTTTTATTTACATGCATATGCTCTTGTCTAGGTTAGTAAAAACTAGTTTTACTTAAAAAGAAAATTTTTAAAATTCCGCCGCTTAACGAAGCGTTAAACTTTTTCTTAAACCCTAGATCGATTCCAACAGAATTTATCATGTGCGTTTTACATCATAGCATGTAATTTTAAACGGTTGTAACATCCATTTTAATGCTAAATTAAGGTGTGGTCATGCCTTAATGCTTTAAGCTTGAAACCTTCCCTAGCCTTGCCTATATAAGAAGGCTTGAGATCTCATTCGAGAACACATCAAACCAAGAGTTCCTAGCTTTCTCTCTCCATCCGAAATTGTTTATTTTCCATTGTAGTACAATGATAGAATTTTGGCCATGATTTTTGTTCGCCGAAGCCGAGCGTTGTGGTGTCATAGCTCGTCTTGTCTGCCGTTATATCTTGGGAGATGATTGGTCGTGATTCAAGGACCTGGTTGAGAGCAATAACACTTTAAGGAGACTGTCAGATAGCCCTCAACCTTCCTTTCTGTCTTCATCTATACCATTTAAGATTAAGGTTTCGTTTCCTCTAGTCGTCAACCTCAGGACCTTCGTCATGGGGACCCATTCGGCTCGAAATTGTCGGCGTAGAGAGGGAGAAAATTACACGTGCAAAAAAACTAAAGTAAAAAAGAGATAGGTGGAAAAGGATGGAGAAGTAATAACCTTTTTCTCTTTCTTTTTCTGGGCTCATCAGGAAACGCAAATTGCATAGACACCGACCCCTCGGCCTCCAAGTCACCCAGTCGTCGGCCCATACTCCATAGCAGGACCCCTGGCTTCCAAGCCGGCTTGTGGCCGAACGGGCACGAGCCCCTCGGCCCATCTGGCCCCCGACTCTCGGCCAACAAGTTCGCGTGCAGCAACATGCCGACCGGTCGACGGCCATGATGTCAGTGGCCGGCCGAGTCTCGTCGACATGGTCGGCGGGCATGTCTCGGGCTCATAGGAGCTCTAGAGGCATGTCTCCCAAAGTCTATCAATATAGACCTTGTCCCATTACTCAAGTAATCGGAATTGGAGTCTCGACACGCTGCTTAAACATCGTGGAAGCTTTTTTCACTCAAATTTCTCTGTAAACACTCAAACTCACCAAAATGCACTATTTTTTTTTTACCTCAATCCAACTAATGTTGACCGTTGGAGAGTTAAATACAGACGACGCCTCTATTATCCTTTGATTGTGTCTTATTTCCTCTAACTTTTATGATACCTTTAGAAGCGCGAAGGGCACTTCACCGTTGAGAATAGACTCGGGATACCGCGTTCAAGACACCTAGGCTCGAACGAGATGAATTAGTCAGGCCTTGGGTCAAACCGTTTGAGTCTCTAAATCGTTGTTCAAACACAAGCGACAACAGTAGTATCTTTTAATTATCGGATTAATTTGGTTTGATATCTATAAATTATTGTCATTAATTATCGACTTAATTTGGTTTTGATAGCTATAGAATTTTTTAAAAAAATATCGGCTATATTTAAGTGGTATTGAAGAAATTTATTTTAATTATGAATAATACTCCAAACAGATCAAAACATATTGATTAAACTTGGATGAACAAAAATATGTTCCTTTAATTATGGATTATGAATTAATTAAAATAATGCTTAAATATTTTGTGTAATTTTTACACCAAATGAATAGTGTTACACCTAATTTTGATTTGTTTTTTTAATGAGTAATTTGTCATTAAGAATTAGCAACACAATCGGATGCTAAGGAGAACTCAATGCACAACGGATACTCAATTAACCAACAAACTGAGTTATGGTAAATAAAAGCTTCTTTGGTGAGAGTACGAGGGCCAAAAAATTCCCTTCCCCAAAAATAAAGCCGCATGTTCCACCTCCCACGTCTTCCAAGAGCCAGCGGATGTCAAGGATAATGGATGCAACCACCACAGAGGCGTTGGAGCTATTAGTGGCATTGACCGGAAGGATACAATCACTATCCACCATAGCAATCTTGAGCCCATTAGTCTTGGAAAAGAGTAGACCCTCTCGAAGAGCAATGCACTCAGAAATGAACGACCCCAAATGACTGTCCTAGAATTGTCCTGAACAACCCCACCAAAATCAGTCCCCATGCCATTGTTTGGTATAGAAGCGTTGCGTTTAGTTTAAGTTACCCAACGTGGTGGGACCCACTTTTTTTTAGTCTCTGAGAGCCCTCTCGCGTTTTTAGGCGGTCTGCGCCAAGCCTTATGGAATTCCAAAATCCACACACCCGTCGCTTATGGAATACTATCTAGATGAGGATCGGCAGAGCCGTGGACCTTGCCATTTCTGGAACGCCACATGAGAAAATATATGGATGCAAAACTGATCCTTTCTTCCTTCGAGAATGATGGCCATCTAGAGAACATGAACTTGCGCTTAGTCATACCTGTCGAAGGATGAAATCAGTTGTGGAAGATAGATCTCATGAACCTTTTGCATTTCAAAAAAGCATGTGTTTGTACGTGGTTTTCAATGAAAAGCAGAACAGACATATTCGAGAACAAGGAATACCTCAGTTGGCAAGGACAGCGAAGGTCGGAAGACTTTCATTCACAAAGCTCCATGTGAATGTCCTGACCTTCGAAGGAACCCTCATGCTTTAAATTGTTGATTTCAAAACAAATATATATACACTAGGATGTAATACGTGCTTAACACGTGGTGACTATAAATATGAACTGGTAAATTTATTTTAAAATAATGTTATGGCTTCTTAATACATCTTGTTAAAGAGTTTTACGAATATTCATCAAAGTAAATTCAATTGAAAAATAATATGAAATTGTACTATATATGACCGTGCGAGTAAAATATTTCATAATAGAAATAGAAATAGAAAAGAAAAAAAATTCAAATTAAGTAAGAGATAATAGGAATAGAAATGAATAAAACGCAAATCGGAAAAAAAAAAATCTTGACTATTATTCTTCGTTTCTTGATTTTTTTTATCATGATTAACCTTCAGTTCCTTGTGATCTTGATTAATTTTCTGTATTGATTAACCTTTATATCTTGAGAGCGGTGATATCCTTGCTTATTTTTTTATGTAACACGTGTGTAGCACATGGTAACTATAGATATTAATTTGTAAATTAACATAAAAAACAATGTTATGGGGTTCTTAATATTTTTTGTTAAAGAGTTTTTTTTAGATTCATCAAGATAGATGTCAACTGAAAAATAAAATATGAAGTTAATATATCCGTGATTGTGGAAGTAAAATATTTCAGAATAATCATAGAAAAGGAAAAACTCGAATCGAAAAGGAAAACTTGATTCTGAATCTCCGTCCCTGGAGTTTTCGATCATGGTCTATTTTTTTTTAGCAAAGCCATATGAGCTTGACGGCCTCCACCATGCTGCTACACCAAAATGATGCGAGAGCATGCTAAAACCTAATTAACAAATTAATGTCAAATTCTCAATGTCATTTTTGAAGGAATAGATCGTTTATAACATTTAACATCAATTAGAATGAAACAAAATAATGAAATTACAAAGAGGAGATCAAAAGAATTTCAAGCAAAAAGACTTCAAGCCGTCATCACCACATTCGTTAAAAAAAAAAAACACAAACAAGTTACTTAAACACACTTAAATAATTTTTTTTTATCAACTTCTATTACTTGGGCAAATTTAGCAGAATATCACAGTACAACCAAGGAGGAGTATATTCAATCCAGGTTACAAGGGAATTTAGCAAGCTTGTTAGCAGGTACATGTCACCTTCGGGGAATAAATACGAAGCTTAACTCGTCAAAATAGTGGCGAAGGCTCTTGACTTCGTCAACCAGTATCCCCAGTTCAGTAATCGAAGATTGTGGTTGTTTGCAACTTCCTTGTCAAATTGCCAGCTTTAAGTTTTGATGTACCTTTGCAAAGAAAATAGCTTATTCAAATTCACAGAGAAATGTAACAACTAAAATTGATTTAAAGGCAATAACAGAGTTTAGGGCCAACGAAGCCAAAATAGAGAAAGGTAGTGATTAGTTTCGAAACCAACTGCTCACCAGTCTTTAGGGCCAACGAAGTTGTAGAGGTCTTCCGATTTCCTCTCTGGGCTTTAATGGAGGCAATAACAGAATCAACATTGGCCCCTAAACCTTTTCGTCCCACCAGTTTTACTCCAATTTTTTCAGTGAGGAAGTTCAATCTCATCTCATCGCCCCCTCTAACTTCTCTAAGCTCTAGGGCTTGCTGCCTCGACAACAAAGTGTAAACGTGTAGCCGTTGTTGCTGGTTGAAATGGGACTAAAGCTGCTGAAAAAGCAACTTGTTTGAATGTTGTTGGTCCGGATTCGAACCTTCGTGAGCTCTCTTTGGTGGCAATTCGTTGAATGTCACCCTTAAGATTGCTGTGGATTTCGGATCCGCATTCTTTCGACCGAAGATCACGAAAAAGCTCCCGAATTCCAGATCGGGCTCTTGAAACAAATCTGCGAGAAGAGAGGCACAAGCATGGGCATTTTTTGGCGGATTCCTGCCGATTTTGATCCTCAGCAATCGCGCGTTAGCATGCTGGGCCATATTTGCAGCTTCTCTGAGGCCGGTGAGAAAAGCGTCATGCATTGTTGCAGGGTATCGTCGGGTAGTTGCTTCCCCAGCGAAGAACAACCTTCCATCTCCCACGCTTTCTGCTAAAATATCATAGTCATCTCCAGATGCCCCTACTGCAACATTGGAATATGAGCCCAGGCAAAAGGGATCGCTGCCCCATCGGGTACACACTGTTTGGATTGGCTCCGGGACATTTATTCCTTGTGGCTCATATATACCTGCGGACGCGCTCTCACAGAAAATTACTCAAAATGTTGTACAGAAGCTATACCCTAGTGTTTCTATGAAAGTCTCACTTTTCTATATCTTTTATTTGGTGTAGAAAGCTCACCCTTGCTTGCAAGGGGAGAGAGAACCAAACCGCCAATTAACACTATGGGGATATAATCAGAACTCCTATTTATTTTCCAAAGGAATTCAAGGATTTAATCCGTAAAAGCAAGGGAAAATGGGGGTTCTTCGTTTCCAAGCGTGGGCGTACGTTCGAATCATCTTTGGCATGATTCTCGGCAGGACTCTATGGTTCTACGTCATGGACCGATTTGAAAAGAGCTACAATGTCTGGTTTATTCACTTTTTTTTTTCTCCTTTCAACTTTTTACTATATGTTTTTAAAGTCTCTGTTTCGAATTTCTTTCACATGATTTTTCATTATTTACATTCTATCTAAAATCATATTATTAAACTAAACATCAAAAGGCATTACCAATTCCATTTTCACACAAAATATGAAATCCTCACACTATCTACCAAAAACATTGGAAACGATTAGCTCTAAGCAACTAACCCCAAAATGTATCTAAAGCCTAAGGTTTCAGAAACTTAATTCGTAATAAGAAATAAAAAAAAAGGTGGATTAAATTGAGGAGATATATTACCGTTAGCCTTGTGGATTCGAAGGAACTTGCTTCCGGTGACACTTCTGACCTAAGCGGTACCGTGCGAGTCACCGAGAATCACTCTGATCTGCGACAGAGTCAGACCTTCTTCGCAAACTTGCATATGCTCTCTTCGACCTAATACCCCAAACAAAGAACTCCTTACTTAAACCAAACACCACGAGTTCATATAATTACGTACACATTTCTCAGCTATATATATAGAGAGAGACGCGAAACAAGGCTTTCTTACCTTGATACGCGACGAACTCTGGCGTGGTTACTCTTCTTCTCTGTTTAACCCCCTCACTCTCTTCTCGGCCGGTTCTCTTCTTTCTACTTTGTTGCTCTTCCTAGCATTTTTTTCTACAATGGTCTCTAGAAAGAAGCGATTCCAAAAAAAAAACGAGATTGAAACAATTCCATAAACAAAATCTCAGCAAGAAGAGATGGCGTATTTTTTCTTTCTTTTCTTATTCAACAATGGTCTCTGGAAAGAAGCGATTCCAGAAAGAAGAAAGAGAATATCGCAGATTGAATTGCCAGACAAAAAAATCCCAAACCAGAGTCATTTGTCCAAATCGCGTCTTTGTATTTAACATAAACGACCAGCCCAAATCAAAGTACTCTTACAAAAAAAAAAAAACGATTTCTGCAAAGCTTACCGATGCCTTTGCGAAGTTAAAAGCAGAACACGGATTTCAATCTAGAGTAGTGCAGCGAGTCCGCGATAGCCGATGTGCGATAATCGGAAAAACTCTCAGACACGGTAATGAGGAAAATGGGATGTGGCGCAACTTTTTTCTTTCTTCTTTTCTTTTCCGCTTGTCTGCGTTTTTTTTTATTTATTTGGTTTCTATTTGGGATACAGAGAAAAAAAGACGACATTTCAACCAAGAAGAAATCGCTTCAGAGGTGGTAACTCCTCGTTCGCGTGTAAATTATTCAAAGCAGTTAAGCCAATATAAAAAATAAAATAAAAAACAAAAAAACGCACAACGTGGTTACTGAGCGTACAAAATACAAAACAAAAAAGAAAAAAAAAATAAAGCTCACGTGTCTTATTATAATTGGATAAAAACCTTATGAACAGTGATTTCGGATTCTTACTTATAATATTTTATATAGATATCAAAGAATTCAGGGTTTTAGGCATGCGCAAGAAAACATTAAACGACAATTCATTTTACAAAATAGAAAGAAAAAAAATTGATTTGTCACCTGATGTTTTCAAAATAATGATTTCATAAGAGTCACCTAGACTAAACTATTGAATCAATTTCAAAATTCGAGCTAAACCGCGAAATCAATCTAGATTTCATAATGCATCCCATAACCATAGAGAATAAAATTACAGACCTTTATATCGCTGATAATAGAATTTTGGACGGCACTTTTGAAGTTGGAGTTGGCGGAGCTTGACTGTACCGCAGGCAATCGACGCCCTCACCGGAGGCCACTTCGGCTTCACCAATAATGGCTTGCACTAAGGAATAGCATATCAAGAATGAAAAGGAATAGTTTTATCAAGAATCGCCAAAAATACAAAATCAGAAGGCACAACTAAATAATTCCAGAATAAAAAAACCACACAATATTAGTCAAAAGTGTCATTCTCTACCTCCAAATTTAGCTATTGCAAGAGTACCAAGAATAACCTTAACCCTCTAAATCTGTCAAAGTGAAATGAAAATGAGTAAAACCCCGAAGAAACTTACGATCGAACATTATAGAAGCCATGCTTCAAATCAAACCAGATGTTTGAAATATATTATGAAACCAAACCAAAAAACGAGCAAAAAATCAAAGAGGGAGTGAACCAAATACTTGAATTGAGTAACAATTTTAAATCCTGATTCAGAGAAATAAAAAATAGAAAATATTCAAACCCTAAAAGAAAGAGATAAAACTTGCCGAACCAGATAATTTGATGGTCTTCATGAATTCGTTTATTAACTCTTCTTATTGCCTTCAAAGTTCAAACCAGGTAAACTCGCCTATTTAATCAGTTTCAAAAAATAAAACTGACCTAATCAAGTCAATCATAAGATTTCTTATGATGAACTATAAACATAGACACTGTTATGAATGAAGGAAAACTTAGATTCAATAACATGGATTCTTAAACAAACATAGAACTGAGAAAAAAAAAGACATATCTATTGGAAGAAATTGCTGGATTAAAGAATAAAATGAGGCATATATCAGATTTAAAGAATATACCTCCCACTTAGTTTTTGGAGTTGGTTCATCGGCTCTTATAAGTTCGGAAACAGATTTCCTAGTTAGAGAGCGACAGAGCGGACAACTAGAAGAGAATCCTAGATCTTCATGTTCAGAGCAGTGTTAGTGGATAAAAGCACAAGGGACATACTCGGATCTTTTCCTATTTTCTATTTCGGGAAAGTGCATGAGGGAAGTGTGAACTTCAACTCACTCGAACACTTGAAAGTTTGAGATGACACATCTTTTTATTTTTTGGCTTGTCTACAAGGAGACCTCCCACTCAAATTTTCAAGAGCATATAGATTTTGAACATATGTGATATAGATATAGTTTTGAAAACATTTTGAAAATTTATTTGATTTGGAGATGACAAAATATTTTCATGTTTGAAAATGAAAACGGATTTTCAAAATTCAAACTAGTTTTGTAAAAATTCAATTTCAATTAAACTTTCAAAAAACAAAACATTTTAATCTTACACATCATGTTTATAGTCTTATGAAAAATATTTTTGCTCAACAAATTTTTCTCATTAGAATTCTATAACTCATGGTAGTGGGGCTAAAAATCAGGAATTCTAAAAAACTGGACTTTCGGAACAGCCGCGCACTTCGGAGTAAAATCGCCATAACTGGCGGCTCCTATGTTCTCTTGACCTGAAACCGGTGGCATTGGACAGAGGACAGACAGAGCTTTAATTTCATTCAAGAATCGTTAAATTTCTATTTCTGAGCAGAGAGTTATGCCACTTTTACTGCGGGTTTTACTCCAGCTCGAAGAAAAAGAAATAATTAAAGCTTGGTCCTTTTTAGGTGCGAAAAAGAATCGAGTGTAACGGAACGTTTTATGAAGGTTGTTAAAGCTTTTATTTGTGTTTTATTAGCAAGGTAATAACATGGTATAAAAGAAATAACAACATGCATAAAACGATTCAAGTAAATAAAAGATACTAGCAAGACAATATAACTAGTCACAAAATTACTCGAAATTTCTCAAACCTTTAAAACACGTTTTTCAATATAAAAAATTAAAAAAATTTAGAACTGATTCTAATGTGTTTTAATAACATCCCAAACTCATAGAAAAACAACATGATTTTTAATTTAAAGGCAAGAGCAATAAATTAAAAAAAAAAAATCTAAGATAACAATTCTAACTTGTCACAAAATTAGTAAACTTTCGAAAACGATTTTCAAGCTCATATTTTTAAATACATGTACATGCATATCTTTGACCATAGCTCTGATACCATTTGTTGGAATTGATCTAAGGTTTAAGAAAAAGTTTAACGCTTCTTTAAGCGGCGGAATTTTAAAAATTTTCTTTTACAAGTAAAATAGTTTTTACTAACCTAGACAAAGAGCAAGCACATGTAAATAAAACTATTATGCGCATAATAAATTTACTAACCTCTTTAGAAGCTTGAACGTTGATGAGCCTTCGGAAGGTTGAAAGCGTTCGTCTCCCTCGCAGCACGTCTCTCTTTCTTTCCTCGGTAACTCGAGCAACCACGAAAGTTTCTATCACTAAATCACTCGAAATAAAAGGAATTAGTGTGTAGGCACTTTTAAACACTACGACTTAAGAACGAGTCTTGAAATCGCAGAGCTAAACACTAGGTCAAATGAGGACCTAGGTGCCAAAATAATAAAACGAAATTGACTATAGAGAGAGAGAGAGGAGTCGGCCACAAGGTCTAGAGATAGAGGCTCTCAATCTCTAACTTATGTGGAATGAATGAAATGAGAAGAATGAGGCTCCTATTTATAGGAGAGGTCTCACCTTCAATAAGGTAGTTTCCTCTTCTAAAGAATATCACATATTCATGAGCCAATTTCCCTTTTTTCCTCTTGAGATACTCGGCCAACATAGGCTTCAATAAGCCTTGGATTTGTTTCTTATTTTGTTCCATGCCTTGCCTTTGACTCTCTCTTGGCCGAAATTCCTATTGCCTTGCATAGGAAATTTGTTTCCTCTTTTTCTTTTGGCAAATATCTTGATACATTTATGCAAAAAAAATTATCTCTTTCTCTTGGGTGGTAGGCGCCCGACATGTCTCTAGAAGGAGCTTCTAGAAGCTTCTTCATTTGTTCATGACAACATGAGAAAGGCCCATTAAGAATTTTCAATAAAATTCTTATGAAATGAAATTAATCCACAAGGCCCAATGATCAAGTCATGGCCGAGTGTCATTGAGTCATTAAATGACATTGTCAAAAAATTTATTGACATTCATTTCATCCTATGTCTCAAAAGACAAAAATACCCTTTTGACAATTTTCGTTCTTGTTTTGACTTAGCTTCCAGTTTAACTATTCCTAATCGATGTGATTCGTGATAGTGACCTTATGGATCCAAATGAACAAAGCTTGAGCTAAAATACTTGGACTCAAAAGTTCACAAACCTTTTCCAAGTTTAGCTTAATGTCAACTGACTCCACTAAAGAGTTGACACTGAAAATCTCTCGGTTCAAATGAATTTATTTTCTACTCAAGAATTCACCCTAATTGTAATGAGTGGATCCACAGAATATTATAAGTGTTTACCCTTCATGAATATCATCAGCTAGTCGGGATTTACAAAATTACCATTTTACCCTTCTAGCTGTTATGTCCTCAACTCCTTTGTCGCTTGTGAATAAGTTAGAAACAATGTATTGACAAGGAGCTAACAAGTCACATTGTTTCATCCAAAAGAGTCAAGACTCAATTTGAACACTGGCCAGTTTATTTATTCACACTCCAAGGAACAAAGCATGAGGTGATATACATTGCATTTCAGCAATCTTGTACATGAATTCCATATCTATGAGAACTTCACAAAGTTACTAATGACATTCTCACAACTTAGTATTTCACCAATAGGCCCTGTTCGGAATCACATAGTGAGTCTAAACTCTAACTTTCTCAAATGAGAATACGTAAGCTGCGAAATGGCATGACTCATTTCAGGATTAAGAAAAGCACGATGCAATTCATACGTAGTGACTTCGAGACATAAGAGGTTAAATGGTTTGTTCTTATCTTGTCTCTAGAAGTGCACTGGTCAATTCAGTACCTTCGGAAGATACCTAGAAGAACTATAGAGTCTCCAACTCTCAATGCCTCATAACCAGACATCATAGATTCTTCTAACAATCGTACTGAGGTCAATAGTCCTTTGACCCTTAGATTGCGAATATATCGTTTTAAGCAAACTACGAAGAGTTTGTTCATGCAAATCTACATTTGTCTCTTCGTAAGTTGTTTAGTTTGTTTATGGACTAAAGACTAATGTGTTATCATAAAGCTTCAAACGGACACGGAAGAATGAATGAACGTTTCAACTTTTTATTAATGAATAAGCAATTACAAGCAAGAGTCTTCATGAGACTTTATCACATCAAATGTACAATATAAAGGTTACAACTCTTCTTGTGGGCACCATTGACAACAGCCTCTCCCTTAGGCTCCGCGCCTCATTCTGCGTTACATACGCCCTGAACTACGTTCTGACCTGATCCCACACACGGGTACGTAGGCAGCCTACACCACAAAGGCACGGTCACTCCTCCTCTTCACCCCTCTCCTCCTCTGAGAGGTGGGTTGATCGGAGAAAACCTAGCTTGAGACTTTCGAGTTCACACTTTTGGCCCGGGTGCGATCACTTGGTCCGGCCTTGGATTGAACCGCCCGAGGTATAGATAATCGTTGTTCATTTTCGTGCGACAATATTTTTAATTAATTAAGGACAAAATTTCGAGGTTTTATTTTGAAAGGACTTAAGTGCAACAAAGTGAGGGACGAGAGTAAAAGAAAAACTTGTTGAGGGGTTGTTTAGAGGTGGACGTTTGGCTCAATGAAAAGCTGCCACGTGGAATTCTTATCCCTTTCTTTCTCTCTCTCTCTTTCGGCCACTCTCTCTCTCTCTCTCTCTCTCTCTCTCTCTCTCTCTCTCTCTCTCTTCTCTTTCTTTCTTCTTCTTCTTCTTTCTTTCTTTTCTTCTCTTCTTCTTCTCTTGTCCCGCGCGCGCACCAGCCACACCTGCAGAAAGAAAAAAAATATTATGTTAGCTTCATTCATAACCACCGATCCTCACCATCAACATCATAACCCTTCCTTTTCTTCTTCATTCCTTCACAATCGAGCGCCATCTTTCTCACCCGAGCTCTCTCCACCGCGTGCGCCGACCGAGAGAAAATGACGTCTTCGTGAGTCGTGTGGACGCCAGAGCAGAGTGGCCACCCGAGAAGGGGTGAGTGAGGACCGGAGAAGCTGATTTCGTGATTGGAGGTAAGAAATTTTCTCTCCTTGAATTGGATTCGAAGCTAGGGTTCATGGTTGGATTTTTGGGGGGTTTTTCGATTCCGGGATGAATTATGTGAAATTGCTTGGATCTAAGTGTTCATTGAGCTTATTAGTGATGTATATAGTTTGATTTGGATGATTGAGTTCGAATTTTTGGTTTGGATTGAATTTTGGCCGAAAATCACCATGAACTAGGTTTTGATTTGGGGCTTTTTGTTCTTGCGTGTTATTTGATGATTTTGAGACGTTTCTAAGCATGTTTTATGAATGGATATTGATTGAAAATGGCTGGTTGGAATTATGAGCTTTTTGGACGAAGTTTGGGTGAATTATTTGTTGTGACCGTGTGTTGTTGTGGCCGTGTGACTTGTGTGGCCGTGTGATCTAGTTTGGCTGTGTGATTCGGTCTAACTGTGTGATTTGACTTGAGAAATTAAGATCGGGTCTGGATTGGTTAGCATGATTTGGATTTGAAATTGATTTGAGAAATTGGAATCGAATAAGGATTTTATGACAAGTTATGTTTGAATTTGAAATTCGTGTTGGGTTGCTTGATTTGTTTGGGTTCGGGTTTTGGGTCGAGATGTCGGATTTTGATTTCGGAATTCATGTGAGTTTGGAATTTGAGGAATTGACTCATGATCGGATTTCCGCGACTTAATTGCAGATTTAGACGGATGAGTAGGAACCGGAAGAGTCAAAAGCAACGAACCGGAATTTGAAGTTCGAGAAAAGAGTTATCGAAGGTAAAGCTCGATTAACTCGTGAGTCTTTTAATCGCTTATAGCGTTTAAATATTCTCGGAATTAAATCGTGAAATTCATTAGGTAGTTATTTCGTTTATTTAAATAAATAATTTGTGATTATTTATTAAAAAAAAACGTTTATGAATTTAATTTAACTATTCGTTTTGGAATTCCAGGTTATTTTGATTCGGATTAATTAAATTATTTAAGACTCATAATTATATTGTTGAATTTTATTTTGTATCATCGTGGGTCTTAAATAAGTTTAACTTCCGAAAAACCGGAGAATAATAAACTAAATACTCGAATTCCGAACCGACTCGAACCTTTTCCCGACAGCGAACCTTATCTTCTTCAAGTAATCTCGAATCCAATAACTAACGGACTTCTAATCTCGGATGCTAGTTCTTTTGACATTTCGACAAGTGTCAAGTATCTCAGAGAACGTGAAAAGCAAGACATCGCTGGAAGTCGTCGAACTTTCTGTCGCACTATTTCAGGTAAGTGTGGAGATATAAGTCAACTATTTACCAAGGGAATAATCATGTTTACGTGCATTTACATGTTAATAATAATAAAGAGTAGGAAAAGCCTTAAAAGATACAAACACCAAAGATTGAGGCTTCAGCCACTCTTTATGGAGAATTTAATTGGGTTTATACCCATAGGTTTAAATGCTAACTTGAACCAGCCACGTTGCTACTTTGTTAGATCCCTCTGCTAATCATAGAGTTTGACTAGATCTGAGGTGGCAGGAGTGCATGTTGGACTCTCGGATTCGAGCTAAGGGTAGAAGTACTGGGAGTCACGTCCAGAGTCTTCAATCTAAAACAGTTAACGAGCATGAAAGGGAAACCATAATTCTTTCGGGATTTAACCCGAGTCGCTCTCCTGTAAGTAGCATAGGTATGTACTCTGAGTGCTGCAGAGTACTCGAACCCTAAAGAATTGATGTGTCGATGGTACCAAAAGCAAATGAACCCTGACGGGCTATGAGGGCCTGGGGGATGGCGCTGAGTACTCATATCTCGGGGAGTCGACCAAGATTCGTACCCGACTTTGTTTCTAGGCTATGAAGGCCTGAAGAATGCACCTTGACGGGCTATGTGGGCATGGGGGTTGCGACGACGTCGAATGAGGTGGTACCATTAGTGGATCCCAGATAGACGTTAAAACTCTTAGGCCGCCGGACGACTGCTGCTCGAAGTCTAAGGCTGGTCTCTTGTCGTTCTAGAGGTTATACCGGGGGATGTGTGTCACCTTAAAGACGACATGGACTAGTTAGAGTGTGCACACACCAGTCATGCTCTTGAACTTGTTAGATTTGCATCAATGCATTCTTATGTGCTTGTTTGCAAGTCACATGTTATCACACAACATTAGTCGCTTTATTTTCTAAGTTAGACTCTCACTTACTGAGTCAGTCGACTCATAGTTTTATGACCCTTGGTAATGTAGAGAAGGGCAAGGCGGCGATGTGAATAACAGAACTGAAGACGAAGACAGAACGTGTATCTCTTGACCTTTGGGCTAATGAGAACTCACCCGGCATCAAATTACTATATATAAGTATTTTGTAAAACTCTGTTTAAACTATGCTCCCCAAACTATCCCTTGTATATATACTTAAATTTCGGGAGCTTGTGTATAAATAAGAGTTGCTATAAGGCTTTAATTCCTAAAGTTAAAACGCGAAAAATTTACCCGGATTTTTCATATAACCACTT